>NW_026652289.1:50247740-50370268 GCF_009828535.3 Hylobates moloch
TGAAAGATAATATTGGGTTTCCAGTGGAGCGACAGTCTACTCGGGGAAGGCTCTGAGTCCGCTTCTGAAATGATGGCACGATTGACCCACGCAGCTGTAGAACTTCTCAGCTCTAGTATGGGGTACTGGGAAGAATCCTGGGGTTGACTCAGAAAGATCTAGGTTTCAACTGGCTCTACCACTTAATATCCCAGATTTTAGTTTCCTTAGATAGCAAAATCAAGCTATCAATTACCGGCTTTACAATCAATTGTGGATTCACTAAGACATGAAATGAAAACTTCATACATATAGGTGCTCAATACATGTTTGTTAAAATCAGTGTTGTCCTTATCTGCCTGACTTCTCTGGCTTTTCTATCCACTTGGCTCCTTGCTACACCAACCTGAATTCTTGATAATTTAATCAGCACTCTTTATTAGCCTATCTTAGCCCTCCTCTTGTTATTAGGTTGGTGCAAAAGTAATTGCAGTGTTGCAATTAAAAGTAATGGCAAACCTGCAATTACTTTTGCACCAGTAGAATAACTCCCTCATTCTCCACCCCATACCCCAGCTCCCATTTCCCATGCATCTTGTTTCCTCTAGTACAAAGCTTTGACCACAATCATACTCATAAGCCTGTCCTATATTTTCTTCTTTCTTATAGTTAATGAAATCTCCTGAGATTGACTTCCAGCCCATCTGTGGACCAAATGGCAACCAAATTCCAGTACTAGTTGGTCCCTTCACTTGTTAACTCCTCAGTTCTGGCCCCTACAATCCCCAGAACTCCTGCCTACTTTGGATCCCACAGGCCTACCTGACCAACTGCTGGAAGCTTCAATGGCCCAACCATGTCCCCAGCAGAGCAGCCACAGCCTCGGCCATGCCTACATGACTAAAATACCACACTTGTGTATTATCTTTCATAGACTCTACAGTTCTTAGTACTTATAGAAAAACTAAGAACTCAGCTCCTGCAAAGGCATGGGGTGAGACTGGGTGAGGGGATGAGCAACAGGAATAATGCATGATAAAATGCATGTAATGCCAAATGAAGAATGCTTGGTTCCCTCTAGAGCTCCCTTGTCCTCTGTAAGACAACTTAAAGTAAGTTGCACAGCAAAGCAGCAGGTGGCTAAATGCATAGCAGAATTGACTCACTGTCAGCAATGATGTGGTGCTATTTCCCTCTGAAACTGTATTACTTTTTCAGAATATAGCAGGAAAAGTTGAAAGTTCAGTGGCCATAGGCATATGAATGAAGCCCACAGTTAGGGCAGAAGGAAAGGTTGCTGGTAAAGGAAAACTATTATGTAACAGACAGTCATTTAAACCTCAATAGTAGGTTTAAGTTTGAGGAAGGTAGACAGACTTTATTGAGCACTACAATCAGTTCAAAGGTTTCGGTTTTTGTTTTTGTTTTTTTGAGACGTTGTCTCACTCTTTCACCCAGGCTGGAGTGCAGTGGTGTGGTCTCACCTCACTGCAACCTCCACCTCCTGGGTTCAAGTGATTCTCTTTGCCTTAGCCTCCCAAGTAGCTGGGACTACAGGCACCTGCCACCACGCCCAGATAATTTTTGTATTTTTAGTAGAGATGGGGTTTCATTACGTTGGCGAGGCTGGTCTGAAACTCCTGACCACAAGTGATCCACCCACCTTGGCCTCCCAAAGCGCTGGGATTATAGGAGTGAGCCACTGTGCCCGGCCAAGTTCAAAGGTTTTTCTAAATAAAATTAATATGTGAAGAAAATTTCCTAAAAATATATTAATTAGAACGGGCTATTTAAATCCAACTTATATTATTGTGAACAAATGAACATTTTAACGAAAGTCCACAAATGAATTTGCTCAAACTTAATTGAAATCTATTTCAACGGAAATGTGTAATATGTTTACCACCCAAACCCTTGCAGAAGCTCAATAAATATTTGTTGAATAAATGGATAGAGTGCAATATAAAATGGTGATTATTGTAAGTATAGAAAAAGGTCTGTGGGTTTATAAACATATGCTGAGCACCACGTATGCCCCTGGGGCTATGGAATAGTGTGGTACATGGAATAAATGGTTCAGAGAATGTCATCTCTGGATGATGGAATTAGTGGTAACTTAATTTTTCTTTGTGTTTTTATCTGGTTTTCTTTAAATAATGGATCACCGAAGGATTTTTAATCAGAAAAAAAGGTTATAATATTTCTATTTGAGGATCTAAGGATAAATGAACACTATTTACACCGCAACAGGGGCTTCAGTTTTTTTTTTTTTTTTTTTTTTTTTAGACAGAGTCTTGCTCTGTCTTGTCCAGGCTGGAGTGCAGTGGTGCAATCTCGGCTCACTGCAGCCTCTGCCTCCCAGGTTCAAGTGATTCTCCTGTCTCAGCCTCCCCAGTAGCTGGGATTACAGGCGCCCGCCACCACACCCGGCTAATTTTTGTATTTTTAGTAGATGGGGTTTCACCACGTTGGCTAGCTGGTCTCTTAACTCCTGACCTCAGGTGATCCATCCACCTCGGCCTCCCAAAGTGCTGGGATTATAGGCATAAGCTACTGCGCCTGGCCTGGTCTTCAGTTTTTGGCCAAGAGGGGTGTAATGGGGGGTTTACCCTCCTGCCAGAAAAAGCAAAAACAGTGGACAAAATACGTTAAACACTGGTTTTCAAGTTATTAGATGTTAGGCAATGAAAAACAATGATCCCTGAGAGGATGGAAACAAACAAGGGGCCCAGGTGTGGTGGCTCACGCCTATAATCCCAGCACTTTGGGAAGCCAAGGTGGGTGGATCATTTGAGGTCAGGAGTTCAAGACCAGCCTGGCCAACATAGTGAAACCCTGTCTCTACTACAAATACCAAAAAATTAGCTGGGCTGTTGTGGCAGCTACTCAGGAGGCTGAGGCAGGAGAATCCCTTGAGCCTGGGAGGCGGAGGTTGCGGTGAGCTGAGATGGTGCCACTGCACTCTAGTCTGGGTGACAGAGTGAGACCCTGTCTCAAAAAAAAAAAAAAATAAAACACACAAGGGCAGTTTGCCCTAGCTCACTGCCTTGACAGAGGATGCAGTGCAGAGAGGGAAGACCCACGCGGAGCCCAGAGGACTCTCTGAGTTGAGGAGGTAGAGTTGAGAGTCCGGGGAGACCAAAGTAGTTTGAGTTTGCAGGACAGATTACCAGGGATGGGAGAGCTGCAGAGAGAGAGCACTCCAGGGATCTGCATTATGTCCCCCTTGAGAATTTAGCAGATGGGTGTATGACCCATGTGTAAATGTGAGGAAACTACTCAAAACTAGGGAAAGAGCCACCTGAAAAGATTAGAGGAAGAGTACACGGCACACACAGGGCCAGGAAGAGTGCCTGTTCCTACCGCCCGCACTGGAAAACCTCACAGCTCACAGGACACTGAAGGATTTTGATCAGTAGTAAATTGGTCCTTGGTCCCATCTATCAAGTAGTAAAAGCATGACCCAAAAGGATCAAACTGCTTCCAAGTAACTTCACTACATCCACTCAAGGAATCCCAGTGAATGGCAAGCATAACAAACATGAGGAAAACTATGCAAGTCATGCCTTAATCAAACTGCTCAAAACTGGAGATAAAGAGAATTTTTTTTTTTTTTTTAAGATGGAGTCTCAGTCTGTCACCCAGATTGGAGTGCAGTGGTGCAATCTTGGTTCACTGCAACCTCCGCCTCCTGGGTTCGGGTAATTCTCCTGCCTCAGTCTCCAAAGCAGCTGGGATTATAGGCGTGCACCACCATGCCCAGCTAATTTTTGTATTTTCAGTAGAGACGGGGTTTTGCCATGTGGGCCAGGCTGGTCTTGAACTCCTGACCTCAAGTGATCTGCCTGCCTCAGCCTCCCAAAGTGCTGGGATTACAGGTGTGAGCCACCCCACCTGGCCTCAAGAGAAAGTTTTAAAAGCTGCCACACACATACAAAAGACACATTACATTCAGAGGAACAATCTGATGGCAGATTTCCTCTCAGAAATAATGCAAGCAATGAGCCCGGGAGGCAGAGGTCACAGCATTGCACTCCAGCCTGGGCGACAGTGGAAACTCTGTCTCAAAAAAAAAAAAAAAAGAAAGAAAAGAAAAGAACAGATGCAAGCAAGAAGTGGAGCAATGTCTTTCTTTCTTTCTTTTTTCTTTTTTTTTGAGACAAGGTTTTGCTCTGTCACCCAGGCTGGAGTGCAGTGGTGCGATGACAACTTACTGCAGCCTCAACCTCCTGGGCTCAGGTGATCCTCCCACCTCAGCCTCCCAAGTAGCTGGGACTATGAGCATGCACCACCACGCCAGGATAATTTTTTGTATTTTTAGTAGAGACAGGGTTTCACCATGTTGCCTAGGCTGGTCCCAAACTCCTGGCCTCAAGTGATCCTCCTGCTTTGGCCTCCCAAAGTGCAGGGATTACAGGCGTGAGTCACCGCACCTGGCCTAAACCTCTTTTCTGTATAAATTACCTAGTCTCAGGTATTTCTTTATAGCAGTGCGAGAATGGCCTAATACAAAAATCAACCCCCTGGCTAGGCATGGGGTAGCTCATGACTGTCATCCCAGCATTTTGGGAGGCAGAGGTGAGAAGATTGCTTGAGCTCAGGAGTTTGAGACCAGCCTGGGCAACATGGCGAAACCCCATCTCTACAAAAAATATAAAAATAAATTAGATGGGTGTAGTGGCACACTCCTGTAGTCCCAGCTACCCGGGAGGCTGAGGTGGGAGGATTGCTTGAGCCTAGGAAGTCGAGGCTGCATTAAGCTGTGACTGTACCACTGTACTCCAGCCTGGGAGACAGAGTGAGACCCTGTCTCAAAAAAAAAAAAAAAAAAAAAAAGACCAACCCTTCTCTTCCTCCTCCTCCTCAGCCCACTCAAAATGAGGATGACAATGAAGACCTTTATGATGATCCATTTCCACTTAATAAATAGTAAATATATTTCCTTTGTCCTGTGATTTTTTTTAATAACATAAAAGGTACTCAGTCAATATTGAATAAATGAAGATGTTTTATGGGTGAGTCTAAAAGGTACCTGTCATACATTATATTGTTTCTGTAGGGCAAAAACATCCTTAACATACATCATTAATCCATTTGCAACCTCGTATTGCTTCATATGGAGCTGCAGCTGATTATACTGTGACTGGATGAAATCTTCAGGCTTCCATTTGTGAATATTAACTGTTTTCAGTGAGCAGCATGAAGAATATCATGAATTTCTAAAAATTTAGGTAATCTTTCCAATACACCAGTAAGATTTATTTATTTTTTAATTTTAAAAATTTTTTTGGGCCGGGGGCAGTGGTTCATGCCTGTAATCCCAGCACTTTGGGAGGCCCAGGTGGTGGATCACGAGGTCAGGAGATCGAGACCATCCTGGCTAATATGGTGAAACCCCGTCTCTACTAAAAATACAAAAAATTAGCCGGGCGTGGTGGTGGGCGCCTGTAGTCCCAGCTACTTGAGAGGCTGAGGCAGGAGAATGGCATGAACCCGGGAGGCGGAGCTTGCAGTGAGCCGAGATCACGCCACTGCACTCCAGCCTGGACGACAAGAGCGAGACTCCATCTCAAAAAAAAAAAAATTTTTTTTGGAGACAGTGTTGCTCTGTTGCCCAGGCTAGAAGTATAGTGGTGTGATCTCGGCTCACTGCAACCTCCACCTCCTGGCTCAAGCAATTCTCCTGCCTCAGCCTCCCAAGTAGCTGAGATTACAGGCACACGCCACCATGACCTAAATTTTTGTATTTTTTAGAAGAGATGGGGTTTCACTATGTTGGCCAGGCTGGTCTCAAACTCCTGGCCTGAAGTTAGATCCCTCTACTTCAGTATCCCAAAGTGCTGGGATTACAGGCGTGGACCACCACACCCAGCCTACACCAGTAAGAGGCAGAAGTTAGCTTTACTGTCATAAAATGTATGCACTCTAGGACTCCATTCCCTTCATAACATACCTTAGGTAGCACCATACATAAAAAGAGAATCTGATTCTTAGTTTTTTTTTAAAATAAAATAACAAACAAACGTCCCTTAGAATAAAATAAAGCCCCAAATCTTACCTGCAGTGTCTCATCCAATTTGGCAGCTAGTCTTCCAATTTCATACAATAGCTGGGGGCTGATGGGAAGCTCAGCGATGGGTGTTCCTGGGAGGTAAGTCAGCAGCCTCACCAAGTAGCTTTTGATTTCAGAGCCACTATCTAAATAGATGGAATAAAATATCCTTTGACTAAATATATATATATGGAGAGAGAGAGAGAGAGGTATTTAGATATAATAGAATTAGAAGCTATTCTGCCTCTGCAAGTATTACTGAAAAGAGCAGAAATTACAGAACAACAACAAAAATGTGCTAATCTAAAACAGCTCGGCAGGATTCTATGAAGTAGAGTTGAGTGGATGAAGCAAGAAGGTAGAATATACAAACCTTCAAAACATTGGAACTGGCCATTTACATACCAATGAAATTATAGCCCTAACTCTGCTGGCCTTAGCTCTACACAAAAATTACCTAGTGTGGTAAATGAAAGCAAAAACACATACTCTTTCATAAGTTCACAATTGAGGCGAGTGAGGTACAAATAAATGACTTCCAGAATCAGGCTTCTTATGGGACAGCCTGTGTTTGCAACACAGGACAATAACTGTGTCTCAGGGACCACAATGGGCCTCAGGTATTTGGAGCAACGCAAATTAAGAAAGAATGGTGAATAATTAAGAGAAAAAAAGACAATCAAGATTTTGAACCTTTAAAAAACTTCAAGAAATTGGTTTTAGCCTGTGCTTAAAGAGCTGAATTAGGTCCATTCTTAGCATTTTAGTATTTAGAGGTGAAAAGGGCTGTCTCACAGATGAGGACTGGTGGCCTTAGGGATTTAAGTGGTCTGTGTGTCCAAGGTCACATATACAGTAATGACAAAGCTAAAATCTAAAATTCCTGATTTCCAGTATTATATTCTTTCTACTATACCACAGCACCAGAATTTATAGCTTCTCTAAGTAATAAAAATGTTTTATTATTTTTCTGGTTAAAAAAAAAAAAACAGGCCAGGTGTGGCGATTCATGTCTGTAATCCCAGCACTTTGGGAAGCCAATGAAGGCAGATCACTTGAGGCCAGGAGTTCAAGACCAGCCTGGGCAACATGGCAAAACCCTGCCTCTACAAAAACACTACAAAATTAGCTCTGTGTGGTAATGCACACCTGTAGTCCCAGCTACTCAGCAGGCTGAAGTGGGAGGATCACCTGAGCCCAGGAGGTCAAGGCTGCAGTGAGCTGTGACTGCACCACTGTACTCCAGTCTGGGTGATAGAGTGAGACCCTGTCTCAAAAAACAAACAAACAAATAACCCCAAAACCACCACCAACAAAACAAAATAAGTGAAACAAACACAAAATGTTCCCCTGATTTCCACAAATGTTCCCCTTAGTTACTATCTGTCAGGGCCTTTCTAAACAGAAAACTTACACCACACTGGGCTCTAACTACTACTCAATCAGAGGACCAATCACCACTTTGATGACACTGTAGCTTCTCCCAACACTGAAAACATAACCACCTCTAAGGGTGTACTATTGAGGTTGCTAAAAAATAATAACCACATCTACACTTGGAGTTATGAACCTGCTCTTCATAGTTCTACTCGTGGCCAAAATGCAGTGATGTGTCTGGATAGGTAATGATCGGCGAGTTGTTCATCTCTTACCTACAGACACGAGAGAAGCTGTGTCGTCTCCTTTAGTGCGACACACAGAGGCTGTTGGAAATCCAGCTGCTTTCAGAAACATGATGATGCGATTCTGCACTTCAATCAGGTCTGGATTTTTGCTAGCCTTGGTGTTGCTTATTTTGAGGACATATTCAGTTGGGCCATCTTTGGTTTTTGAAACGTAGACATGAAAGTTTTGGTCATCATAGCTAGGAAGTGGCTGGACCTTGGAAACTTTCAACCCAAACACTGACTCCACTAACGCAGAAGCTTGTTCCTCACTGAAAGTGGGTTTGCTAAGAGCCTCTGACTGCTGATCATTTCCACTTGACATTACGTCTAGGGGAACAAAAAGCAACAAACAGAAAGGGGACACAGGATGAATATATTTATTTAAATGATTTTTCTCAAGACAGACCAATAATGTTTCTGTTGATTCTGTACTTCTTTTGATTGTTAAGTTTTACTCATAAAGTTAAAAAAAAAAATCAAATCAGTGAATGAGATCAAGAAGTAGATGTTTTGGCAACTGCATACAAATTCTTATAGGACACATTATTTTTAAACTTACCTCGCAAACGCAGACTAGAAAAGCACCTTGGTATCACCTCGTCCAATCCCTCCTCCTCCCCCATTAATTTTATAGAGGAAATTTTGGTCCTGAGAGGTTAAGTGACTTGCCCAAAGTTACACATTAAGTCACAGTAAGAATTCAGCTCTCGGGCTGGACGTGGTGGCTCAAGCCTATAATCCCAGCGCTTTGGGAGGCCGAGGCAGGCAAATCACCTGAGGTCAGGAGTTCGAGATCAGCCTGACCAACATGGTGAAACCCTGTCTCTACTAATAATACAAAAATTGGCCGGGCATGGTGGTGGGCGCCTGTAGTCCCAACTACTCGGGAGGCTGAGGCAGGAGAATCACTTGAACATGGGAGGTCGAGGCCGCAGTGAGCCAAGATCGCACCACTACACTCCAGCCTGGGCAACAAGGCGAGACTCCATCTCAAAAAAAAAAAAAAAAGAAAAAAAAGAAAAAAAAGAAAAAAAGAATTCAGCTCTCCAGACTCTAATCCATGCTTATGTCCTTTTGACTATATTCCTACCATCTTAGGTTAAACAATAAATTCAAATACAGTGATCTTTTATAGTCACAGTTTGGTTAAATTATAAGGATCATCATCTAATTTATTACACATATTTCAAACAGAAAAACATAGACTGATGAGCTAAGTATTGTGTGAGTCACTGGAGGAGATAAGGCCGGAGAGCCGAAGACAACCCTGTATTAACTATAAGTATTAACCTGAAATGACTGAATCAACACTGAAGTGACTGAGTTTACCTTAAATTGTAAAGAATATGTTTTCCACTGCTGAGAGGAATAGGGGCTTAAAATTAAAATTAAGGTCAATTACAAAAAAAAGGTACATTTGAGTTTGTGACCTATGAAATTAATATCTGCCAAAACTGTGACAGAAGCTGAGAGGGAGAGAAATTACTACAGCCTAAGGGAAGACATTCTTCAGAAGATAGATTTGAATTTTTATTTTTAAAGATAGAGATGGGGGTCTCACTTTGTTGCCCAGGTTGGTCTCAAACTCCTGGTCTCAAGTGATCCTCCCACTTACGCCTCCCAAAGTGCTGGGATTACAGGTGTGAGCCACTGGACCTGGCCTGAATTAATTTTTTTTTTTTTTTGAGACAGGGTCTCGCTCTGTCGCCCAGGCTGGAGTGCAATAGTGTGATTACAACTCACTGCAGCCTCAACCACCAGGCTCAGTGATCTTGAACCTCAGCCGCCCATGAACCTCAGCCTCCTAGGTGGCTGGGACTACAGAAGCCATCATTATCAGGCTAATTTTTTGTATTTTTTGCAGAGACAGACTTTCACCATGTTGGCCAGGCTGGTCTTGAATTTCTGGGCTTAAGTGATCTGGCCGCCTCCGCTTTGTAATCCCAAAGTGCTGGGATTACAGGCATGAGCCACCACGCTGGGCCTTGAATTTTTAAGTATGATTTGGATACATGGGCCGGGGAGGAGACTGTTTTCTTTCACTTAGTAATTCCACCCTCTGCTACCCATACCTGGTATATTTTCTGAGCATCCAGCTACATATGAAAGACAATGTAGTGCTTCTGAACATGCTTCACGAACCAAATATTTAAGGTCATTAGAATCTCATGCTGTTTTCCCAGAATAGTTTTATTCTAATCCTTCTTTCATACTAAGTTGTAAATAATTGATAACATTGTGAGGGTGAGCTGCATTTTAGGGTATGTTTTGATTGCTGTTCAGGGGATACAGTATTATATAAAAATAATCTTATGGGCTGGGCACAGTGGCTCATACCTGTAATCCCAGCCAGCACTTTGGGAGGCCAAGGTGGGAGAATCACTCAAGGCTAGGAGTTCGAGACTAGTCTGGGCAACATAATGAGACTCTGTCTCTAGAAAAAAAAAAAAAAAAAAAAAAAAGAATCTCACGAAGAGTTAGCTTTTGTGGAAAGTGGAAGATGTGTTGCTTCTGACAGGGAAGGGGCACGAGAGAACTTTCTGAGAGGCAAGTGTTCTACATCTTGATTAGGCTTTGGTGACATGGCTTACATTTGTCAAAACTTAACTTAAAACCTAAGTAAACTAGTAAGATCTGTGAATATCACTGAATGTAAAATTTACCTTTAAAAAAGAAAGCGCTTCTGAGAAATTGGCTAGGACAAGGGAGGTGGATCTTAGGACTTTCTTGGAACTCCAAAAATCAGACCATATGTCTGTTAATGCCTAATTTATTTGGCTGTATCACAGCAAAAACCCACCTAACTCCAGTGAGGGAAAGGGGATAACATTCAGGGAGATACACCAGAAATCTCCTATATGACCCCCTCCCTGCCTCAGTCCCAGGACTATAGCCTGATGGCTCAAGTTAAAATAAGGGTAGGTAGAGACAGTGGCTCACGCCTGTAATCCCAGCACTTTGGAAGGCTGAGGTGGGTGGATCACCTAAGGTCAGGAGTTCGAGACCAGCCTGGCCAACATGGCAAAACCCCATCTCTACTAAAAATACAAAAAAAAAAAAAAAATTAGCCGGGCATGGTGGCCAGCGCCTATAATCCCAGCTACTCAGGAGGCTGAGGCAGGAGAATCACTGGAACCCAGAGGGGTGGAGGTTGTGGTGAGATGAGACTGCATCACTTCACTCCAGCCTGGGCGAAAGAGCAAAACTCCATCAAAAAGAAAGAAAAGAAAAGAAAGAAAAGAGAGAAGAGAGAGAGAAGAAAGAAAGAAAGGAAAGAAGACAGAGAGAAAGAAAGAAAAGAAAAGAGAAGAGAAAATAAGGGAAAGGTAAACCTCAAACGCTAACCACCCCCTAGCCCCCGCCATGGCCTTCCCTGATCCTCCTACCCAAAGTGATTGCTCCAGCCTCTTAACTTGCATAGCTTGTGCCACTGATCGGTTTCCATCACCTGTTACTGCAAGTTAATGCATTCTTGACAATCATGTTTCCTGTTTACTTTCTAACCAGGCATTTGCTTTCAGAAGCAAGTTAAGCCGTTCAGATTTTGTTCACTGAAGACATTGTGACAAAGCCTAAATAGAGTTTCAAAACAGTCTTTGCACCTGAAACTTCTGGGAACCAACATATCCTGTCACACTGTATTTAGGCTTAAAACTTTACAAGGAATTTTAACATTCCTTCTGGAGATATGTAAACTGGCGTAAGGTAAGTATTCAAAATGTAATATGAACTGAAGCATTAACTCTAAGATGAAATCCTGGAGTCATTTTCAACTCCCAAAGCATTAAAGATGTCAGAATAATTCTGAATTTGAAATGAATGATAAGTTCTTAAAGTTGTAAGGAAGCTTAGAGGCAACTGGTGAAGGCCAGTCTCCTTTCTATTCCAGATGTTCCCATACAGTCTTTGACTTGTTAAGCTCCTCTTAGGAGAGCCCTGTTTTCCATAGCCGTGTAAAGCAAGGTTGTTAGCTCTGGCCATCCAAATAGACTGATGTAATAAAAGGTTGTGCTGGGAGAAATAGGACATATTTTAGTCCCAGCTCTGCTACCTAACCTCTGAAACTCTGGACTAGTCATGTCTCCTCTAAAACAGAGTTGGACTAGATTATTACTAAAAGTCTCCTCTAGCTCTAGTATTCTATGCTGCTAAAGTTCATTTAAGTTTGCCTTTTTTCTTTATACAAGGGCTCTAAATCATAGAACTAATGGCACAGATCAAGTCAACTCCTGAAAGTAAATAAAAACAAAGAAAAAAATATGTTTATCAGACATGTCTGTTTTAACCAAATGTCTCCTTTGTATGGAGGGGAATTTTTTTTTTTTTGAGACAAGGTCTCTGTCACCCAGTCTGGAGTACAGTGGCACAATCACTGCTTACTGCACCTTCCAACTCCTGGGCTCAAGGGATCCTCCCACCTGAGCTTCCCAAGTAGCTGGGACTGCAGGTAGGTGCCACCATGCCTGGCTTTTTTTTTTTTTTTTTGGAGAGACAGGGTCCCACTATTTTGCCCAGGCTGGTCTCGAACTTCTAGGCTCAAGCAATCCTCCTACCTTCGTCTCCCAAAGTGCTGGGATTACAGGTGCAAGCCATCATGCCTGTCTTTTTGATTTTATTATTTTTATTTTTTTAGAGACAGTGTCTCGCTATGTTGCCCACTCACACATTTTTAAAAATTATTAACTTTTTTTCCTACTTCATTCAAAGGGAGAGGAGGAATTCAGGTACTACAGATTGTGGGTCTATATATCCGGCCAACAGTATTTAGCTCCTGAAAAAGCCAACAGGAAGCAAGTGTGATTTCCAACTCCAAGATCTGCGCCAGAATCTCACCACCTTTGTCCTACAGCCAGGGGGGCTGGACCTTAAGCTCTGTACTTTGTGCAAGGTATACCAGACAAGAAATAGGAGTCATTCTTGATTCTTTCCTGTCCCTCACTCCCAACGTGTAACAAAGTCTAGTAAATTCTACCTTAGCATGTCTTCCAACTCTACCTTTCTTCTCCTACATTCCCTTTTGCTGCATCCTTCCAAGGGATTATACCCAGTCAATCTCTGTATTCTCAGCCCGTAGGCTAGTCCCTTATTTAATATTAAATGGTGAACCAAGGGTGACCTTCACTCCACAGACCCACGGGGCAGTTCACCCCCAAGGGGATCATGAAACAGAAAGGTGGTGAATCTAGCATCTGTAGTTTTTCAAAGACAACAGTGCATTACTAGGTGCTTTTAAGGGTCTTCCTGGTGGGTGAAGGGGAAAGAGCGGTGGGTGAGCGGGCTGCAGAGGGGTTGCTGAACCAAGAGGCAGGAAAAGAGAGGAGGAGGGCGCATGAGTAAGTGAGGTCCAGTGGAGCTCAGAGACTGCTCCCAGTAGACACCTGCCAGGCGCCGGCACAGCCCTTGGCCAGCGACCCCACACAGACCCGGGAGGACTGGCCTCGACAGCTTCTCGGGTGCCACGCTTTCATTCTGGGGGCCCAGCTCAGCCCTCGTAGGTTACAAGTGAGGTCCGGGAAGAAGGGTGACTTGCCCATCACGCACGCAGCGAGCTGACGGTAGTGCGGGCTGGAGAAGCCTGAGGCATAGGACTCCCGGCTCCACGCTCGCAGCGAACCTCCCTGCCCTCGGGGGCGCCCCCGACTCCCGCAGCGGGGACGCCGGGCTCGTTTCTGCTTCCCCCTCCTTGGCTCACCGGCAGCAACCCGACGTCCTGGGGTGGATCCCGCTTTCCAGCAGCCAGATATTGCGGCCTCGGCCCCGCACTGGCGCTAGGAGGTAGAGCAGGGGCCGCAGCGTCCGCGCCCCTCCTCCAAGCCCCGCAAGTCCTGACTTCTGATTGGCTCCTCCGGGTCCCTCGCCGCCCAGTCAGCGCAGACTACTGGAAGGCGGGGCGCGGCCGGGAGCCAGGATTTTTTCCTGGCCCCGCCTGGGAGGCTGCGAACAGAAATTCAGAGATCCAGCTTCTGTTGACTTTCTGCAACTCCGCCCCGCCTCTTCAAAGTGAGTATCCGAGTCAGAATCCGGCTACCTTTTAATGAACCGGACTCCTTATTCCTGATTGGCTCTCCGGGTTGCCGCCCCACCCCCGAGTGGGCAGGCTTTCGGCTCTTGAGTGGCACCTCCGAGTTCCGCAGGGTCCACGTTGTCGTCGCGGTAACACTGACAGCTCCTCACCCGCATCCACGTTTTCGTTTCCTAGCCTTCCTTCTGTTGGAGGCACGTATCCTGGAAGTGATACGTTTAGAAAACGTGGCCCCAGGGAGACTCGACCCCATCCCAGCCCCAGGAACTGCAAGGGTCCTGATTGGAAGGCCTGAGTAAGGCCTGGCTGCGTTCCGCAGGAGGATGCTGGAATGTTAGAACCCGAACAGTTTAGGCAGGGCACAGGTGGCTCACGCCTGTAATCCCAGCAATTTGGGAGACCGAGGCGGGAGGATCACCTGAGGTCAGGAGTTCGAGACCAGCCTGGCCAACATGGTGAAACCCCATCTCTACTAAAAATACAAAAATTAGACTCAGGGGGTATGCCTGCAGCTGCAGAAAGATGTATGGGAACAGACACACAACTCTCCCTCCGAGATAAGCACAACAAAGAGACACAGAAGCAGTCCAAGCCTCTGATAAACTCTCCCACCCCGAATCCTTAAAAACTTACTTAGTCTGTAAGAGAGTGTGCCTCTGACCTAACTTGGCCAGACGGCCCTCTCAGGTTTGTTTTCTCTAAAATAAACCTCTCATGACCGCCAAACCACTTTTCGTGTTTCTTTCCTCTTTCTTTAATTCTTACACGGAGTAGCTGGGATTACAGGCACCCACCACCACGTCTTTATCTAGGTAGTGGAATCAGTGGGCTGTCTTTCTGCGGGAAAGTCCGCAGAGACCCCATGATTTTCAGAAAGCTGCATGAGATTCATAGGGTAACAGCCAGGTTAGTTGGATGATCTTAACTGTCAAGGGCATGAGGCGCTGATAAATAGCTTGATGCTCTTCTCCAGCCAAGCAGGACTTCTCCGATAAGTCAGAGCACTCTATCTACTGTAGGCTACTGGAAGAGAGTCCTTGGCACTGGTCCACTCATGCCTGCAAGTTGGTCTCTATTTTGTTTTTGCCAACGCACATCCACCCTTTGTTTTCTGTCAGGATATAACATGCTCAGATTATCTATAGTCACCCTGATTAACTTGGATGATTCCCAAACCCCTATCAACGACCTACTGAGGGAGGCTTCTTCCCCTGCTTTAGATATGGTTCTTACCTGCTTCACTTCTCATCTCCAAAAGGCAGGGCTGTTTTTCACAACCCCAGGGGAACATAATTAATATCTCATTCCTTCAGATTGTCAAAGAGTGATTTCGACTTGGATTTTTCTGTAACCAGAACTAGAATCCTATTGGCTCCCTTAGGCCCCTCTGCATGCTTTTTGCCTTGAGTGGCTTCTGAGTTATTTCCACCCGTCATTATCCCAGCTCTATTGGTCTTTTTCTACTTCTCTTGGGATGAGGGAATGGGAATTAACATTGAATCTGGAAATTGTGAGAATCGGAGGCAGGACTATTGGATCCACAACTGCCCTCCTTGTTTTGTGCGTTTCAACTCCCCGAATTCTTTTGAAATATTGTATTTGGTAGGGTGTGGTGGCTCATGCCTGTAATCCGAGCATTTGGGGAGGCTGATGGAGGTGGCTTACTTGAGTTCAGGAGTTTGAAACCCGCCTGGATAACATGGTGAAACCCCATCTCTACTAAATAGACAAAAAGTAGCCGTGCGTGGTGGCCAGCGCCTGTAATCCCAGCTCCTAGGAGGCTGAGGTAGGAGAATCGCTTGAACCTAGGAGGTGGAGTTTGCAGTGAGCCGAGATCGCACCACTGCACTCCAGCCTGGACGACAGAGCAATGCTCTGTCTCAAAAAAGAAAAAAAAATGTACTTTGTAAATTGCCTTTTTCGCTTTAAGTGACCATTTCCTTGTTTTAAATAATATCCTCGGCCGGGTGCGGTGGCTCACGCCTGTAATCCCAGCACTTTAGGAGGCCAAGGCGGGCGGATCACAAGGTCAGGAAATCGAGACCATCCTGGCTAACACGGTGAAACCCCGTCTGTACTAAAAATACAAAAAAATTAGCCGGGCGCGGTGGCGGGCCCCTGTAGTCCCAGCTACTCGGGAGGCTGAGGCAGGAGAATGGTGTGAACCCAGGAGGCGGAGCTTACAGTGAGCCGAGATCGCGCCACTGCACTCCATCCTGGGCGACTGAGTGAGACTCTGTCTCATATCCTCATACATAAATCTTTCGTGCACTTTATGTGTTTAAACTGCTCAGAGTCATATTACTAGGTATAAGAGAATAAACACTTTTTTTTTTTTTTTTTTGAGATGGAGTCTCGCTGTGTCGCCCAGGCTGGAGTGCAGTGGCGCGCCGCCTCCTGGGTTCACGCCATTCTCCTGCCTCAGCCTCTCCGAGTAGCTGGGACTACAGGCGCCCGCCACCGCGCCCGGCTAATTTTTTTGTATTTTTAGTAGAGACGGGGTTTCACCGTGGTCTCGATCTCCTGACCTCGTGATCCACCCGCCTCGGCCTCCCAAAGTGCTGGGATTACAAGCGTGAGCCACCGCGCCCGGCCGCTAATAAACACTTTTAAGGCCTTTTTATTTTTTTTGAGACAGGGTCTCTGTCGCTCAGGAGTGCAGTGGCGCAATCTCAGCTCACTGCAGCCTCCGCCTCCTGGGCTCAAGGGATCCACCCACCTCAGCCTCCTGAGTAGCTGGGACTACAGGTGCGCATCACTACGCCTGGCTAATTTTTTGTGGAGACGGGTTTCGCGATGTTTCCCACGCTGGTCTTGAACTCCTGGGTTAAGCAATCCTCCCACCTCAGCCTCGCAGAGTGTTGGGATTACGGGCGTGAGCCACAGCACCTGGTCTAAGCCTCTCAATCAATACATGTTGCCAAATCATGTTTTCCTCTCAATAATGCCAACATTGGATTTTCAACATTGACGACATTGACAACATTTTAAAAAGTTCCACCAACGTAAGACAAGATGTGTTGTCATTTTTTTTTTTTTTGAGACGGAGTCTTACCCTATCACCCAGCCTGGAGTACAATGGTGTGGTTTCTGCTCACTGCAACCACCGTCTCCTGGGTTCAAGCGATTCTCCCGCCTCAGCCTCCCTAGTAGCTGGGAATACAGGCACATGCCACCATACCCAGCTAATTTTTGCATTTTTAGTAGAGACGGGGTTTCACCATGTTGGCCAGGCTGGTCTCGAACTGACCTCGTGACCCACCCACCTTGGCATCCCAAAGTGCTGGGATTACAGGCGTGAGCCACCGTGTCCGGCCAGATATGTCATTTTAAGCCAGGCATGGTGTTGCATGTCTATAGTCCCAGCTACTCCAGGAGGCTTGGGCAGGAAAAGTGCTTGAGCCCAGGAGTTTGAGGTCAGCCTGGGCCACATAGTGAGACTCGTTTCTAGGGGGGAAAAATGTCATGTCATTGTATTAACGTTTCTTCAGTTGGCTACTGGAGCACTTTTAAGTAGTGGCTCTCAAACATAGCTCAGTGGCTGGTCATGGTGGCTCAAGCCTGTAATCCCAGCAGTCTGGGAGGCTGAGGTGGGAGGACTGATTGAGGCCAGGCATTCAAGACCAGCCTGGGCAACACAGTGAGACCCCCACCTCTATTTTTATAATTTAAAAAAAAAAGCTCAGTGATTAAAAAAAAAAAACTGGAGTGAAACAAAATGAACAATTTGCAGTGAGATTATAGACATGATTTTACATTATAAAACAATGTCCCATAAAACAATATCCGAGCAGTTTTACGATACTTCCTTTATATATTACAAGTTGTTTAAAATGCTCAAAATTGGCTTTAGTCTCCACAGTGGGCTACAGCTAAAGCAGCGCTTAGAGGAAAATTTAAATATTTACATTTACATTGGAGGAAAAGTGTTACAAAGCTGGGGGAAAGGAGGAAATTAAATAAGAAACAGAAAGGAAATACTTAAGAGCAGAAACCAATAAAACAAAACAAACCAGGCACGGTGGCTCATGCCTGTAATCCCAGCACTTTGGGAGGCCGTGGCGGGCCGATCACATGAGGTCAGGAGTTTGAGACCAGCCTGGCCAACGTGGTGAAACCCCGTCTCTACTAAAAATACAAAACAAATTAGCCGGGCATGGCGGCGCATGCCTGTAATCCCAGCTACGCGGGAGGCTGAGGCAGGAGAATCGCTTGAACCCGGGAGGTGGAGGTTGCAGTGAGCCGAGATTGCACCACTGCACTCCAGCCTGGGCGACAGAGCCAGACTCTGTCTCAAAACAAAAACAAACAAACAAACAAAAAAAACCAAAATCAAACAAAAAACCAGAAAACAATGGAGAAAATAATGTAAAAAGTTGGCTCTTTAAAAAATTCAATTTTCAACGCTTTAGAAAGACTAATCAAGGAAAAAATAGAAAACACAAATTACCAATATTGGTAATAAAAAGGGACCCTGCCACAGATCATACAGATATTGATAGGGAAATATTGAAAAAAATGCTTAAAATTCAGTACTAACACCACATAAATACAAAATTCACAGTGACAACACACTTATTTAAGAGACAGGGTCTTGCTGTCACCCAGGCTGGAGTGCAGTGGCATAAATCATAGCTCGCTGCAGCTTCAACCTAGGCTCAAGCGATCCTCCTGCCTCAGCCTCCCAAGTAGCTGGGACTACAGGTGCACACCACCACACCAAGCTAATTATTTTTTAAGAAACAGGGTCTTGCTATGTTACCCAGGGTGGGGTCAAATTCCTGATTTCAAGTGATCCTCCTGCCTTGGCCTCCCAAAGTGTGAACCACCTCGCCTGGCCACACTTGTCATTATACAAGCAAATTTTGTGAGAATTACATATACATCTGCTTTTGCAATAAATGCATTTTTCAAGTATAGAACACAGGTTTACAACATACGGCAAATCAAAATGGTAAATCTGAAGCTACTTTGTAATTAAAAAGCAAAATTAGCATCAAGTGAAAACTGTAAACCAACTAAATGCTACACTGATGAAGCTCTTAAGTTTCCTCCTATACTGGATATTCAAACTATCAGCTTGTGCCTATGTTGGTATTAGCCTTTAGGTAATGCAAACTTAGAATACTAAATTGGAATCCTTAGAAAATTCTAATGAAGTGCCAATTATTGTTTATGATTTCTGAATTCTAAGAAATAAACCTTACTCATTTAGGTTGCTAATAATAGTGGGAAGAAAGGATATGTCTTTTTCGATGAGTGTCCCCGCCCAAATCTCATGTCGGATTGTAATCCCCAGTGTTGGAGGTGGGGCCTGGTGGGAGGTGACTGGATTATGGGGGCGGTTTCTTATGGTTTAACACCATCCCCCTTGGTGCTGTCCCAATAGTGAGTTCTCTGGAGATCTCGTTGTTTAAAAGTGTGTGGCACCTCCCCTGTCTCTCTCTTCCTCCTGCTCTGGCCATGTGAAGTGCTTGCTCCCACTTAATCTTCCACCTTGATTTTAAGTTTCCTGAGGTCTCCCCAGAAGCCAAGCAGATGCCAGCATCATGCTTCCTGTACATACTGCAGAACAATGAGCCAATTAAACCTCTTTTTAAAATAAATTACCCAGTCTTAGGCATTTCTTTATACCAAGGTGAGAACAAACAAATACACCTGGGATCCTGGCTCCCAGCTTCCGATGACTTGCCTCATGAACACTAATGAACAGGCAGCACAGGGAGCAGGCATCCTCAGCTGCTCCCGTAGCACAGAGGCACAAGAACACATAGCATCTGGATGGCAGCACATTTCTTTTTTTTTTTTTTTTTCGAGACAGAGTCTCGCTCTGTCGCCCAGGCTGGCGTGCAGTGGCGTGATTTCCACTCACTGCAATCTCTGCCTCCCGGGTTTATGCTATTCTCCTGCCTCAGCCTCCTGAGCAGCTGGGACTACAGGCACCCGCCACCACGCCCGGCTAATTTTTTGTACTTTTAGTAAAGACGGGGTTTCACTGTGTTAGCCAGGATGGTCTCGATCTCCTGACCTCGTGATCCGCCTGCCTCAGCCTCTCAAAATGCTGGGATTACAGGCGTGAGCCACTGCACCCAGCCGGATGGCAGCATATTTCTTACATCATGTTGTTTTATTTTCAACTACTACAAAATGGAACAAGAATCAAATGTGATAATACAATTTTCTTTATTAAAAATAATTTACAGCATCAGTAACATATACACAATTGTCATCAACTGAACTTTGCCTCCAATATATTTCTATACAATACTTAACATTATTGAACTTAAAACTGTTACACTGTTTTGTTGGCTTTAAATAATAGACAATGATTTTTGTCTATTACTTAGTGATAGACAAAGTGATTACTTTGTCTGTTACTTAAGTGAGATATATGGTTTCATAGCCACATATTATATGTAAAATTGATAGAAACATCAGCAATATCACTCTTTAGGGGAAAAAACACTGAAAAAGCCAAAGTCTACCCTCTTCTTCTCTCTTATTACTCCAACCAAACTAAGATAGGACAAACATCCAGTATCTTAGTATCTTCTCCTAAACCTAAAGACAAAAGAAAGGTGTCTTCTATTCAACCACAGAAAAATGTCAAATAATTTCTTCTCATCCTCTCACTCATCACTGTGAAAGCAAATGCACACAACCTTGTTACCATATATGCAGGCAACTATGATTCTGATTTAGGTCCTAGCTTTACTTTCCTTTAGTACAACTGTTGTTTGATTACCAACGAAAAACTAAGCAATCTGGCTAGAGGGATACTAGTACCTTCTTTCAAATGTCAGCATGGAGATAAAACAAAATAGTGACAACTGTCATCTTAGAAACTTTTTAGATATAATAATGGCAATTCAGTGGCTGGATGACATTTTCATTGATTCCATTGTATAAGAGTAGCAAAACCCCAAAATATGAAAATGGCAATGATATGTAGCATAATGTTTTTAAAGTATAAAAAAAAAAACCTGCTGTTGGTAATGACCTTTGAAATTGTACTTTAAGCTTACAACACTGATTTGCTTTTCTTGTGTGTCTGACATTACACTTCCTTATTTTTTTTGGTAACACAAAATTACCCAGGTATAGTCAACAAAGAAGATACAGACAATAAAAACTAACAGATGCCACATTTTGCAAACATAGCATTTGGCTAGAGGCAGAATTATAAGGTATACATATTAAAACATACATCCAAGACTCTCCTCCTCGATTTGAAACCATGTTTATCAAGTTTTTACTTCATTGTATATAAGCCCAAAAATTAAGAGAACCTTGATTTGTTCCTGAAATACAAGATTTGCTTGTATTATTACTGGACCAGGTAGACTGGATATGTGAATGTTTAATTCATAGTTAGCTAGCTTTACCATCATCTCCTGAATCAGCTGCTGAGGATGCCTGTGCCTCTGCCCATAACTATATATAGAGTATGCCTTCAAAACCATATAGGCCGGGTGTGGTGGCTCACGCCTGTAATCCCAGCACTTGGGGAGGCCGAGGCGGGCGGATCACTAGGTCAAGAGATTCAGATCATCTGGCCAACATGGTGAAACCCTGTCTCTACTAAAACTACAAAAATTAGCCGGGTGTGGTGGTGCACGCTTGTAGTCCCAGCTACTCAGGAGGCTGAGGCAGGAGAATCGCTTGAACCCAGGAGGCGGAGGTTGCAGTGAGCCAAGATTGCGCCATTGCACTCCAGCCCAGCGACAGAGCAAGACTCCGTCTCAAAAAAAACAAAACAAAACAAAACAAAATAGATTTGTTTCCCCCTGCACAATCTGGAATTACCATTTCTTCAGAGCACATACAGGCATTTCATCTTTCAACCTGTAATTTCTCCTAACTCATGTTTTCATGTAAATTAAAAACACATGCACTGACAAATAAATATACAGCATATATCAAGAACACAATATAATTGAAAGTGTCAAAGAAAATACTTATACAAAATTTAAATAAAGAAATCATTTTGTCAAACTCTAGTCCATCTTATTGTCTAAACACATATTTGCAAAATATTTTCAAAAGATTGTATGATTATGTGCAAAGTTCTTAGTGGTCTTCATCCACTGGTTTGGTAGTTTCAGCATTTTGCTTAAAACAAGTAATTCTTTATGCAATGTGAACTAATTCTGAATTGCAGTAACTAACTAGGTCATAGAAAGGTATCTATGTGAAAAAAAAATCACTACAATTAACCTTTAGCCTGCTAGATTTAGTTTCTTAATTAAAAAACGGTATAGAACCTTCTATAATTAATTTTCCAACCTTTTTTAAAAAAATTGCCAAACATCTTGTTGACAGAACATTTGATGTGATGGGCAGACATGCATATTGAAGATATATAGTACTCAGCAACAACTTAAGTGTTTTATCCTTACAGTCAGCTTTGGTTAAAACAGTAACATAACAAAATTAATAGAATCATGCATTGCAGGTGATAAATGATTCAGAATGACAGGAAATCAATTTGATTAAGAAAAAGCAACACTTAAAAAACGCATAGGGTTGAGCACCCGTATAATTGAGGGTGGATAATTTAAATGTATAGAAGAAATCAGTTCAGAGTTTAATGATTGAATAACATTCTCTTTAGCAACTATGAGTGTGAAATTTTGGTTAATGATACTGAAAATATTAGGTTATAGGAAGTTACAGTATTACATAAGGTGAGCAAAATAATCTAATCCAATTAATATAATGCCATCTGGGGGCTTGCCAGATAGTCACAGTGGCAAACTGCTGAAACATTAAAGGCTGCATCATATGTGATACATATTTCCACTGCTAATACATGGTGCCACACAATCAGTTGTATCTTGCCATGGTCCATCTTCATATGTGGAGAGAACCTTAGCTGGATTGGACAGAATGATTGTGACCTGGGGCAGGTTCTATCCCTTGCAGTTAGACTAAGGATAAACCTGGTTATATGACAAACTAAGAATGCCAAATGTGTCCAGCTCAATTCTGAAGAGGAATTAATATACCTAAAAGGTCCATTTATAAATGAGATTCCAATGACCACAATTTTAGAGTCTAATCTGGCTTCTTATATTTCAATCTGCTACTCTTAAACCAACAAACAGTAGTACACAGTTTTATTGGTGCAAAACTAAACAAATCCAGGAAGGTTACTCATATAAGAATCTTCAACACAAATTCTGCCTTTATTTACAAAATGGTCTGATAAAATATCGCCCCCCCATACTTACAGGTCTCTTCCACAACACACTTCACACGTTGATTTTAGCAATGTTAATAGCACCATTCGTATATTATTTAAAATCAAGAAGATTTCATTTCAGTTACTATGTTGATTCATCATCATTTACATCCATGGATGAGATAAGTGAGTATACTGGGACTATCTGCTGCTCCATGGTAAGGATTCCTGGGTCCAGCACAAAAGGCTTTGCAGTCACCAGTTATGAAAGGTATCCATGGTAAGTAGATACTATGAGAATTTTCGTGCCACAAAGTTTAATAATCCTCCATGTTTGTATAATGTTATTTCCACATCATCTTCAAACGAAGCAATCACGCTGAATACTTTTCCAGTGCTTGTCTTGAAAGAAACAAAAACATCTCATGTGAGCAAGTAAATCTTCCAGGTGCTACTTGATGGTTAAGACCATTTGTCTTCACATTTAATGACTGTACTTGCCACAGATTCTGTCTGATTTATGCTGGTTCTAATTTCTTATACTCTGATTGCCTGAAACTTTTCTGCTGCTTGAAAAACACCTGAGATACCTGACCATGGGCTTCATAGCTAAGTAGAAAAATAGCTGCATTTAGATTTTGACTTATTAATTGGGGAAGTTATACTCACTACTCATTTCATTTTACACCAAATATTGATTGCATGTAATCAATAACACCTACTCTTTCCCCTTTTTTCTTAGTTGTAAAGTCTGTTTTGCTCTAACTTTGAATGTTCAACTTTGCTCTCTCTTTGGAGTGGTATGTATGCCTGCGTTAAGATTAGATCAGGACAGCAAAAAAATGACCACCATGAAAAGGAAGCTGGCACTTGTTAAGTGGAAGTCAAGATTCCCCTTCATGTGTTCTTTTTTTCTGGTATAAGCATCCAGTTCTTTCCACTTTTCCTCAGAGAACATGAACTATTAACATAGCTACATCTAAGTATGGAAGAGTCATCTTAAATGGCAACTTAACATTCATTAAGTGACATTAGTATATAATTTACAGCAATTGATTCTTACTCAATAATTCATAAACATTTGAGTACATAATCATATATTTGAAAAATTTAGAGATACCTGTATATTCAATATAATTCCAGGAGATAGTTCTTCAGGAAATGTTAAAGAAAATGTTTCTCTACCGGAGAGGCCCAAGGAATCTGCATTTTCTCCTGGAAGGAACTGAAGTGGAGCTATGCCAATTCCAATCAAATGATCTTTGTGTATTTTTTCATAACTTTCGGCCAAAACAGCTTTCACACCCTGTAATAAATGTGCATTTTATTCCCTCTAATCACTTCTGAAAGTTATTTATTGAGCATTTAAAGGGGGCAAAAATCTACTTTGGCCTTTGTCTAAATACTTGTAGTCTAATACCTCATACTGAATCAATATTTTATCAAAGTATTTACAGATTATTTTTCTGATTTTTTACGGAGCTCTCTAAATTATTCTGATCCCTTTCTGCTGCTCTAGGGTTAAGTACTGCTGCTGCCTACCACATCATAAGAGCTCTATAAATGGGCTGGCTCCTTTGATTCCAAAGTAGGGCTCAGAAGGATTTCTATTTAAACATGGCAGATCTAACGCGTTTTCAACACTCTTGAAATGCCACTAAAATAAAGGAATAAAGAAGGTATATGGGGCCAGGTGCAGTGGCTTATATGCTTATAATCCCAGTACTTTGGAGGCTGAGGCAGAAGGATTATTTGAGGCCAGGAGTTTGAGACCAGCCTGGGCAATATAGCGAGACCCTGTCTCTACAAAAAAAATAAAAAATAAAATAAAAAAAGTAACAAGAATAGGCTGGATGCAGTGGCTCACAACTGTAATAATGCCAGCACTATGGGAGGCCGAGGTGGGCAGATCACTTGAGGCCAGGAGTTTGAGACCAGCCTGGCCAACATGGCGAAACTCCATTTCTATCTAAAAACAGAAAAATTAGCTGGGCATGGTGGTGCACACCTGTAATCTCAGCTACTATGGAGGCTGAGGCTGGAGAATCACTTGAGGTTGTAAGTGGAGGTTGCAGGGAGCTGAGATCATGCCACTGCATTCCAGCCTGGGCAACAGAGTGAGACCCTATCTCCAAAAAATATAAATAAGTAACAACAATAATGAAGAGGGTAAGAGCCCATAGCAACAAAGGGAATAGGATGAGAGAATTCTATAAATATTTAGAAAACAGAGATAGGTAACTGATTTAGAAGACAATGTTGAAACCACAGAATGATAAAATGAAATTAGAGAGTGATACCAGTAAGGTCTGAGTTAATGTGCAACACAAGACCCAGGAAAAGGATTGAGATTCAGAGGCATGAGGTTCTCAGAATACTCGTGGATAAGGGTTACAAGGCCATACAAAGCAGTCAGATCCAGCTCAATCCCCACTCCACAAGAGTAGAGGTTTATTCTCTGGAAAAAATGAGCCAAAGCCTCTAGACTTGTGTTTTTCAACTTTTTTCTCCACTGTCTACCTAAGGAGTCTTTTAATACTTTTTTCCCCCGAATTGTGTCTTCTTGTTCACCTCCCTTCTCTCCAAAATTTTAGTACCACTAAGATGCCGTGTATCTTTTAATGTACTCTTATCTGTACTTTATGTGCAAAAAGTAGAATTTTTTTTTTTACCACCTGAGAACCAATTTTTGTTCTTTTTTACTCATTTTTTACAAATTTTTACTCATTTTTTATTATAGCAGAAATAAGGAAGAGAATACATTCTCTAAACTGACAAACACTGGGCACAGGGGCTTGAGAATACCAGATTGAAAACGGGACTAAGTAGATGTCTACATACTGAACGAGTCTCTTTCCTTCAAGAAACTGGATGGCCTCAAAGAAAATACAGATAATGACATATAGAATCTCTTAATGAAAAAGGTAGCTTATCACCCAGTCACCTATAGTAAGGCCCAGTAACTGACAAAACCCAGCCCCCATCCACAGCTTGTAATCAGTTTTTTAATGTCTAACAAATGGAGGGCCAAGCATCACCTGCCATATGAGGAAAGCTTCCAACAACAAAAACAAACACACTAAAACAATTTCCAGAATAAAAATAACCTATACCTATCATTAATACTCATAATAATACTTATAATTAGTATCTTAGAAGGATGAGATTTTGGTTTATTCCCATAGCCCCTCAGAGTATTTACATTTTAAAGGAGATATTAAAGATTAAAATAAGAATGAGGCCTGCATGATATCTGTGTTTCAGCCAGACTTTTTACAGCTACAATTGTAAAGAGAAGCATTTGTGAATATGAAATGGCAAAAAGCACATGTCACATGACTATTCCCCCCAGCAGATGGCCTATTTGCTCTGCAACAAGGAAACAGTCTCAGGAGAAATGTCCTCCTGGCAGACAGCCAGGCACCACAATCTCCTATTTAGGGGGAAAAAAGGTGAAACTTGGCCCACTACTTCTGAGTCTTTTACCCATTGATGGGGCAAATCGGAGAAAATTAAATCAAAAGGAGGCAAGTAAAATTAACAGTGGGGGCCTGGCACATGGCTCAAGCCTGTAATCCCAGCACCTTGGGAGGCCACAGCGGGAGGATCACTCGAGTCCAGGAGTTCAAGATCAGCCTGAGCAAAATAGGGAGATCCGATCTCTACAAATAATACAAAAATTGGCCAGCTGTGGTAACTCATGGCGTAGTCCCAGCTACTTCGGAGGCTGAGGCAGGAGAACTAATTGCACCTGGGAGATCATGGCTGCAGTGAGCAGTGACTGCGCCACTGCACTCCAGTCTGGGTGACAAGGACACGGTCTCAAAACCAAAAAACCAAAAAAATATGATCAATAGGTATAAATAATTATAAAACAATAGTTTAAAACAGAATTTCCTTTCCCTCTATTATACTGACTTCTTCACATAAGACTGATGTAGGTTTAACCAAACTCAGAGTATTAAAATGATACTAACTAGATGAGTACAAAATATTACCAAAGATCACTGAAACAAACAAACAAAACCCTCTATACCTATAAGGTTCAAATAATGATAAAAAAGCCAACTAAACTTTGACAGGATGTTACTGACAAAAGGGAACATTTAAAACTCTTTGAAGCTTAAGATGATAAATTTTAAGATTCAATACCAGTAAATACGGTCCTTTGGCAGCCCAGTCTCTGGAGTTTCCTGAACCATATTTCTTTCCTGCTAAAATAATCAGTGGGATACCTTCTTTCTGGTACAGCTCTGCAGCCTCAAATACATCTAGCTGTAGATTAAAACAAACACAAAAATCTTTAATACAAATTTTGATCCAGTTATAAATTGTCTAAATACTTTGTGTGCATCCTCACCGTCTGTCCTGATGGAAAATGAATTGTTTTAGGAGCTGGTTTTCCAATAAACTTATTAAAAAGCTTGATATTTGCAAAAGTGCCTCTTGTCATTACAGCATCATTACCTCTTCGAGCTCCGTAAGAGTTGAATTCACGAGGGGTAAGGCTACAAGAAAGTAATGAAAGTCAGTTTTCATTACATGTGGAAAATAATCATATACTACTGAGTTGTAAGACCTATTGAAAAATTTTTTTATCACAGAAAATTTCAAACACAAACAAAAGAAAACAAAACCATGAATGTCCATGCGCCTATCACCAAGCTGTAACTTAATGGACTCTTGGTTTCTTCTACAGTCAACCCCATTAGATTATTTTGAAGCAAAACTGAGATATATTTTAACAGCACACTTTTCAGTACATTTCACTAAAAGATGTAGACTCTTAAAAAAAAATCTTTACACCAAAAAAAAACACAATAGTTTCTTAACATCAGATAGTCAATATTCAAATGTCACTGATTATTTCCAAGCTACTTTAAGTTGGTTTGTTCAAATCAGGATCCGAATGCAGTTCATAAATGTGTTCAGTTGATCTCAAGTGTTTTAATCTACAGTTGACCTTTAAACATGAATTTGAGTTGTGTGGGTCCACTTATACATCGATTTTTTTCAACCAAATGCTGACAGAAAATATATTATTCACAGGATGCAGAAAACTGCAAATACGACTTTTCATATATGTGCCTTCTGCAGGGCTAACTGTAGGAATTCAGTACGTGTGGATTTGGGTATACATGGGTGGTACTGGAACCAATCCCACATCTACACTGAGGAATGACAATATATGTTCCCTCTCCTTCCTCCTGCTTGTGCTCTGATGAAATAAAGTTACTTGTATAGTCTTCTGTACCCACATTGTGTTGACTGCATCTCCACGGATCATTTAACATGTTCTTCTGCCTTATGTTCTTGTAAATCACATGTCAGATCCAGTGGTTTGATAAGATTTGGGGTTTTTAATTTTTGGCAACAATGCTTCATAGGTCATATGTACTTCTATTAGGAGGCACAAGACAGCCAACTGTCTTTTCCTGGAATGTTACCAGTGATTGCTCATTGTGGTCTAGATTGCTTATTAGAGACTGTAAAATAGTGATACTGTAATTCACTCTTTCCTTCTTCATTTTTTAGGTACAAAAGTTCTATAAAGAAAAACTTCCCAGCAGGCATGGTGGCTCATGCCTGCAATACCAGCACTTTGGGAGGCCACAGTGGGAGGAATGCTTGAGCCCATGTGTTGGAGACCAGCCTGTGCAACAAAGGGAGATCTCATCTCTACAAAAAATTTAAAAATTATCCAGGCATGACGGTGTGAGCCTGTAGTCCCAAGCTACTCAGGAAGGTGAGACAGGAAGAATGCTTGAGCCCAGGAGTTCCAGGCAGCAGAGGGCCAACTGCCACTGCTTTTCAGCCCAGACAGGAGTGAGACCCTGTCTCTAAAAACAAACAAAATGACAAACTTTCCTTCATCAATGATTTGGTTATGCTGAAATACATTCCATACATGAAAGGCTGGTTAAAGAATTGATTATTTACCAGTTTTCAAGCTAATGAGCTGGTCCTGGCCCTGAGACCTTTAGACTGATGGTCTCTGACAACTCCCTTGTTTTTGGTAATCTTGGTAATTTTTGGTAAAATCGTGTACATTTTCCAGTCCCAGATCTGGAATCAATAATTTCTCCATGAAGCACTGGTTCACTATACTGGGAAATAGTATTTAGAAATCATAATCTGGGTGCTAGGGGTATTGCTACTGGATTAGTGACTATATATAACTTTTTAGGGAAAAATAACTGAACATAAGTATCTCAACAATCAACAACTGACTTATCAGCCTCTGATTTGGTCTTTTATGCAAAGGCAACAATACTCTAAATTTGTGCATTTAAATTCTTACTTCAGGATGGGAGTGGCAGGAGGTTTGAGTGTCTTTATTTTTAGAAAATTCTAATTGATGAGCACTACTGGATTAAATATGCTAAGAAATACATATCAGAAGGCATAATAATTACAAAAATTGTACAGTTGAGAGAAGTGTTGACCTTTTTTTTTGGAAGTATGTCACAATTATGATGAAGGTGGAAATCACAACCAAAAAAATATTTACAGGAAAGAAAACATTTCTCACCACTTTATAATAAAAGCTATGCAATATTATCACACGTCAAGACAAGCTATATTGACATTTTGGCTGGGCACGATGGCTCATGCCTGTAATCCCAGCAATTTGGGAGGCCGATGTGGGCGTATCACTCGGTCAGGAGTTTGAGACCAGCCTGGCCAACATGGTGAAACCCCATCTCTACTAAAAATACAAAAACTTGCTGGGCATAGTGCCGCGTGCCTGTAATCCAAGCTAGTTGGGAGGCTGAGGCAGGAGAATTGCTTGCACCAGGGATGCAGAGGTGGCAGTGAGCTGAGATTGCACCACTGCACTCCAGCCTGGGTGACAGAGTGAGGCTGTCTCAAAAATAAATAAATAAATAAATAAATTTCAATGAAAAAGCTTGTCATTTTAATTACTCAAGCATCAAAACAAGCATCCAATAAGCTAATCAGGTAGCAGTACTACAAATTCTGCTTTTAGCAAAACTTTGTCTCTATTGTCAAAACAGTCCTTTGATAACAGGGCAACTCTACATGATTAATCATGTAGAAATGAAATAAAATCTTACCAGTTTTAAATTTATATCTCCAATATAAATGGCCTTTACGTTTATTGTTCCTATAAAATTTTAGGCTCATGAAGCAGATATTCATTGTCTTTTGATTTGTACATATCATTCCCAGCCTCACACATGTATATTTTATAGCCCATGAAATACACATTTAAATTCCTTACTCCAATAATGGGAAGTTGGTTTTAACCAAATGAGCAGGCTTCATTTGGTAGGTAAAACCAAGCTGACTTTTCAATAAAGTAGCACTGAAAAAGAAAAGTCTTATTTCCAATCAGCTATTTAGACTATAAGGGCTCAATTTAAAATTGCAATTTCATTTTCTAAAGTCACAAGCAAAGACAAGTACAGAAGGTACCCCCCCACCCTGCCACTCTCCATTCTTGCTTAAGACAAACACATTGGGAGTCAGATACCTACGATAGCACGTATTTACTGGAAAAAAGGAACATGACCAATAGAAGCCTCTTAATCAGTAAGAAACAAGAAAAAACAAAAACACTCTAAAGCCATGTACACATACCCTCGGTTTGTCAAATACTTAGCGGCAGCACTATTCCTAGCGATACTTCCTGCAGGTGATATATGATCTGTTGTGACAGAGTCTCCCAAATATAATAAGACATGGGCATTTTCAATAGCCTGGAGTGCAACTGGCTCTTTGGTCTAGAAGGTAAAAGTTCAAGGCATTTAACTCTTTACAAGACTTCTTAGTTTATAACAATCTTTAAAAGATCAAATAGTAAGACAGTACTTACAAGTTTATCAAAAAATGAAGGGCATCTGATATAAGTAGACTTTAAGTCCCATGGAAACAAAACTGAATCCGGTGCCTCTAAGGAATTCCACCGTTTATTCCCCATCTGTGAACACAGTTTTGGTTGATGAACCAAAGCAAAGATAAAAGGACTCAGAAAAAGAGGCGCATGAAAATGATCAAGGGAATAAAATAGTACTTAGGTTACAACAACAACAAAAATAGGCCTTATCCATTTGGAAAGAAAATTAAGAGTGTATTCTTTTCTTTTTTTAAAATTTAAAATTTTAATTTTTGCCCAGGCTGGTCTTAAACTCCTCAGCTCAAGCGATACGTGCGCCTTGGCCTCCCAGAGGGTTGGGATTATAGGTGTTAGCCACCATGCCCAGCCAAAACAGTGTGTTCTAAAAAATCATGATGTTTTTGGACAGAATGATTAAAAATTTGCTCCTCAAATTCTAGCACACTAGATCTTCAGGAACACTCCAAGGGGCAAGTTTCAATATAAACTGAACATAAAGACTTCACAGAGTCCAAAAAAGTTAAAGAATTTAGAAAGATTTCTATGTGTTGCTACGGAGAGATTAAGCATGTATGAGGTATGCTGTTAATGTCTAAGAATGTTATAATGGAGAAAAACCTCTGCTTTTTCAATGTATTTGCTCCACATCAAAGCCTTCAAACTACAGCCAAAAATCTCACCATTTCTTAGGCCAGGCACAGTGGCTCGCGCCTGTAATCCCAACACTTTGGGAGGCTGAGGTGGGCGGATCACTTGAGTCCAGGAGTTTGAGACCAGTCTGATCATTTTTTATTATTTTACAAACAATAAAAAATTAGCTGGGCCTGGTGGCGAGTGCCTGTGGCCCCAGCTACTCGGGAGGCTGAGGAGCAGGATTGCTTGAGTCCAGGAGGTTAAGGCTGCAGTGAGCTGCTTCAGGCCACTGCACTCCAGCCTGGGTGACAGAGTGGGGTGCCATCTCCCAAAAAACACCAAAAAATAAATAATAAAAAATAATAAATATTGCATAATTTATCCAATTATTCTCTTTACAGCTTATTTGCCTCTCCCCAGGAGAATTTTGTGTTTTGTTCAATGATGCATTCTAAACACCTAATCTATTCTTTCTTTTCCCCCTCAACTTTTATTTTAACTTCTGGGGTACCTATGCGGGATGTGCAGGTTTGTTACATAGGTAAATGTGTGCCATGGTGGTTTGCTGCATGGATCATCCAATCAACACTAATGAATTCTGATACTCTAACACATGTTCTTTCTTTTTTTTTTTTTTTTTTTTTTTTTTTTTGAGGCAGAGTTGCACTCTTGTTGCTCAGGCTGGAGTGCAGTGGCGCGATCTCGGATCACCGCAACCTCCGCCTCCCGGGTTCAAGCAATTCTCCTGCCTCAGCCTCCTGAGTAGCTGGGACTACAGGCATGCGCCACCAAGCCTGGCTAATTGTTTTGTATTTTTAGTAGAGATGGGGTTTCTCCATGTTGGTCAGGCTGGTCTTGAGCTCCGGACCTCACGTGATCAACCTGCCTCGGCCTCCCAAAGTGCTGGGATTACAGGAATGAGCCACTGTGCCCAGCCGCCATCTTCTTTTTAACTACAGATTCCAGATACAAACTTACTATTACACATTAAAAACTGCATTCAAAATAATGTAATTTTAATTTTTATTCTGTTCAGAAGATATATGAAATAAAAGAACACTGCAAATTGATCAAACTATTTAAGAAACACATAAGACTCTTACTTCTATTTTATCTTTTAATGCTTTAAACATGGATAGTATAACATGTTCTTCCTCTACTCGATGAACTTCTTCTCGACTAGGCCAAATATCATGCAGGTAAATGTTCTTGCCGGTGGGGTCAGTACCTGGTTAAAATTTTTGAACATGATACTCAGTAAAAAAAATAACTCTCTGAAAATGTTCATACCTTTTCAAAGATATATCATGGAAATCAAGTAAATGATTCAACAGGGTGCTTCAGGCTTAAGCGGCTGGAAGAACTAATTACCTGCACATTTTATTTTCTTCACACAAACACAGAAATTAACAACTATATATTATCATATGTCTTCCTGAAATAATTCAAAGAATAGACGGTCTAAGAAACATTTCAAAAATATAACGACTTCTACTGGGAAAAGTATGTGTAGGTATACATATACATAAAGGAAAAGATACCTAAAGGTTCTGTCTGGAAATCTATATTCACTGTGCCTGCTATGGCATAAGCTACCACTAAGGGTGGAGAGGCAAGATAATTGGCACGAACACAATCACAAAGACGACCTTCAAAATTTTTGTTTCCAGATAAAATTCCACAGGTAACCAAATCACCCTGAAAAAAAACACAAACACACAAACAAATAAATTCAATTCTAGAGATGGTACAAATTTGGATAATCATATATAAGCAATCTTAAATATTAAAGTCTGAGGGCGAGATTAACCAAAAAACATATTACTAATTTTTAAATACAGAACTATCCATCTTGCAAATAAACTAAATCAATTCCTTGTATTATGAAGGAATTATCTCAAGGCTCTACAAATGACTCTTTGAATCATTTAAAGATTCACAGGTTACTATTGCCAAGAGATGCAGAGTTTACAGAAATATAAACACATCAATATATATTTTCTATAATTTAATAACAAAACATAGTTAAGAAAATCATTTAGATGTCTTGCCAATCCACACATTTTACCTGTTTTACTGCATTTAAAACTGCGTCTGATAAGGGCGCTGTATTTCCCACACAAGTTGAACATCCATAGCCAACGATTTCAAATCTACATTTCAAAAAAAAAAATGACTGAATAGCACATCACAACATTTATAGAGAAAGGACAAGTCTTATCTTGTATTTCTATCACTGCAATAAGATTACTTAAAAGACTATACATGACACATGGATTAACCTTCATCAATATATTCACTTCAGAAGATTCTGAGCAATCAAGTCTAATTCTCAGGCATGCTATTTGAACCAGTTCACTGCAGCCTTAACCTCCTGGGCTCAAGCAATCCTGCTCCTCGGCCTCCTGAGTAGCTGGGGCCACAGGCGCTCGCCACCAGGCCCAGCTAATTTTTTTATTTTTTGTAAAATAAAAAATAAAAATGCTCAGGCTGGTCTCAAAGGTGAATGCAAACCTTTGAAGAGCCTTAGAGCCTTAATAGCACTTATCACTGTACAGGAGAATTCCCCCAAATACTACTTGCTAGGAATATAACATGACCTTTTAAAATAATTGATACTGTACTTCCATCAAAGAGTTTAAAATGTAAAGAGGACCTGGCTATAATAACCTGACCAAAGGTCCCAAAAGAGGCATTGTAATTGGGCACTCTGATAGGAGTAATCTCTCAATTATCAACCAGTTAAACCCAAGAAGAGTCTCTGACAATAAATCCAAGATAATATAACTAAAAGATTACAGGCACAGTCCTCTAAATTACTTTCGGATGCTAGTCTAAAAGCAAAAAAATCTAAAATTTATCAGTTTTGCAAAAGAATTGATGACTCATATGTTCCAAAATACACACTGAAAATATAACTAGGCTGGGTGTGGTGGCTCAGGCCTGTAATCCCAACACTTTCGGGGGCCAAGACGAGTAGATCACTTGAGGCAACGAGTTTGAGACGAGCCTGGTCAACACGGTGAAACTCTGTCCCTGCTAAAAACATAAAAATTAGCTGAGTGTGGTGGTGCACACCTGCAGTCCCAGCTACTCAGGAGGCTGAGATAGGAAGACTGCTTGAGCCTAGGAGGTCGAGGCTGCAATGAGCTGTGACTGCACCACTGCACTCCAGTGTGGGCAATAGAGCAAGACACTGTCTCAAAACCAAAAAATTCCCACACAACTAGCATCAATTGTTTTGGATTACATAAAAAAACGTAGGTTACATTTTTTTTTTCTTTTTGAGATGGAGTCTCGCTCTGTTGCCCAGGCTGGAGTACAGCAGCACGATCTGGGCTCACTGCAACCTCCGCTTCCTGGGTTAAAGCAATTCTTCTGCCTCAGCCTCCTGAGTAGCTGGGACTACGGGCGTGCATCACCATGCCTGGCTAATTTTGGTATTTTTTGTGGAGATGGGGTTTCACCATATTGGCCAGGCTGGTCTCAAACTCCTGGCCTCACGATTTGCCTGCCTCGGCCTCCCCAAGTGCTGGGATTACAGGCGTGAGCCACTGCGCCCAGCCCAAAAAACAAAGTTACTATCTCCAAAGTTCAGGGGCAATTTAAACTTATGTATTATAGACCCAATAACCTCATAAAACTAAAATTAAGACAATTTTCAGTTAATAAATGCAAACTGTTAAGATTTCTTTCTTTTTTGAACTGACCTACACAACTCACAGAAATTGTGCATACTTGGTATCGTCTCTTACACTGTAACTGTTATTTGGTTGTACTTGTTTGTCTTGTCTTTCCAACTAAGTATCTTGAAGCTAAGACCACATCTCCTACTTCTGTGTATCCAACCTGGTGCTTTGCTCATTTGATATGCCCAATAAGTGTTTCCTGAGTGATAAGGCGTCAAAAATTGTATGGTAATGGCAAGGCAGCAAGTAAAACTAAAGCATATTTTTTCTATCTTCTCTTTGTATATGAAAGGCACAAACAAGCAGCTTCAATACCTACTGAACACCAGTATCAATATGAAGAGCGATAGCTGTCACTTACCCAAGCTTACTGAGATATGGTAATACTCCACTTGAACTGAGGTAATGTGTAACCATCCCACTGCCTGGAGATAAACTTGTTCTTATATAAGGTTTAACACGCAGACCAGCTTCAACAGCCTTTTTAGCCAAAAGACCTGCACAGCCAACAAACAATGATTTATTATGGCAATGTTTCTTTCCCTCTCTCACTCATATTAAAGTAAAAAGTGAGAAGTAATTTATTTAACAGATTAAAGTATGAATTCATAAACTTATTGTCATTATTTTGTCCAATTTATTCTACTGATTTGCTTCATTTACAATAAATTTAAAATTACAGCCTTTATTTTGAAAATTATTAAGATACAGGCTGACATCATTCACACAAATGTAAACAAAAGATGCACATATATAAGTACATGTTAACAAAACAATTTTTTTCTCTTCTTTTTTCTAAAGCGAACTATTTTAAAGTCACAATTAAAATAAGCTAAGGGCAATGTAACACATTATACATGATTTTATACAACTAAGGAATTGTTCCAATGGGCATACAAATTAATTTCATTTACAATCCTTGCCAAGACAATGATCTTTTACTACTTTTATAACTTTTAATGAAATCTACCACACTGTTATGGTTAACTTCTAGATAATCAAGAAATACCTGCTAATTAACTATAGTTCTAAATTAACAAGAGAAGCAGATACAACCTTTATAGTAAACAGTAAATTTACCTTCGGTATAATAAAAACAACATAAATCAAACTCAGGCTCCTTAACATCTAACTAAAATACTAGAAAGTCTCTCAGTATCAAATGTAGACACTCATGCATCATCCAAGAAACAGAAAGTTACAATAACAGAAAAGCTAACAATAATTAAGGAAAAAGAAAAAGTATGGCCATAAACCACAACCCACCTGCAGCAAGCATAACAGATGGATTGCAATTATTGGTACAACTGATAACTGCAGCAATGACCACTGATCCATGAGACAGCTTATATTCACTTCCTTCATAATGAATGGAGACAATATCCTTCTGTTTTTCAGCTGCAATTTGGAAGCCTTTAAATCCAACCTACACAAATTTCCACAAAAATATAACCTAAATATTCTGGGTATGTACAGAATAAAAGACCGGCAGAAAACATAGCAGACACCGGACATTTGATGATTTAACATTAAAAAATCCTTTTTGTGAGTGATGCTAAAGGCCCGTAACATTCAGTAGTTGTAATTCAGCTGAAGCATAAATCTGCATAGGCACGATAGGAGTCTGGTGATGTTCACAAGCAAAACTTTTATCTCCTAAGCGAGTCCAGCCTACCACCCAGAATCCAGATCTTATTTGGCTTTGTTGTTCTTAATCATCCCTGTTTATAGTAATTCTCAAGAGATGGCACAGATTTTTTTCTTTTAAAATGACCCCGAAGATTTCTTCCAAAGGGATCCTATGTGTGTGAGTGTAGCATAGCTGAAACAAGACTGGCTATGAGTTGCTAATTATTGAAGCTAATTGACAGGTACATGGCAATTCAGTGGACTATTTTGTTTTTGTACAAGTTTAACACTTTCTGAACAAAAAGTCAAGAAATCATAAAAAGGCTCTGAAAGGAAAGCCAAGTACTAGAGATCTCAGAATAGAGAAAGTGACAAGACTAAAACTGTGATTCTCAGACAGAAAATACAAACCCCCAAAAACCAGAGACCACTTGCTATTCGGTCACATTTACCAAATTTTATGACAGTAGGCCAGGTGCGGTGGCTCATGGCTATAATCCCAGCATTTTGGGAGGCTGAGGTGGGCAGATCACTTGAGGTCAGGAGTTGAAGACCAGTCTGGCCAACATGGTGAAACCCTGTCTCTACTAAAAATACAAAAGTTACCCAGGAATGATGGTAGACTCCTGTAATTCCAACTACTTTGGGGGCTGAGGCAGGAGAATCGCTTGAGCCCGGGAGGGGGAGGTTGCAGTGAGCCGAGATTGTGCCACTGCACTCCAGCTTGGGCAACAAAGTGAGACCCTGTCTCAAAAAAAAAAAAAAAAAGTTTCTGTGATGATGTAACTATTTAATTATCTATGCTGTTCATCAATACAAGACCCATATGTATTCAGCATTTAAAAACGAGACCACTGTGACTAAGAAACTCAATTTTAAATTGTATATAATTTTAATTTAAATAGACACAATCAATCACTGATCCTCACAATGGAACTGAGAACAAGCTTACCAAATGACTGACTTGCACATTAGACAGAAGGAAAATAAGGGGGCTGCTGGTGTGTGCCATAATATATAAAACATAGCAGTGAATTGAGTTTATGGGTCACCTTGTTGGTTCTTTACTACTTAGCACAAAGCGGGTTGAAAAACACGGATAACAATAAAGTAACCTACCTTTTCATTTAAGCAAGCCTGGAAATCGCTTTTCATATCTGTCACAGCAACTCTATCCTGAGGTCTTTTTGGACCACTAACAGATGGAACTATTGAATTCAGATTAATCTGGATCACCTAAGTAATGAGAAAGAGAAAAAACAAGGAATTAGAATTCCTTACAACAGATTCCAATTGAAGCATTACTTTCTAAAGCAGAGTAAGTATATGCAATTTATTTTAATAGTATAATACACCCTCAACCCCAAGAAATCAAGATTTTAAAACAAGCACATTTAAATGTATGAAACACGAAAATTTGCTAAAATCAAGACTAGTAGATCAGTATGCAATTAAACTACCACAACACCAATTGTACTGCATATACAAAATCTGGGGCTGGGCGCGGTGGCTCACACCTGTAATCCCAGCACTCTGGGAGGCCGAGGTGGGCGGGTCACGAGGTCAGGAGATCAAGACCATCCTGGCTAACACGGTGAAACCCCGTCTCTACTAAAAAATACAAAAAATTAGCCAGGTGTGGTGGTGGGCGCCTGTAGTCCCAGCTACTCGGGAGGCTGAGGTAGGGGAATGGCGTGAACCTAGGAGGCGGAGCTTGCAGTGAGCCAAGCTCACGCCACTGCACTCCAGCCTGGGCAATACAGCGAGACTCTGTCTCAAAAAAAAAAAAAATCTGGTTTCCCAAGTATTTTTTCCCACAAAGATAAACACTGTCTTAACAGATGTCCAATGATAAAATAGATGCCTGTGCCAGCTGTCAACTTATTGCCTCTGGGCTCCAAATTCACCCTCCTTTGCCCGCTCTGTGATCACAGAGGTAAACGGTTAGTAAACATTTCTCCTTTGTCAGCACACATGATGTGAAGACTGGTCACTAGAGGGTGCTGAAGGGACACAGCAGAGAAAGAGTTCTTTTTCCTGTTCCAGAGGGTTTCACTGGCCAGCCTGCTGCAACCCAGGCTTTTATTCCTTGGTTAAGAAATGTATTTTTTGTTAAAAACCCCACTTCCCAACTAGATTTCTATTTATTTCTTCTGGTATTTCTATCATTTCCTTCATGCATTTTATGTGAATATAACCATCTTGAAACTTTTCATCATGGCTTTCAACATTATTTTATATCCCTGTTTATTCTGACTGATCCAACTACTTACACTTTATTTATTTATTTATTATTATTATCATTTTTATTGAGAAAGGGTCTCACTCTGTTGCTCAGGCTGGAGCGCAGTGGCACAGTCAGGACTAAATGCAGCCTCAACCTCCTGGGCTCAAGTGATCCTCCCGCCTTAGCCCCACAAGTAGCTGGGACTACAGGCATGCACCACCACGCCCGGCTAAGTGAATTTTAGTAGAGGTGAGGTCTCACTATGTTGCCCAGGCTGGTCCTGAGCTCAAGCAATCCTCCCACCTCAGCCTCCCGAAGTGCTGGGATCACACGCATGAATAACCACACCTGGCTTACTTATACTTTCATTTAATGGATTCAGGCGATCCTAGTCTTTGCCCATAAATATTCATTTAAGAAGTTTCTCTTGAAATCAACATCCTAATGATTTTAGTTTTATTTCTTTATACAGTCAGGTTTGTTTTTGTTTTTTTCTTAAGAGACAGGGTCTTGGGCCGGGCGCCGTGGTTCATGTCTGTATCCCAGCAACTTGGGAGGCTGAGGTGGGTGGATCACTTGAGGTCAAGAGTTTGAGATCATCCTGGCCAACATGGTGAAACCCCGTCTCTACTAAAAATACAAAAAATAGGCCGGGTGCGGTGGCTCACGCCTGTAATCCCTGCACTTTGGGAGGCCGAGGCAGGTGGATCAGGAGGTCAGGAGATCGAGACCATCCTGGCTAACACGGTGAAACCCCGTCTCTACTAAAAATACAAACAATAGGCCAGGCGCGGTGGCTCACGCCTTTAATCCCTGCACTTTGGGAGGCCGAGGCAGGAGAATGGTACGAACCTGGGAGGCAGAGCTTGCAGTGAGCCGAGATCGTGCCACTGCACTCCAGCCTGGGTGACACAGCGAGATTGTCTCAAAAAAAAAAAAAAAAAAAAGCTGGGCATCATGGCGCATGCCTGTAATCCTAGCTACTCGGGAGGCTGAGGCAGGAGAATCACTTCAACCCAGGAAGTGGAGGTTGCAGTGAGCCGTGATCACGCCACTGCACTCCAGCATGGGTGGGTCTTGCTATCGCTCAAGGCTGGAGTGCATTGACTCGATCATAGCTCACTGCAGCTTCAAACTCATGGGCTCGGGCCATCCATCCCCTTTCTCTAGGGACAGGGCCTTGCTTATGATGCTGGTCTTGAACTTCTGGCCTTAAGTAATCCTCTTGCCTCGGCCTTCCAAAGGGTTGTAATTACAGGCATAAGCCACCACACCTGGTCTGCTGGGAAATTTTTTTTTTTTTTTTTGAGACAGAGTCTCGCTCTGTTGCCCAGGCTGGAGTACACTGGTGCGATCTCAGCTCACTGCAACCTCTGTCTCCCAGGTTCAAGGGATTCTCCTGCCTCAGCCTCCTGAGTAGCTGGGACTACAGGCGCATGCCACTACGCCCAGCTAATTTTTTGTATTTTTAGTAGAAATGGGGTTTCACCGTGTTAGCCAGGATAGTCTGGACCTCCTGACCTCATGATCCGCCCGTCTCGGCCTGCCAGAGTGCGGGCCTCCCAAAGTGCTGGGATTACAGGCGTGAGCCACCACACCCGGCCAGATTTTTTTTTTTTTTTTTTTTTTAAAGACAGTCTCACTCTGTTGCCCAGGCTGAAATGCAGTGGTGTCATCTCGGCTCACTGCAACCTCCGCCTTCTGGGTTCAAGTGATTCTTGTGCCTCAGCCTCCTGAGTAGCTGGGATTACAGGACCCCAACCACCACACCTGGCTAATTTTTTTTTTTTTTGTATTTTTAGTAGAGATGGGGTTTCACCATGTTGGCTAGGCTGGCTGTGAACTCCTGACCTCAGGAGGTGATCTGCCTGCCTCAGCCTCCCAAAGTGCTGGGATTACAGGCGTGAGCCACCACACCTGGCCAAGGGTTTTTAACATGCATATTTATTTCTTTTTATTCTACCACCAAAGTTTTCCCATTGTTCTTATTCTTTCCATTTATGTATTTTAAAAAATGTGAACAAGGAAAAAAAATGGATGAAGTACTAGATCTAATAAACAGAGGTGAAAATGATTGGAAAATGATCAGAAGTAAAAAGATCTGCCCAAAGTAGCACACATATTCAATTTCTATGGGTCCTATATGTATTCATTTATTCACCTAACATGTTTACTGAATATCTACTATGTGCCAGCATTGTTCTAGGAGCTGGGGATACAATACCAAACCAAAGTTGCCGTCCTCATGGAGTTTAATATACAGTTAACCAAAACTGTAAAACCATGTTGTTAGAAATCCTTGCTGCGCTCCTAGAAAATGAATTTTATTAAAATTAAGGCTTCCCTGGAAGTGAATTCTGCCTATTTTGATATAAATTTCCAACAGATTTTTTTTTTTTTAGACAGGGTCTCACTCTGTTGCCCAGGCTAGAGTACAGTGGCACGACCACAGCTCACTGCAGCCTTGACCTCCTGGGCTCAAGCCATCGTCCCCACTCAGCCTCCTGAGGATCTGGAACCATGGGAGCATGCCACTACTCCTGGCTAATTTCAGGTAAGTATTTACTTGGATTGTAAAATATCTTTAAAACTAACATGTAAGACTGCATAATAGTGTATATCTTTAATAGCGGAATTTTGCAAAATACACAAGTAAACCAGATGCAGATAACATCAAAACTGATTATTCTGAAGGGAGATATTACTCTTATCATAAAGTAAAAATAAATTAGAGCAAAGAATTAAGAGTCACTATTATTTTAAACACTAAAAAATTAGACTTCATAGGCTAGGGCTTGGTGGTTCACACCTGTAATCCCAGCAATTTGAGAGGCCAAGGCAAGAGGAATTGCTTGAGGCCAGGAGTTTAAGACCAGCCTAGGCAACACGGCAAAATCCTCTCTCTATAAAAAAAAAAACCCAAAAACCACAACTAGACTTCATAAGATATTACAAAATTCACTATAATAAAACTCTATGTAAAAGTAATGAATAAAAAGCACTGGGCTACAATAACATTACTTAAATAATAATAATAATAATAATAATAATGATAGCTACCCCCTCAGCCAGGTCCAGCGGCTCATGCCTGTAATCCCCGCACTCTGGGAGGCCAAGACTAGAGAATCCCCTGAAACCAGAAGTTTGAGACCAGCCTGGGCAGTAAAATGAGACCCTGCCCAGAGTCCAAAAAATAATAATATTAAAAATAGTAATATTAAAACAAAACAGGGGTTAAACATGGTGGTGGCTCATGTCTATAATCCCAGCAAGGTGGGAGCTTGAGCCCAGAGGCTGAGGCTACAGTGAACCATGATTGTGCCACTGCACTCTAATGTGGTGAGAGAGCCGGACTGGGTCTCAAAAAGCAAAACAAAAAGATTAGCTACCCTTTACTGAGCATTTACTATGTGTCTAGAACTATTCTATGAATTTGTTTTTAATATCTAAGAATCCTTAGAGGTAGATATTATTGTTGTATCTAAGAGATGAGAAAACTGAGGCAGAAAGGCTAAATTCCCCAAGGTTATACGGCTAACATGTCTTAGAGCTGGGATTCAAACCCAGGTGGTCAGGTGCTCCAGAATTTATTATTTTTTTCCTTTTTGACACAAGTCTCACTCTGTTACCTAGTCTGGAGTGCAGTGACACAATCTCAGCTCACTGCAACTTCCGCCCCACAGGCTCAAGTGATCCTCCCACCTCAGCCTCCCAGGTACGTGGGACCACAGGCACAAGCCATACCCAGCTAATGTTTGTATTTTTTTGCAGTGACAGGGTTTTACCATATTGCCCAGGCTGGTCTCAAACTCTTGAACTCAAACCATCAACCCACCCCAACCTTTCAAAGCACTGGGATTACATCACAGTTTACACTCTTTACTCGTAGGTGGGTTATTCTGCATATACCTGGGAGTATTCAGGTTCTCCTGAAGAATTCTGGTCATTTCGAAACAATTTCACAGCTTTAAGGTATGTTTCCATTGATTCGAGTTTGGCTTTGCTAAAACCTAAAACAAAGATGAACAAAACAACAACAAAATGCAGTGAGAAATTTATTTACTTATTATTTTTTTCAGACAGGGTTTCACTTTGTTGCCCAGGCTGGAGTGCAGCGCTGCAATCACAACTCACTGCAACCTTGACCTCCCGAGCTCAAGCAATCCTCCCATGTCAGCCTCCTAAGTAGCACCCCACCGTGCCTGGTTAATTTTTTTTTTTTTTTTTTTTACAAATGTTTTGTACAGATGGCGGGGGAGGGGTCTTGTTTTTTTTTTGAATAGGGTGGTTTTGAACTCCCAGCCTCAAGAGATCCTCCTGCCTTGGCCTCCCAAAGTGCTGGAATTACGGGTATGAGCCACCACACCCCACCAATAAATTTATTATTTTTAGAAATAGGGTCTCACTGTGTCACCCAGGCTGGAGTACAGTGGTGCCATCATAGCCCACTGCAGCTTTGAACTCCTGGGTTCAAGTGATTCTCCCGCCTTAGCCTCTCAAGTAGCTAGGACTACAAGTCTGTACTGCCACACCTGGCTAATTTTTTATTTTCTTGTACAGATGAGGGTCTTGCTATGTTGCCCAAGCTAGTCTTAAACTCCTGGACTCATGTGATCCTCCCACCTCAGCCTCCCAAAGTGCTAGGATCATAGGTGTAAGCCACTGAGTCTGGCCTCAGTAAGGAATTTTGAAATCTTTGGGGGTAAGGATACTGAATTCCAGTGATGAACAAGAAACAAATACTATTTACATATTCATTTACATTTCTCTTTCTCCTAACCCTTGAGAATCTACCACGTGAGCAAGCCCAGACTACACGGAGAAACCACATGAGGCTGTTTTGCCTGACAGACTTACCTAAGTCCTCAGCTGACAGCTCATAATTTGCTGTTAGACATGCAAGCAGAACAAGCCTTCAGGATTCCAGGACCTGCCTTTCAAATCTTGCAGTTGAGGTTCAAGAAATGAAACAGAGATGAGCTGTCCCCACTGTGTCCTGTCTGAATTACTGACCCCACTGAAACCATGAGCTAGTAATTAATGCTTGCGCAAGCCACTAAATTTTAGGATAATTTGTTACACAGGATCACTAACACCTTAACTCAAGATTAATATGCAAGAAATGAGGCACTTCTAACCATTTCTACTTTGAATGTTCTACTAACTCAAATGCAGAAGTTTTGCATTTAGGGGAATCATTCCCTCCACAATTCTATATAACCATTCATCAATTTTGCTGTCTGATTAACTAACATAATAATCTGCCCACACACTGAAGAATACTAGAATATATCCTCCAAATATATATCTATGCTTAGAAATGAGTAACTCAGCAATGATTACTTCATTAAAGAGATTAAAAAGAGATCTTACTTTTTAAATAGCAGACTTATGAAATATCAACATACCTTGTTTTGTAGGTACTTCCTATTTTAATCTAAACAGTCAATGGAAGAGTGGCCAAAATTCCTAGTTAATCAGGTTACAAAAAGATTTGGAACCTGTGTTCCTAATGTTTTTTGCAAAATTTTGCGCTTCTTCTTCTTTAGATAGAAGACTGGTTCCCAAACCCATGTCTGATAGCTCCTCTACTCTTGGTTGTAGAAGGGGACTGCTGTGAATATGTTTAAGGCTGACTTCCATTAAATTGCAACCTCTGACCCCTAAGTAGAGGTGAAGGTATCCATCATTATGGGGCAACAGTCAAGTCAGGATCAATGGTTTCAATAATTCCTTTAAATTGCTTTCAATGGGTCACAGGGAACTAGGTTTGAGGACACAACACTCTTTTAAAGACATCTGATGTTTGCTTGAAAGTTGTTGTTTCAACATAATGTAATTTTGTGAACAGTAAATAACATGTATAAGGTAGTAATTTATAAAACATTATCAAACACATTGGAAATGTAACATGTTTATTCTAATGATCTTTTATCTTCTTACCTGTATGTTCTAAATGTTTTAATGTCACATTGTCAACAGGGAAAAAGCTGAGGATAGCACCATATTCCGGACACATGTTTGCTATTGTAGTTCGATCAACTATAGATAATTGTGAAACTCCACTTCCAAAAAACTCAACAAACTTTCCAGCCACTCCTACTTGCCTGAGGTGCTATATAAGGGATACACAGAAACACATACAAAATTGCAAAGATAAGATTAGCAAGGATTGTCTGAAAACTATAAAATATAATTTTTAACCAATACTAGTGATGAAAGAATGAGATCCCTCATTGTCCTTATGAATCAACTCATTCTGGTTTTGGGAGTATTTTAAGATAAGAAGTAAAGAGAAGACTGGTCCAATGTCACTGTTAATCAGGGTAGAAAGGGGCCTGAAAGCTCAAGGTGGCTATAATTAACATTTTCATGTCTTTGAAATCAGGGTACAGCAACTCAATAGTGTGTCTGTTTAGCTGGCAGCCCTTTTTCTTCCTTTCTTTTAGAAACAGGGTCTCACTCGGTTGCCCAGGCTGGAGCGCAGTGGTGTGATCACAGCTCACTGGAGTTTCCAACACCTTGGCTCTAGCAATTCTCCCACCTTAGCCTCCTGAGTAGCTGGAACTACAGACATGTGCCACCACACCCAGCTAATTTTTAATTTTTTTTTTGGTAGAGACAGGGTCTTACAATGTTGACCAGGCTGGTCTTGAACTCCTGGCCTCAAGTAATGCTTCTGCCTTGGCGTCCCAAACTGCTGGGATTACAGGTGTGAGCCACTGCGCACAGCCCCTTATTCTTTCTTAGCAGTGCATAAAACAGTGGTGTTTGCTAACCACTGATGGCATCTTAGACTTAAATACTAATAGACTGATGAAACTGTATATTTAAGTAAAAAATTACATACTGGCTATAAACATTTTTCAAATTATAACTACTGGCCCAAATGTTTACAGCATCTTTAATCACAGGCAAATCTCACTTTGGTAGAATTTGTTAACATGTGGTTTCAAACTTAATTCCTTCTAAAATTATTTTTCTTGGTTATTATACTATCAAGTAACCCAACCAGTTATTTGTCTTTTCTAAATTGTAAAATGTTCTCAGATTGGTATAGGAAGAGTGACTAAGGAGGTGACTAAGAATGAAACTATCCTCGATCTATGAATAATATTAAGCCCTAACATTTTATAAGTGCCAGGGACCACTTAACCCAAACCCTTTTTTATAGATACAGAAACTCAAACCCTAAGTGTAAAGATGTTTCCTCATTTATGGTTACATTTTTTAGGATAAAAGAAACACAGATTAGATATTACAAACCAAATGCTGCTCTCATAAAAAAAAACATAGAGTATTACTCCTGTAAGGATCACAAATGGAACAGGATCTCAAAAAAGAAGTAATAATATATTCAATAAATGTAAACATATAATAGATTAATTTTTTAACAATAAATTGTCAAAAAACGCACCGTAATATTGTCAGGAAAAAACAGCTAGAGAAGGCTAAAAAGCAGCATTAATTTTCAGGATGTCTAAAGTAAAGAATTGATTTCTGTAAAAACATAATGGGATATTCCTTTTCCTTTAGGAATAATCCTGCAATTCCCAATTTACTACTTGATCTTTTGGTACCATACACTGAATCAATAATTTCTCTAAGATGCCAAATTCTTTTCTAATTAGGGAAGAAGGATCAATACCAAATGCTGAGAGGGAGGCATTATCATTTCCTTACGCTGGAGTATCCGGAAAGCCTTCATAACAATAATCTAACCAAAAATGCTGAGATTGATACTCCTGAAAGCCTTCGTACCAATAATCTAACCAAAAATGCTGAATTGGGATCCAAATTGGAGTTATATGTGGAACATTTTCCAGGTACATTCATTTAACAAAATAGAACTTAATCATTAAAATAAAGTTAGTAAAAGCCAGATATTTAGGAAGAAGAGTTACAAATTATTGTTCACTAGGAAATCCGTGAGCCTGTGTATTAATATGCTTAAACAGCTCAGTGTATGTATTGAAGTTCTGAAGCCAGTATTTTAAAAATTCAGAGAAAAGGTTTTTACATAATAATCCAGAGAAATGTTAAAAGGGCAACAGAAAAATGATATATGACATTTCTACAGTCCATGTTTTTGAAAGCACTACTTAGTAGAGCAACAGTTTCTAATGGGCAAATAATTTAATTAAAGAAGATACAATCAACTTTTGCTAAACATTTTTTAAAAATTCACATAGAAAGAGAAAAAAATAATGTAGTCAACAAGTGTTTATTAAGGCAACAAGGCACTAATAAGGCATAATGGTTAAGACAATGGACTCAAGAATCTGACTGCCTGGAATCTTTGCTCTACCCCTTACTACTCAGCCCTTCGACCCTATGGTACATCATTAAACTCTACTGTACCTTAGTTTTCTCAGAGTTACAATGAGAATAGTAATAGTATCCATCTCACAGGCTTGTTATAAGGAATAAATGAGCTAACATAAGTGAACACAACAAATTTCTTTGTATTTATTAGTACAAAGTAAATGTTACGTTTGTTGTTATTACTATGATAACTATGATGACGTGGCTAATGTCAAGAGACCTGAGGATGCAGTAATGAACCCAAATCCCTGCTCTCGTAGAGCTCTTCAATTTTTGTAAAAATAATGTTCACTAAGTCATAGAGCTACCACAACTTTAACTTACCTTTGTAATACCAAGAACAACATCTATGGATGTAACAAAAGGGTTTGATGACCCAGTTAACTCACATCCAACCACCTCTGGTAAAGTAAGAGAAACTGGCAGACCAAGCATAACTGCTTCTGTTTCAATGCCTCCAACCCCTAACGTAATAAAGACAGGTATATTAGCACAGTATATTTAAAGATAATTTATCTCTGTAACATCTGAATCTCTAGGTGTTTCATGAGTTTATCTTACACAGTACTTTACAGAGTTGCTATATTGCTATTAATGTGGACACTGAACCCAAGGCTTCCCAAAAGAAATGATTCCACTCGCATGGTTGAAAAACTATTATTTTACCTTTATATTCAAAGTAAAATATTAGTTTTAAGTATATTCAAGTTAAAATATTAGTTTAAGTATTCATTATGTTAGGCACTGTACTGTATTCAAGATAGACAGAAACAGAATCCAGTCCCTGCCAATCTCAACAAGTTCAGTCTAATGAAATGAGACAAAAAAATCAACAATTATAACACCCTGTGAAAGAGTAAGTTTACAAAGTGAGGTACACTGAACTCAGCAGGGGAGTTAAGACTTTCAGAAGATAACTGAGGCCAGTCTTGGATGAGTTAATAGTAGCCACATTTCAACAAAGTCATGGTCAGCAGAATGCATTCTTCCAGAAGAAATAGCCTATGCAAAGTCATGGGGTATAAAAGAGCATAGCTAGCTGGGCTCAGTGGCTCACGCTTGTAATCCCAGCACTTTGGGAGGTCGAGGTGGGTGGATCACTTAAGACTAGGAATTCGAAACCAGCCAGGCCAACATAGCAAAACCGTATCTCTGCTAAAAATACAAAAATTAGCTGGGCATGGTGGCACGTGCCTGTAGTGCCAGCTTCTTGGGAGGTTAAGGCACAAGAATTGCTTGAACCCAGGAGGTGGAGGCTGCAGTGAGCCAAGATTGCGCCACTGCACTCCAGCCTGGGTGACAGAGCAAGATGCTGTCTCCAAAAAAAAAAAAAAAAAGAAGAGACAGCCCACATAAGTAAAGAAATGACTAGTCTCTAAGATGGGTGTGGGTGAGTGGCTAAAGGGACACCAGAGGTTGGGGGAAGCCACAAAAGTACCTTACACAAAGAAGCAACCTTTGTAGACGTATCATAATCATTATCATTCAATTACTTCACAAATGGTAGTGCTGTGCTAGAACAATGTGTAAATTTCTCTTCATAAATTCCCTTTCACAACACTGATCACAAACTCTCAATTAGGATTTTGTTGTTGCTGCTGCTATTACAGATGAAAAACACACAGCCTCAAAGAGGCTATAAAAACTCAATAATTTATGTTCTTTTACAATGTTCTTGACATCCTTACCCCAAAAGAAATGAAAATATATTTAGTCATTTACTTACCCCACCCCAGAATCCCTAAACCATTCACCATTGTTATATGTGAATCTGTGCCGACTACACTGTCTGGGAAGAGGAGGTCCTTTTCTTCAAAAACCACTCTTGACAAATATTCTAAGTTTATTTGATGAGCCATTCCAGTTCCAGGAGGGATTACTGCCACATTCTTAAAAACTCTTGAACTCCACTATATTTTGTTTAAATTTAAGAAATACAAGTGTTAGTATATAAATTTGTGCTCACAACCAAGGTGTAATATTAACACTAAAAATATTTTGACTAATGTTCAATATGGTAAATACGAAATTCATATCACATAGTTAAAAACAAATATACAGATACTGAACCTAAATATATTTTTTATTAAGACAAAATTAATTTAGGTCAAATAAAAATGTTTAAAAAGTCCAGACAAATGGCAGTATTCAACTGTGTTCCAAAGATTCTCAGGAATGAGAAGAAAGAAAGGCTCAATGTACAAGGCCCTCCCTCCGAGCTCTCTGTCCTAAACTAGAGCCACTGTTTTCATCTTTCTCTATACAATAGGGTTTCCAATTAAGATTTCATTTGAGGAACAAAAGCGTTGTACTACTATAAAGCCTTTAGGAACTACTAAAGTGGCTGGGCAGAGTGGCTCATGTCTGTGATCACAGCACTTTGGGAGGCTAAGGCAGGCAGATTGCTTGAGGCCAAGAGCTCAAGACCAGCCTGGCCAACATGGCAAAACCCTGTCTCTACTAAAAATACAAAAATTAGCCAGGCAGTGGTACACACCTGTAATCCCAGCTACTTAGGAGGCTGAGGCATGAGAATCGCTTGAACCCAGGAGGTGGAGGTTGCAGTGAGCCAAGATCACACCACTGTACTCCTCTCTGGGCAATACCAAGACTCTTCCTCAAAAATTAATTAATTAATTAATAAAACAATAAATAGGACAGGCACGGTGGCTCATGCCTGTAGTCCCAGCACTTTGGGAGGCGGAGGCAGGCAACTGCCTGAGGCCAGGGGTTCAAGACCAGCTTGGCCAACATGGTGAAAACCTATCTTTACTAAAAATACAAAAATTAGTCAGGCGTGGTGATGTGCGCGTGTAATCCCAGCTACTCGGAAGGCTGAGGTAGGAGAACTGCTCGAACCCAGGAGGTTGAGGCTGCAGTAAGCTGAGATCACGCCACTGGACTCCAGCCTGGGTAACAGGGCGAGATTCTGTCTCAAAACAAAAAAAAAAAACAAAAAAAAACAAAACAACAAAAAAAACAAAACAGAAAAAGAACTAAAGATATAAAAATTGTACCTATCATTAGCTTATATATTACAATACAAAAATTTCCCTGAATCATTTATACCTTAAAAAACTGAAGCCTCTCTCGGTTTCTGCCGAATTCTACTTCTTGATTTTTTAACACTGTTTCAGGTCTAAAAGGAAGAAGAGCTGGCATTAAATGTATGTATCACAAAAAAGACTTGCCTTGTTACTTTCTAAGTCATCATTCTTAGGCATATGTATACACAAATATATTCTTAAAATCCTTGGAAGAACTATTTACTAGGTTTCTCAGAATTATTTTCTTTTTCAACAAAGTTCTGCTTTAAAATAACACACCAGAAAGCTACAAAAATGAGTTGTATTTTACTGAGTATAAGAAAGCCACATTACACCAATGTCCAAAACTGTATTTAAGTGATAATAAAAATATACTTTGTTGGGTTATCCACTGCAAGAAAAGAGGAAAGTAGTAGCTTCAACGACAAGCATGTACTCTCCTCCCCACCTGGCTCTTGTGCCAATTAAACTAGGAGATGGGCACTGATTATTTCTATGCAGCATTGACGAACAACATCTCAACATCGTTTTATAGTTTAAAAAGAGCTTTTGACAAAAATCTTTCATTCATCTCATACCAAAAGAAGGCTCTACTTTATGTATAAGTAGCAGTTCACTTTACATGGATTATAAATATAGTTTACATGAATTATTTAAACTAAGAGACAAAAATAATTGACCTCTAAGCAGTAGCATAGTACCATTTTTAGAAAATTATTTTTATCTAGTAGTTATTTTTAAAAATTATTTCAAACAGCTTTAAGCTGGTTCTTTTACCTGCCAGCTGGTGACTAGGTGTTGACTAGAATATCAATATAACTTAAATTATACATGTCCTCCAGGGACCAGATAATCAGTCCAGATAATTACAGTTGCTTAATTGTCAACCTTTTTTTTTTTTTTAGACGGAGTTTCGCTCTTGTTGCCCAGGCTGGAGTGCAATGACATGATCTCGGCTCACTACAACCTCCGCCCCACCGGGTTCAAGCGATTCTCCTACCTCAGCCCCCTGAGTAGCTGGGATTACAGGTATACGCCACCACACCCGGCTAATTTTGTATTTTTAGTAGAGATGGGGTTTCTCCATGTTGGTCAGGCTGGTCTCAAACTCCTGACCTCAGGCGATTGATCCACTCGCCTAAGCCTCCCAAAGTGCTGGGATTACAGGTGTGAGCCACCACACCTGGACAACTTTTTTTTTTTTTTTAAACAAAGATTACTTTAATAATTCATAGTTGAGTCATCTTCTGAAGCCAAGCATATCTTAGTGAGATTTTTCTCAGGGCCTCAGGGAAAACAGCTTTCTGAGCCACTCCAATTATTTTACCTTTCAATAGCACTTATGGCTACAAAGGGCCATACAAACATTTATTGGCTCATAACCTGACTTCAAACTAGGGATAATTTGAAGTGCCAAGGGTTATGCTCTCATCTTTCAACTCAACTTCTTAAGTCAATAATTCATACTTCATTGACATATTAAAAGATACCAATGAGTCACTATTATCACATAGCCAGGAACTACAATATAATCTATCTTAATACTTTGTAATTCGGAGTCAAAATTATGGGGAAATGTTACAGCAGATTGGATTTTTAGAAATAAAAATACAGCACCAAGCACTTATGATGTACCAGTTATAAAAAGAAACAAAAACTAAAGAAATCAATGATTTTGAATCAATAAATCTTCCTTTTCAGGAAATTAATTTCTGTATAAGAGGTGTTAATCTCAAAAGTCAACATGCTCCTAACAACCAGGACAACTAGGCAACAGGAACAAGAAAGTGATCACATAAAACTGTCAAAATTTGGTGGCAAAAGACTCACAGATTATACTGAATCCTTAGAAAGGAAGAGCACACGAGGTCACTATAACCTGTGGCTTTATAAAAATATTAAGCCCAAAATTTTAGAACTAGGCAGAATTTGGAAGATCCAGTCAGGGACAAAGGAATTAACGCGTTATTTGGTACTCAGGATAAATTAATGGACGTTACTCTTAGCTACTCTAAATCTTAAATGTGTTAAACTTTTTAAAACCTAAAGTGTAAGTAATTTTTTACTAAATTAAAAAAAAAAGCCAGGTGGAGTGCCACATGCCTGCAGTCCCAGCACTTTGGGAGGCCAAGGTGGGATGACTGCATGAGCCCAGTTCAAGACCAGCCTGGGCAGCATAGTACCCACTTCTACCCCCAAAAAAGGTAGATAAAATTAGTCAGGCCTGACAGCGTGTGCCTGTAGTCCCAGCTACTCTGGAGGCTGAGGTAGGAGGATCACTTAAGCCTAGGAGTTGGAGGCTGCAGTGGGCTACAGATGGTGCCACGGCACCTCAGCCTGGGTGACAGAGAGAGACCCCCATCTCAAAAAAAAAAGACAGTTTACTAACAATAGGATAAATTGTTATATTTTACATGAATTATTTAAACTAAGACAAAAACAATCCACATAACTCTCTTAAAAATAAAAATATGGCTGGGCACAGTGGCTCATGATTACAATCCCAGCACTTTGGACAGCCAAGGTGGAAGGATCACCTGAGGCCAGGAGTGCAAGACCAGTCCAGGCAACACAGTGACACCCCCGTATACAGAAAAAATTAGCCAGGCATGGTGGTGCATGCCTGAAGTTCCAGCTATTTGGGAAGCTGAGGTGGGAGGATCACCTGAGTCCAACAGGTTGAGACTGTGGTGAGCCATGCTCATGCCACTGCACTTCAGCCCAGGCAATAGAGTGAGACTCTGTCTCAAAACAAAACAAAACAAAACAAAACAAAACAAAAAAACCCACTTTGGAAGGTCAAGGCAGACAGATCGCATGAGCCTAAGAGTTTCAGACCAGCATGGGCAACATAGTGAGACCCTGTCCCTAAAAATAAATAAATAAATTTTAAAAGTTTGGAAACTTTATAGTATATATTTTTAAAGGCTGTACGACTCTTTTTTTTTTCCTGAGACAGAGTCTTGCTCTGTCACCCAGGCTGGAGTGCAGTGGCGTGATCTCGGCTCACTGTGATCTCTGCCTCCTGGTACAAGCGATTCTCGTGCCTCAGCCACCCAAGTATCTAAGATTACAAGTACCTGCCACCATGCCTGGCTAATTTTGTATTTTTAGTAGAGATGGGGTTTCGTCATGTTTGCCAGGCTGGCCTCGAACTCCTGACCTCAGGTGATCTGCCTGCCTCGGCCTCCCAAAGTGCTGGAATTCCAGGCATGCACCACCATGCCTGGCCATAGAACTCTTTTTCTTATTTAAAAAAATTACCCATTAGGAAATCTAGCCAAATCCTAGGAATAGCATGTTTACTACTTTCCATGTTACCATACAGGAAATCACTTATTTAAAATGACTTACTAGATTTGAAACATAAAAAACAAAAATTTTATTGTTAACATAGGTTTTTTTTTTTTTTCTGTCACGCCCAGGCTGGAGTGCAGTGGCATGATCTTGGCTCGCTGCAACCTCCACCTCCTGGGTTTAACCTCAGCCTCCTGAGTAGCTGGGACCACAGGGGTGCGACACCACACCCGGGTAATTTTTTGTAGATATAGGGTTTCACCAATGCTGCCCACGCTGGTCTCAAACTCCTGAGCTCAAGTGATCCACCTGCTCTGGCGTCCCAAAGTGCTAGGATTACAGTCGTGAGCCACCATGCCCAGCCAACATAGAGCTCTTAATGCGACAGGAAAAGATAAGAAACCCCCTAGTAGGAAAAAAATGTTAAAGATATATACAGGGAATTAACATAAGAAGTATGAATGACTAACGAGTATATGAATGGTACAAATATACTAAAATAAAAATTTTAGTTTAAAATGAGACCCCATTTTTCTGCTTACAGTCGTCAAAAAGATGAATTCTATTTACAGATAAATCTTAAGAAAAGTTTGCTTTCTTAGTAATGGTAAGAGAGAATGGTACTTACAGATCATCATTTTCACTAAATTTACTTCTTTTAGTATAACAGGAAATACATATAAAAATTCAATCCAGTACTTAAGTTTGAAGGTAACATAATAGTAATTGGGTGGGAAGGAGAGTAAATTTGATTTTCTTAACTGGAAAATAACCTGGTATTAATAAACATTAAGAAAAACAATCTCATACTCAGGCACTGGTTGCAAATGAAAAGGACACAGGATGGGTGTATTCTCAATCTGCGAAGAAAATGTTCCTGAGTTTCGGCCTAGTTCTCCAGAATCACAAGATCCTCGGCAGGTAGTCTGGCCTCTGCAGGGAAGCTTCTTAGGCTGCACTTTAAGTGGAGAGAGCTTTCCTGCTTTCTGCAGGTCACCACCTCCAGGATTTGGTGCATTCTGTATTGCACTGTCATTCCAAAAAGAAAACAAAATAAAGCCATTTAAAAGGGACACAAATTTAGCTCTTAAAAAGAAATGCACACTAGCAACGCTATCTGGAAGTAACTGAATGATGTTTGAAGGCTAATGTATCATTTAACTCAGGTTTCAAAGGCAAATCTCAGATTATATATATATAAAAAAAGAAACAGGTCATTTAAATTTACAGAAATGAAAACAGAATTCTAAGCGTCCAGTAAAATCACTTTCATATACTCTACTAATTTAAATAACTTTTAGCAAGTACTGAAATAGATTTTTTCCCTCTAACAACTTAAAATTTAGAGCTACAGTTTATCTCGAAGGCAAAACCCCTCTCATGGGCTATAATAAATTGCAGTCTTATTCCACTACTCCAGGGAATGTTTTAAAAAAGTTACTTTACGGCAACAGAAATATGTCTTCTCTAATTTGGTCTTGGTCAAAGGGACCTTATAAATACAAGAAACTTATTTCAGTGGAGGAAAATAGAGCTTTAGTGAGTTCAATGTTTTTAATCATCAAATAATTAAAAATATTCATGGCTCACATCTTTGGATTCTTTCTGAAAGACAAGTAGGTTAAAAAACAAAAAAGGAAACAAAGACTGAATTCAGAGGTTCACTCCAAAAAGCAGGTCCTAGGCTTATTCATTTCTATCAAAAACGGCAGCAGAAATACACAAATATGAAAAATACCCCACCATTCCATAAACTTTTCACCAGTTTTAGCTTTTATATACTAACCAATACTAAATTTAGTATACTTTTCTCTGCCATAAATTATCTCTATTCCTTTTCCTCTACATGACACATTTCCAGCCAATTAACTTGCATGGCTGTCTATAAATATCTGCATTGAAGTACCATTTACTGAAGTCAATTTGTAAAGAATGGTCAACTGTAAGATCTGTCGGACAAGCAGGATGGACTTTTTTAGGATCACCTCCAAGAGTTTTCACTGCCTCCCTCATAGCAGCAAAATCCACCATTGCTGGTATTCCACTAAAAAATAAAGAATGGTCATATTATAGTCCAAATTGTTTTTTATACATGCTTAATAAATGATAAATATAAACTTTTTCATTTTCATATTTTAAAAAGTATCCCTGTCTAGTTTACATTCATTTTTCATAATGTACTTTATAAGTTAGAAGTATCCTGTTCAATGAGAATTAACATTAAACATTATCTGAGAACTGAAGTACTTGGGCAAATATGCCAAAAATAATAAGAGATAATTTTTGAGGCATAAGTGAACTTCAGGGAAAATGCCTGTGAAACTCTTTTGCCATGTATTTTTTTGATGTACCCTCCCCTTTCCCTAGTTCCAGCCCCTTCCCCCAGTGCCTTTGTGTTACCCCAAAGCTATCCACAGTAGCTTTTGCCATTTTACATTCATCCACCCATCTATCCAGCCAACTATATAACAAGCATTTATCAAATGCCTTCAGTGTGCTAGACACCAATGGTACAAGGCCAAATAAGACATAATTCTGGCTCTCAAAAAAATTTTAGGGAAGATAATGATGAAAGAATAGTATCGTAAGTACTATAATAGCTGCATACAATAACAGCTTGAGCCCAGGAGGTCGATGCTGCAGTGAACCATGATCACGTCACTGCACTCCAGCCTAGGTGACAGAGTGTGACTGTATCTCAAAATAAGATCAAGTTTTCAATATGTTAAGTTTGAGAAACCTACTGGCTATGTGGAAATCATAAGCAGGTAGTTAAGCAAAGGCAGTTTCTGAATAGATGGTGTAAGAAATACCATTTATTTCTTATGCGGCTATGTATCGTAAGTACCGTAATAGCATACATAGGGTACAAAGAGCTGTGGCACACAAACCAGATTTGAGTGGGTGGGTGAAGAGGATGTTCCAGCTAACCCCTATGCCTCTTTCAAAACTCAGCTCAAGGTTAACTCTTCCAATAAATAATCCCTGGACACCCAGATCAGGCAAAATCTTTCAGAGTATGGTAAAGGCTCTGGATTTGAAGTGTGATGGAAGCCAACTGGTATATGGAGGGATAATATGACTTAACATTTGTAACCAAGTCACTCCATCTACTGTGTAAAGAACAGACTATTGATTCCAAGTGTGACAGCAAGGATACCAGTTAAGAGACTATTGCAGTTACAGTCCAGGTTAAGAGAGAATGGGACTAGAACCACAATGACAGTGATAGAGATGGAAAGAAATAATTGGACATAAGATATATTTAAAAGGTAGCACTGACGGAGCTTGCTGATAGACTGGGTTAGAGGGTATTAAAGAAAGAGAAAAATCAAGGCTAACTCCTAAATTTGAAGCCTAAACAAAACGGAGTGTATGGTGCCATTTACTATAACAGAAAAGATTTAGAAAGAAATAGGTGAGTTGAGATAGACAATCAAAAACTCAAGTTTTGATGGCTGGGTATGGTGGCTCATGCCTGTAATCCCAGAGCTTTGGGAGGCAGAGGCAGGAGGATCGCTTGAGCCCAGGAGGTTGAGGCTGCAGTGAACTATGACTGCATTACTGCACTCTGGCCTAGGTGACAGAGTGAGACTACCTCAAAATAAAATCAAGTTTTCAATATGTTAAGTTTGAGAAACCTACTGAGAAATCATAAGAAGGTAGTTAAGCAAAAGCAGTTTTTGAATAAATGGTATGCAAAACAGTGCCTAATTTTTAATGAATTGCTTCAGTTTAGAAAGGGCAAAATTTTTAAATTTATAAACTAACCTAAAAAAAAAAAACAAACAACAACAAAAAAACACAAAAAACAGAGCCATCCATTGGGGAGTCTGAATTTTTATTTTTTATTTTTAGAGACAGGGTCTTGCACTGTCACCCAGGCTGGAGTGCAGTGGTGTGATCACAGCTCACTGCAGTCTCAAACTCCTGGGCTCAAGTAATCCTCCCACCTCAGCCTCCAGAGTAGCTGGCACTACAGGCATGCACCATTACATTCGGCTAATTAAAAAAATTTTTTTGTACAGACAGGGTCTCACTATGTTGCCCAGACTGACTGCAAACTCCTGGACTCAAGTGATCTTCCTGCCTTGGCCTCCCAAAGTGCTGGGATTAGAGGTATGAACAACCACACCTAGCCAAGAGTCTGAATTTTAAAAAGGAAACACACTCTAAGAGTTCATTCACAAAAAATAAACCCATTACTCACGTAAAATCTTGAAGAAGAACACGGGCAGGGAAAAAGGGCACTTCAACATTGCTTTGTTTAGTTTTCCAGTCTAAAATGTTCATAACATCTTCCTTCTTCATTAAAAAGCCATCACAATTTCGTACAGCAGCTTCCAACAAGACCCGTATTGAGTAAGGCAGAACATCTGATTCAAGAAAATATTACTATTAATAAGCAGTCATACCTATGTATTATTTTAAAAATGCCATAGCAAAAAGTTAGACAAAGACAAAAATGCACTGTTTTCTCAATTTAAACAATTCATTTTTAGTCTGACAAACTAGAGTATAACACCATTCATGTTAACATCAGGTGTTTTGTAACTGACTTTCCTGTACATAACCTCAAAGCCTTGAAAAAAGCAGAGATAAAAACCTTCATACAAGAGCTGCATTAATTTAGGAATATCATACTGCAACTATGACAAATACTTCACATTCAAGGAATTCACAGAAAAACTAAAAAGCACAGAATATCAGAATTCAATTCAATAATGCAGACATCCCCTAGTATGGCAAAAAGAAAATGATTAAACTGTATAAAAGTCTGTAATAAATTTAAAATATTTCCATCAAAAATGATTAAAGTTTAAAAGTAAATTGGAATGCCTGAGTGAGTAAAATTCATTTCACGAAAACTTTGATTCACTCTTAATTACTTCAAGGACATAATTGAGAAAGTGATTTCAATATTTTAAAATTTTCAATCATATTAAATTCTCACACCACATTGTGCCACACAAAAGTGTTTCCTTAGGATTTAAAGAGAAGACTGAATTAATACGGGGTTAGCTGAATAGATCACTGTAATCCACACAATGGATTACCATGCAGCTGTTTAAAGGAGTGAAGAGTTACATGCTGATAAAGAGTGAGCTCCAGTATATATATCATTAAGAGAAAAAGCAGAGCAGAACAGTGTTTATAGTATGCTAACTTCCCTGTAAGAAAGGGAGTTTAAAAATATATCCATATTATTTTAAAATAATTAAACATAAGATCATCAAAAGTGTATTATGAGAAATATAATTTTAAAAATATATTAGCATGCATATTTTAATAAAAAGAAACAACAAAAGGATAAACAAAAAAACTAAGCATATATCTCACACAGTATTTCCACTGTACTTCCTTATTGGGAGTACCTTCTTGGTACTAAGTACAAAAAGAACCACAAAGAAAGAAAACTATATTCAGTCATTAGTGCTCCTATTCAGAGATTGTGATTGGTGTAACAAGCAGCAAGCAAAAAAGTACTTTTTGTTACTATGGTTTCAAGAGCATAGAAGTATAAAATCAGAGTAGCTAATGAGAGCTAAAGTAACACTAAGTATTTTTTTGTTATTTCACAGGAGTGTTTGCATTTCCTGCTCACTGGGTGAGATGGAGGGGGGCGAGGAGGAGGAAGCATGCAGAGAGAAGACTTCTGTGCCTGTGAGTTACATTAGTTCAGATTGTCTAACCATTGTTCTACGTATGTAATTTAGTTAATACTGTTGTGTGTAAAGGATAAACAACTCCTAAGGCTCAAAGTATGTTAAAAGTAGAGGCAGTAAAATAATCCATGTTTAAACATCTTTTTTTTTTTTTTAAGGAAGGCCTGTCTTCTGGGAGTGGTATTTGTTAACCTACTTCTTAGAGCTAGATGTAGTAATGTACTTAGTCACTGAAATGATAGAAGAGGGAAAAGGGGTGAAGGGTAAGGCTCTTTACTAGTGTCTCCATATCCAGAGGACAGGTTTTAGGTTTTAACCATAGGTCTCTATGTGCATTTCTGGTAATACATCTGTTTATTGTGAACAAAGTTCAATCTTTATTTTGCAACATCTAAGCTTTATAGATGTCCTGAGGTGACAATGTATGATAAAAAGCAGAGATAGTGAGTTAGCCAATTTGTAAATATCTTGGTATAATTGATGGAAAAGACGCATCTTGAACATGGAACTGTTAAACCACCTAGGTAGCGTGTATCAGGACTCATTCAATAGGTTGGCAGCTGAACGGCAGAAGGTAGCTTTGGGGTTCTGAACTAATAAATGTTCATGATATGTGAAAAAGCATGATACATACTGTATGATCTCAATCACATAAAAATGGATGTTATGTATATACACACACAAGACCTAGAAGGGCATGTCAAACTGCTTATGATTGTGGATGACTCTGTTCCTCATTTCTTGTGTTTTTCAGTTTCCAATAGCGCACGTTAATTTTTTTTTAAATGAAGCTTATTTTTAAAATCTGGAAAAAAAAATCACAGCCAAGTTAAGTCCTTACATTTCAATTATAAACATGTATACGAACTCATGATTTATTTTTCTCTTCCTAAAAATTAGGTATTTTCTAGCTCTGTCACTGAAAATGCCTAGAATAACAACCCAACAGTAACAAACTCTTAACAACTGTTTGTTGTTTCTAAACACTATTTCCTAAACACACACAACAGAACGGTTTTTCGGAGAAATGACTGATTCTAATCTGGAGAAGGATTTGTACAAAATGAGCCTGGGATATCTCGTGTTCGAAACCAAAGAAGTTATCAAAGACTAATGGGGACACTAACGGGTCAATTTGAGCATCAAAATGAGTAATAACTGTAATTCACCAAAATACATCAAATATATAAATAGCCCTTAGTTCATAATGACTCTTAAAAAACCTTTCATTGATCACCAATGAAAGTTGCTAAGGCATCGACTCATTACTCCGAAAACTGACAAATAAAGGGGGAAAATCAATAGTTAATATTATCTTTCCTTCTTTCAGGTAACCAAATAGAGAAAAGTACTTTGTTATAGACGAATTACAGCTAGTAAATGTGGAAGAAATGATGTAATTTGAAAGATCACCAATGTGCAACACCTAATGAAATAATGGATCTAGATAATGGTCACAAATGGGTGCTAAAATCATTAGGATTTATGTGGATGGGGAGCTTACAAGCTGGTAACACTCATACCCACTTAGCATCATCAAAAGTAAGATATTAGAGATACTATTTGCCTCCTGATGAAACAAAAAACTACATGTTCCAACTAGGAAGTGTTCTTGCAAAAATAAGGACATAAATAAACCTGATCTAATTAAGCCTCTAGCTCTAACTTCCAGTTAACTGGAAACATGGGGGTTAGTAGGAAAGTAAAATGAAACCCCAAAGAAGCTATCAGCCAAATCTAGAATGTGGGACATTCTACAGGATAAAGAACCTAGGTTTTTCAACATAAAAATGGCATGAAAGAAGAGGAGAGGAAGACTATTACAGATTAAAAGAAACTTAAAAGACGTAACAACCAAATACTGTGTTGGCCCTATTTAGATACTGTTTCAACAAACCAAATGTAAAAATGTATTTTTGAGACAACCAGAAAAATCTGAATATGAACTCAGTTTTAGATTTTATTAAGTGGCTGGGCATGGTGGCTCACCGTCTGTAATCGCAACATTGTGGGAGGCCGACGCAGGTGGATCACTTGAGGTCAAGGGTTATAGACCAGCCTGACCAACACGGCGAAACCCCATCTCTACTAAAAACACAAAAATTAGCCAGGCATGGTGGCATGCACCTGTAATCCAAGCTATTCAGGAGGCTGAGGCTCAAGAATTGCTTGAACCCGGGAGGCAGATTCTACACTGAGTGGAGACCTTGCCACTGCACTCCAGCCTGGGCAACAGAGCGAGACTCTGTCTCAAAAACAAAACAAATCAAAACAAAACAAAAACCAAAACAAACAAACAAAAAACCCAATTATATTAAGGGATTACTTAATTTTGTTAGGTATAACAATGGCACTGTGATTTTTTAAAAGTCCTTTAATATACCAGCTATGCATATGGTAGAATTTTACAGGTTAAAATATGGTGAAATATATGAAACAAAAGATTGGCAAAATGCTGATAAATGGCTGACAATTACATGGTGGGTTATAAAAGTATTCTCACCCTACTTTTTTTTCCTGTTAAGAATATACTTATTGGCCAGGTATGGTGGCGCCTACCTGTAATCCCTGCACTTTGGGAAGCCAAGGTGGGGGGACTGCTTGAGTCCAGGAGATCAAGACTAGCCTGGGCAACATGGTGGAAACCCCACCTCTACTAAAAATACAAAAAACTAGCCAGGTATCCTGGTGTGCGGGTCTGGCTCCAGCTACTTGGGAGACTGAGTTGGGAGAACCACCACCTGAGGCTGGGAAGTCAAGGCTGATCTTGCCACTGCACTCCAGCCCGGGCAATGGGAGTGAGACCTTGTCTCAAAAAACAACAAAACGAATACATTTATTGACTTTTCTAGTATGTTCCAGCACTAGGTGAACAAATGAGACGTGGTATCTGCTCTTACGAAGCTGGAGCCTACTAGGAGATTCAGTCCATAAACAAGTAAACAAACAAATAAATATTTAGAAACAGTGGCAGGTGCTATTAGGGAGGTGAGTAGGGTTCAGGACAGAAAATAACACCTTTAGATGGGGTGAGTGGTGAAGGCACCTCTGAGAAAGTGTGATGACCAGCTGGGAACGGTGGCTCATGCTTGTAATCCTAGGACTTTGGGAGGCGAGGCTGGAGGATCATTTGAGGTGAGGAGTTTGAGACTAGCCTGGCCAACATAATGAGAGGCTTAATTTTTTTAGAGTAGTTGTAGGTTCACAGCAAAACTGAGAGGAAGGTATACATATTTCCCATATATCCCCTACTCCCACATGTACGTAGCCTCCCACACTATCAACATTCCCCAACAGAGCTGTGTATTTATTATAATTGATGAACCTATATCAACATATCACAATCACCCCAACCCCACAGTTTACATTAGGGTTCACTCTTAGCGTTGTGTATTTCCCTACTTTCATGTTTGAAATTTTTCACACACAAAGACTCATAAAGTTGTACGTAAAGTAGAAAAAGGACTACAGTATCAGAAATACTAGATTCGAAGCCTGTATTTACTACAGGTATGGCCTTTGGAAAGTGACTAAGTTGATACATTTTCTCACTAAAATGGGACTGTCAGCTACCTAAGAGAGATGTGAAGAATATCTTTCTTACCTCATCCATCTAGTTAGTACATGTAAAGCTCTCAAATTACAATAAATAGTTGGCACTTAACCAATATTAGTTTCCATCCTTACTTCAGTCAGAAACATAAAAAGACCCCCAAACCAAGGGGAATTACAGGGGAAAAATTTTTTTAATAGAACATTTGGAGATAATGAGAAGGAAAATATTATCACAGAAATTATATACGAGATTAACCTTTTATTTAGATAATTATTATGGAAAAACAATCTCAGGAATATTTTTTGTTTATAAAAGTTATAAACCCACTAGAAAAAAAGTGACAGGGTGAGGCAAAGCCAACAAAATTTTGAAAAACAGGACAGATGACTGGTAATGGACTGAGCAGAACAGAGGAGAGATAGCTGAAACTTAAATGTCTACATGGGGGAAAGGTAAGCAGAAACAAAGTTTAGGAAATCAGGATTGCCTGAGATTTCTTATGAGGAGTGTTAAAACCTAGCAGACAATGGAAAAATGCCTTCGAAATTCCAAATGAAAATAATTTCCAACCAAGAAATTTACACACAGGAAAACTATCAATTAATCAAGCAAGGTCTCAAAAATGTATTTCTCAGGCATCCTTTCTTAGGAACCTAGTAGAGGACATGCTCTATAAAACCAGAGAGTAAACAAAAAACAGAAAACCACTAAATCTTGGAAAGTCTCCAAAACAAAGAGAGAGCAGAGTCTTCTACGACAACGGCTGTGCAAGCTACAATGCAGTCAGTCCCAGATAGACCAGAAGATGAAGTCCAGATAGCATGTCATCAACAGAAGAAAAAAAAAAATAACCGATAGATTACATGATTATACCAGGAGGAGGAATTTAGTTCTTTTGGAGAGTTCAGAGATGATTTATTCATAAGGACATAGAATACTAAGCAAACAAAAAAAAGGTAATCCATTAATCCCAGGAAAAATATGAAGTTATATGAGAGATGAGATACAATCATCATTTACTACAGGGATTGACTAAGAACATTTATAGTCATAATAACATAAATGCTGAACATTGATTCCACCAAAAATTATGAGTTGCATAAATATACAGAAGTGCCAAATTACCATTTTCACAGTACAAAACTACTAAAATCTAAAATTGGAAAATCAAGAAAGAGTAGTATAAGAAGGGCAATTTAACAACATGGAGGAAATCACCAGAAGAAACAGTCAGGAGAATTGAAAATAGTATTCTCTGGGGAGTAGAATTTGGGGACAGGGCAAAAGGCTACTGTTTTAGTTATAACTTAACAAGTAGGGTTTTAAAAAATTCTTATTTAAAAATTAAAAAGCAATTATCAAATAAGAGTGCTATGAGAAAGCACTAATCACAAAAGTATTTTAGTTTTTTGAGACAAGGACCTGCTCTGTCGCCCAAGCTAGAGTGCAGTGGCATGATCATGGTTCACTATACCCTTGACCTCCTGGGCTCGGGCAATCCTCCCACCTCAGCCTCCAGAGTAGCTGAGCTACAGGCGTACACCACTATGCCCAGCTGATTCTTGTAATTTTTTTTTGTAGAGATGGGGTTTCGCCATGTTGCCCAGGGAGTTCTCGAACTCCTGGGCTCAAGCAATCCTCCCACCTTGGCCTCCCAAAGTACTGGGATTATAGGCATAAGCCACCACACCTGGTCCCACAAATGTTAACTCAACATTTTGTCATGAAGAAGCACCAACTATCTCAAATTTGTCTAAATCTGTAAAAGTAATGACTAGAGACCTACTGCCAGGGAAGATGCAAATGAATAAAAATACCACTCTCTCTCAAAACAAAAACAAAATTTCTTATTTCTCCCTGTGGTAGCCAATCTCCAAGATGATATTAATAATACTTGCCTTCTGATAGTCATGCTCTCATATAATCTATACTGAAATCAGTTCTGCTTGTCTGACTCAATAGAGTATGGCAGAGACGACAGTGTGAGCCTTCCAAAGCTGGGCTATACAAGTATTTTGGCTTCAACCTTCCTCTCTTAGATTACTCAGTGAAATGCCGGCAGCCTATTATGAGACTATTGAGCAGCACCGAGGAGAGGCCCTTATGGAAAAGAACTGAAGCCTTTCCATCATCAGGGAGCGCCAGCCTATCAGCCATGTGAGTGAGGCCTTGGGCCAGGACTATCGACTAAGCCACTGCAAATTCCTGACCTACAGAAACTGTGACTGTCATAAATGTTTACTGTTGCTTTTGGTTTGTTATGCAGTAATAGATAACAAATATCTTTTCTTCCTCAACTTTTCCAACAATATCATCTGCAGTTGTTTATTTAGGACTAAGGGGCAGATACAGAGGTGCTTTATATAAATTATTCCATTTAACCCTTAAATTAAACCTACAGGTAGATATTCCAGTAGAAGAGTTACAACAATAGAGAGTAAATTAGCAGATGTGAAAAATGGACATATGCTCTGGATTTTTCTTTTTTAATAGAGATGGGATCTTCCTATGTTGCCCAGGATGGTCTCCCAACTTCTGGCCTCAAGCAATCCTCCAGGCTTGGCCTTCCAAAGTGCTGGGATTAAAGGCAGGAGACACCATGTCCGGCCTTGGTTTGCTTTTTCAACAATATTAATTCTACGTCCCCACTTTCAAACAGGTATAAAGTTCAGGAAGGCCCATTTATTCCCTTCCTTCCTACTCTCCCCATCTCACCTCTACATACGCTCTTATGCTCCAACTATACCATCTTGCAAGCTTCCTAAACTTCAGAACCTCTCTGATCCCCACTCTTACCACATCTGTTCTTCAATAATGTGGGGACTTTCTCCTTACTCGTTGGCACCAGCCTATCCATGCTTTCCTTACATAGGGTCAATGTGGTTCAATCTCTCACTTCCCCAAACCCTACATTTATTTCTTCTTTGTTCTTTTACCCCATTTGCCCAAGAAAACACCAATCCTGTTCTTTTTTCACCCCACCCCCGCAGCTGGTCCACTCCACATCACCTCCCTGCTTAAGAACTATTCTCTCTTTTTTAAAACTAACTTTACTAGCTGGGCACAGTGGCTCATGCCTGTAATCCCAGCACTTTGGGAGGCCAAGGTAAGAGGATCGCTTGACCTTAGGAATTCGGACAACCTGGGCAACATAACAAGATCATCTCTACAAGAAAATAAAAAATTCATCAGGCACAGGGGTGTGCACCTGTGACCCTAACTACTAACGAGGCTGAAGCGGGAGGCTCCCTTGAGCCCAGGAGGTCAAGGCTGCAGTGAGCTGTGATCATGCCACTGCACTCCAGCCTGGGCGACAGAGTAAGACCCTGTCTCTAAATAAATAAATAATAAAACAAGTCCTAAGTTTATTAAGGCATATTGTATATATCTTATAATTCATCCTTTCCAAGTGTATGATTTAGTGATTTTTGTAAGTTTACCAAGTTGTACAATCAACATCATAAATCAGTTTTAGAACATTTTCATCATCCCAACAGATCTCTCATGCCTATTTACTGTTAATCCCTCTCCTCCTCCTCTGTAACCCAAGAAACCACCAATTTACTCTTTGCCTTTCCTGGGCATTTCATATGAATGAAATCATAAAATAGTTTCTTATGTCTGTATTTTTTTCACTAAGCCTGCTTTTTACAGTTCATCCACGTTGTAGCAGGTATCTATAGTCAATTTCTTTTTACTGCCAAATAGTATTCCATTGTATACCAAAGTTTTGCCTATTCATTCACCCACTGCAGGACATTTAGGTTGGTTTCAATTTTCGGCTATGAATAATGCTGCTAAGATCATTTGAAAATCTTTGTGTAATAAATGTTTTCATTTTTCTTGGATAGATACTTAGGAATGATATTGCTGGGCCATGTGGTAAATTTATGTTTAACTTTTTTAACAAACTGCCAAATTGTTTCCCAAAGTGGCTGCACTATTTTACATTCCCACTAGCAGTGTATGAGGTTTCCCATTTCTCCACATCCTCCCCAACATTTGTCACTGTCTGTCTTTTATATAGTACCCATTCTAACAGGTATGAATGGTAATTTGTTGTGGTATTAAGTTTTATGTTGAGGAGAAGAATGAGGAAAAAATTCCTAAAACATCAATGCAGAGAAACTGGCACCAATGTAAATACATGATTATAACCTCAATCAGGTCCTCACTATTTTTATTTATTTATTTATTTATTTGAGACGGTGTTTCCGCTCGTCGCCCAGGTTGGAGTGCAATGGCGCGATCTCCGCTCACTGCAACCTCCGCCTGCTGGGTTCAAGCGATTCTCCTGCCTCAGCCTCCCGAGTAACTAGGATTACAAGCATGCGCCTCCACGACCGGCTAATTTTGTATTTTTAGTTTCTCCATGTTGGTCAGGCTGGTCTCGAACTCCTGACCTCAGGTGATCCACCCGCCTCGGCCTCCCAAAGTGCTAGGATTACAGGCATGAGCTACCACGCCCAGCCAGGTCCTCACTATTCACCCAGAAATCCTAATGTTTCTCTGATCTGCTTATTTTCCCACACTCCACATCAATTAATTCTTATCTTCATCCACTCTCCTTAAAATTTAATCTCTGTTTATCGTCTACAGGACCTAGCCCCATTTCCTACCTCACTGATAAATAGAAACTAACAGTTCCTACCTCTCAGCTTCCTCCTACTATACACCCACAAGCCTTGCTGCCTCTGGATTCACCCTTTCACCAGTTAAGGGAGCTGCAGACTTCCTCCTACTAAATGATAACTTCTCTATGGGAGTTTTGCATCCTATTTCCATTAACCATTTTAGGACTCAAGAGTCATCAATCATTTCCTCTCTCCTTTTTTGCAAACTGGTTTGCAATTCAATTGGTTTCTTCCCATCAACATTTAAACAGCTCCTAGCCCCAGTTGACAACAAAAGTACTGCTTCCTTCAAATTCTCTAAAAGTGCCCACTTTTCTACCTTCCATTCACCTTAGCCCTAATCAATATTATTTCTATCCTTAAACACGAATGAAGCAGGTCTAGCTAGAATCCTAACAGCCTTGTAGCAATATTCAGCAGAGCTAATAATTACCTCCTTTTTGAAACACTCTTTCTACGGGATTCCACAGCACCATCCTCCAGTTTTCTTTTTAACATATTGTTGGAAGACAATTTTCCATGTCTCCCATCTCACATTTCTTCAAGACTTGTGAACAGAGGCAATGACTACCTTTGTTCCAGACTATTTTTTCAGAGATGTCTATATAGTGAATAGTCTTCGAATACACGATAGCGTCTTGCTCTGGAGCAAAGAGCAGGCATGCTTACTACCCATTATTAAAGACTTGGGTTTCCTAAGCCACAGTTCCTTTTCTGTATGTAACACAACACCTGTGTGTGCAGGTGTTACCTGGCCTTCTTCAACATTACCCTATAGAAACTAGAGCTTGGGAAACCAACATAAATACTGTTAATAAGGATAATGCTTTGCTGTGAGTAATAAATTGTCCATTGTCTCTGATCCAGGAGTTGGGTGCCTCCTGCCAACACACATGAAACTACGTCAGGCTAATTTGTTAACTTCCAAGGAAGGTAAAATTTTAGATCTTTTATAGTTCTTTTTCATTTTTTAAAAATAGAGATGGGGGTCTCACTATGTTGCCCAGGCTGGTCTCGAACTCCTGGGCTCAAGAGATTCTCCCGCCTCAGCCTCCCAAAGTGCTGAGATTACAGGTGTGGGTCACCATGCCAGGCCTCCTTTATAGTTCTTAACACTTCTAGGTAGGCCTACCTTCCTTGTTAACCTCTACTCCTTTATCTGATATTTCAATGTAGGAGTTCCTCAGAGTTCATATTGAGACTCACTTTTTTTCTTACTCTATACTGCTTCCTCCAGGGAGTACAACTGCTCCTATGGCTTCAATTATCACTACATCTACACCAATAATTCCAAAATATTTTCTGTAGTCCAAGTCTGTCTTCTAAGCTCCAAATCTACATGCCCGATTCCTCCTGAACGTGTTTACTTTAATTCACTAGTACCTAAACTTGAACTCAAGTGATTTCCCCTCTGCCCCTTCCCCTTATCATCACCTCATCTTCCATTCCCTAGCGCAGTAAATAGCACCACCATCCTTCCAGATGTTTATGCCAAAACATCGAGGCATTTTCCTCAATGCCTCTCTCCTACATCTTTTTGTCTTCTATCAATATCACCATTAAATCTAGTCCCAACCACCACATCATCTCTCACTTAGGTTCCCTGGGTGGTCCCTCCAACCCCATACTGTGATTTTCAAAATGTGGTCCTAAACTGCTGATGCCTTAGCAGGACTCAAAGCAGTGGCACCAAATTGTACTACAGGTTGAGTATTCCTAATCCAAAAATCCAAAATCCACCAGGCGTGGTGGCTCACTCCTGTAATCGCAGCACTTTGGGAGGTTGAGGCGAGTGGATCACCTAAGGTCAGGAGTTTGAGACCAGCCTGACCAACATGGTGAAACCCTGTTGGACGCAGTGGCTCACGCCTGTAGTTCCAGCTACTAGGGAGGCTGAGGCAGGAGAATCACTTGAACCCTGGAGGCAGGGGTTGCAGTGAGCCAAGATTGTGCCATTGCACTCCAACCTGGGCAACTAGAGTGAAATTCCATCTTAAAAAAAGAAAAAAGAAAAAAATCCAGAGTGCTCCAATGAGCATTTCCTTTGAGCGTCGGTGCTCAAAAAGTTTCAGATTTCAGATTTTCAGATGAGGGATACTCAACCTGTAGTACTCGTATTGTTTATTATCACACAAAATACCAGTTTCACTTAAAAATGTCCCTAAGAAGCAGAAAAACTGTTAATTTTATTAAATCTCAACTGCTGAGGTCGTCTTAATATTCTGTGTGACAAAAATGAAATATATTTATACAATATTTCTACTCAAAACCAAAGTACATCAGTTGCTTGCAGAAAAACTCTTGTATGATTGAGCTGCAAGCTAATATTAAGCTTTTTTTTTTTTTTTTTTTAAAGAACAGTTTTTCACTTGAAGGAACTGACAAACTATGGTTATTCAAATGTGTACATTTGGCAAAAAGTTTCTCAAAAGTGAATGAAGGCTGAGCACGGTGGCTCACACCTGTAATGCCAGCACTTTGGGAGGCCGAGGTGGGTGGATCACCTGAGGTCAGGAGTTCGAGACCAGCCCGGCCAACATGGTGAAATCCCATCACTACTAAAAATACAAAAAATTAGCCAGGTGTAGTGGTGGGCGCCTGTAATCCCAGCTACTCGGGAGATTGAGGCAGGAGAATCGCTTGAACCTAGGAGGTGGAGGTTGCAGTGAGCCGAGATTGCGCCACTGCACTCCAGCCTGGGCAACAGAGCAAGATTTGAATGAAATAAGCTTCTACCAGTCTGCTCATTACATTATTGGTCTTTGAGAAATAAGAGTTCATCAAGTTATGCAGAACTTCCAAATGTGGACACCATTACATTGTATATTAAAACACACACACACACACACACACACACACACACACACACACACACACACAAATTTGTTAATATCACCACAGCCCTCTCAACTTAGGAGCCGGAGTTCCTACATAGCTGTATGCTCTGAAGGCATCCTGCCTGTGCCAGTACCTGGACTGAGGCACCCCTGTAAAGAAGGCCTGCTGCTCTGACAGCACATGGACTACATCTGTAAGCTGCCTTGAAGGTCACATATTGAGCTGTCACTCCTTCTGCAAGCTCCGACATGGCCCATGAGCTCTGAAGGGCTCTTGCCCCTACCAGCATCTTTTTTCCCAACACATGCCCACACCACTAGTTCCTGATCATCAGATCCCCTGCCAGTACTCCAGAGGGTGGCCTATTGCCTACCCAGCAACTCCAGACCAGCTCCAACCTGGCCAAAATCAATATACTTCTCTGTTATCTGTGGGCCAACCCACACCTCTTCCAAGTTTGTCCTTCCTTGGGTATTCTCCCTTAGCCCTACAGTACTATATACAATTTTCCTGTATTACCATTACTCTTACCATAGTTAATAATTATGTATATTAAGCTTCCTCTGTTTAACCTATTATGTGGTTTCTATCTCCTGACTGGACCCAAATTGCTACAACATAGTACTGTACTTCACACATACTTTCCATGTATGTCCCCATTACTAAACCGTGTCTTTTCTTTAGCACAGATACTATCTTAGCCATCTTTCATTTGCTAGAAATATACAAGTACTCAATAAATATTAGCTCAATAAATTAAATGATGTTGTTGAGAGACTCATGCAACAAGTAAAAAAAATGCACTGGATTACGTCTGCCTCTTCTCATCAGGAATTTCTAGAGTTCTATGAATCCATAAAGCTAACCCTTTAAGGACAGGTAATTAAGAACACCATGGAGGAACCGGGATGCTGACTGGTTAAGTATAGTAATTCAATAAACATCCTTTTGATCAGTTACTTAGTGGAAGATCCAATATGTGGTTCAGGCTCTGAAAAAAAAATGCTGAGGTCTGCTATTTGTATATGGGAAGCATCCGATGAAAGGCAAACCAAGGCACCCAAGACTGCAGATTCTACTATTCAAGGCTAAACAGCTGCTGCAAAGATTAGAAAATACAGTGTATCTCTCAGTACAGAGGTCACAAACTCTGTTTCATGTCTGCTGGCTTGCAGACATGTTTTGCTTGTTCTGCTGAGTTTTAACATTTTAAATTTAACTGCCAACATTTAAAAAACTACAGGTCTTTCAATCAGAAAACTTTACAATACCAACCTTATACTTCTGCTGGAACTTAGTAAGCACCTACCTCTCTATATAGGACATGTGCCTTCCTGTTTGCCACACAATTCCCAGCAGAACATTTCAGTTATTTACGTTGCCTCTCTGATCCCTATAAGCATGAGTTTGCAACCCCTGCTGTAATAGGTTTTTACAAGCATAGGTTTTGGAATCAAGATTTTTGTTCATGCTTCTGTTCCACCACTTAGTAGGTAACGGTAATTAGTTGTGGGACCTTGGCCAAGTGTATAATAGAGCTTATAGAACTGGATACAGTAAATACATACTCAACAAATACTTAAAAAAATTTTTTTTATTACTGACATTACTAAACTGGGAAACAGAATGGTACTGGAAAGAAAAGGCGTTGGTCTTGAAATCAGAAGATACGAGTTTAAGACTAAGTTTCCTCACCTAGAAGATATGTTGTGACCTTAGGCAAATTACTCAGATTTTTAACCTTATCTGTATTATCTGTACACGACAGATTTAAAACTATCTTCCCTGCTTATCATGAAGCAGCACACTGAAGTAAAAGGGTTTTGTTATTTGCAAAAATGGAAAATTCCAAGTTCAACAGTAGTGAAGAAATTACCCATGGGGAATATTAGTACTCTAGTAAGCAGGCTTTAGATAACTAAATGTAACAGAGAAACTCACCAACCTGAAGGAAGGGGGAAAGACTGAAGCCACAGGTTCTCTAGGTCTGCCAAAAGCCCTCAAAGAGATTGCATCTTTGGAGTCCAGACTGGGAAAGGGGGCTACGAGACCAGAGCAGAAACCAGTCAGCATAGCTACAGGGTAAAGCTAACCCTGCTAAAGGCTAGGGGCCTGGAGAAAAGATAAGGAAGCTGTTCTAGAAGGCCCTGTAATCACATCAGGCCTGGCAACAGGACTAACCCATGCCTATGTCTGACTAGAGTCAAGTCGGTGTTTCTGTCTCTAACCAGAACCAGGCAGGATAGGGCTGATTTCCAATAAAGTCTGACCTCCATAGAACAAGACCTTGTCTCTTCAAATAAATAAATAAATTCTGACCTTTTTTTTTCTCTCTTTTAAAATATATTGCCATTGGGCATGGCGCGGTGGCTCACGGCTGTAATCCCAGCACTTTGGGAAGCCGAGGCGGGCAGATCACTTGAGGCCAGGAGCTCGAGACCAGCCTGGCCAACATGGTGAAACTGCATCTCTACTAAAAATATAGAAATCAGCCGGGCGTGGTGGCATGCACCTGTAATCCCAGCTACTTGGGTGGCTGAGGCACGAGAATCACTTCAACTTAGGAGGCAGAGGTCACAGTGAGCTGAGATCATGCCACTGCACTACAGCTGGGATGACAGAGCAAGACTCTGTCTCAAATAAATAAATATACACATACATACATACATACATACGATGCCATTGAGAGAGTCTGAGGAAGCAGAAAACAAAACAGATTCCTGCATAAGATTTTGTTTTTTCACCTGTACTGGCAGGTCCTCAGAATGCCTATACCACAGCCCTCTTTCTAAAAAGTTCCTTCTACACCAATTGCTGGTAGCCTTGCCATCCTGGCATGAATAGCTGGGACCTGGAGCCAGCCTTCCAACAGACAACCAATTTACAGTCTGGCCAGTGGCATAGGGAGTTAGCCAAGCACAAATGTCACGTCCAATAGGCTGCTTCAGCCTCGTTCTGTGATACCGTGAACTTGACTTAGGGAGAAGGCAGAAAACAGATGGAAACAAAGAAGAACCAAGAGAAAAAGAAAAGCAGAATAATGGGCCGGGCATGGTGGCTCACATCTGTAATCCTAGCACACTGGGAGGCCAAAGCAGGAAGACTGCTTAAGGTCAGGAATTCAGGAGACTTCTGTCTCTATAAAAGATAAAAAAAAAAAAAAATTAGGGCGGGAGTGGTGGCTCACGCCTGTAATCCCAGCACTTTGGGAGGCCGAGGCAGGTGGATCATCTGAGGTCAGAAGTTTGAGACCAGCCTAGCCAACATGGTGAAACCCCATCTCTACTAAAAATACAAAAATCAGCCAGGTGTGATGGCACACACCTGTAATCCCAGCTATTCAGGAGGCTGAGGCAGGAGAATTGCTTGAACCTGGGAGGCGGAGGTTGCAGTGAGCTGAGACAGCACCACTGCATTCCAGCCTGGGTGACAGAGCAAGACTCCGTCTCAAAAAAAAAAAAAAAAAAAAAAATTAGCCAGGTGTAGTGGTGTCTGCTTGTAGTGGGAGGCTGAGATGGGAGGATCTCGAGTCCAGGAGGTTGAAGATGCAGTGAACTATGACTGCATCACCGTACCCCAGCTTGAGTAACAAATAGAGACCCTGTCTCAAAAAAAAAAGAAAGAAAGAAAAGAAAAAGAAAGGAAAGTAGAAATAGGGAAAATCAGCTGAGCCAGAATCATGGGCTCTACGCATGCCTACTGAAAGGAACAAAGAGTCTGATCTGACCATGCAATCAGATCCCCTCAATTTCCTTATTTCCTTCAAATCTTCACAATAAACCCCCCAATTTAATGTAGAAGAAAGTTTTTTTTTTCTTCACTTCATTCACTGACAGAAGTTGAGCCAACAAGAAAAATAGTATCTACTATTGATGAAGGTGCAGAAACACATATTCTTCTCATTCACTACTGGTAAGCATGTAAACTGGCATTATTTACTAACACAACAGATGTCCTTCATGGTGCCTGTCCAAACTGCTACAGTTCTCAGTGGCCTGTGGCCTCCTTGGCTACAGCAGCGAAGCAAAAGCCAATCCCCTGGTAGGCTGATGACCAAAAGTCTTTTGAGAAAGGAGACACTGGGGCAATTAGATTCACCTCTCAGAAATGTGTAATCAGGACACAGAGAGACTGAACTCGAAAGGTGTTAAGAGCTAAGCTATGGACTGAGGTTGCCATTTGAGGCCATGTACAAAGTGAGCAGGCAGAGGAGGCTTGTCTATAGTGAAGTGGAGGAAGCAGAAGAGTGGAACAGGGCAGAAATCTGAAGCTCCTAAGAGAAAATAATAAACAACTTCCTTAATTCTGGGCCACCACCATTTTCTTGAGAGACAGCCACATTTCACTGGCCTGGAGAGCGCTGTATCATTACAATAAATCCTTCTTCACTCGAGCTAGTGTCTGTTCCTTGGAACCAAAAGAGCCAATCTAGAATAGAAATTGGCAATAAAAGCAAAGTTGAAATGTGGAGGGTTGGTGAGCACATGGGCTATACATGGACTAGTAGGATGATATTAGATAAAGGTAATCCTTGGAAAGTTATGTACTATGTGTACAAATTACAAGCAAACTGTTACATTGCTTACCCAACCCAGTCTTTTTTCAAGAGTCCACATAAAAGACAAGATGAACAGATTTGTGTCTCTACCAGCAAGATCACCGGACCGGCAATAGACTCCTGACAAGTGCCATCAAAATAGGTTAAAAACAACAGGTGAGCTGGATACAATGGATCACACCTGTAACCCCAGCACTTTGGGAGGCTGAGGCAGGAGGATCACTTGAAGCCAGGATTCAAGACCAGCCTAGGCAACGTAGGGAGACCCTGTCTCTACGAAACATTTAAAATTTAGCCAGGCATGGTGGCATGTGCTTGTAGTCCCAACTACTTGGGAGACTGAGGCAAGAGGATCACTTGAGCCTGGGAGGTCCAGGTTGCAGTGAGCCATGATCGAACCACTGCACTCCAGCCTGGGCAACAGAGCAAGACCCTGAGGGAAAAAACAAAACAAAACAAAACAAGTAAGAGAGTCACCTAGAGGTACAGTCTTAACCGGTTAGTAATTCAGTCATAACATACAAGAATGGTCAGCAGTGGCCATATTGGGCATTATACAAAAATGAGTAAGTAAAGTAAGCTGTAGAGATGGAAGACTGGATATTCAAAAAGAAACAGAAAATAAGGAAACCAGGCAGCCATCAAGTGACAAACACTGCCTCTGGCTTAGAAATTCTGGTTCCCTGAAACTTGACTATGCTTTCTTCCTTTGTCTTTGGATGTCTGGAAACTGCAACCTATTTTTTACTTGAGTGAGTTTTTGTTCTTTATAGTCCAAGGTAAAGACTGAAACCAGACCGGGTGCAGTGGTTCATGCCTGTAATCTCAACACTTTGGGAGACCGAGGCAGGTGGATCACCTGAGGCCAGGAGTACCGAGACCAGCCTGGCCAGCACGGCAAAACCCTGTCTCTACTAAAAATACAAAAATCAGCAGGGTGTGATGGCATGGGCCTGTAATCCCAGCTACTCCAGAGACTGAGGCAGAAGAATCACTTGAACCCAGGAGGTGGAGGATGCAATGAACTGAGACTGTGACACTGCACTCCAGCCTGGGCAACACAGCAAGACTCTGTCACAAAAAAAAAAAAAAAAAAAAAAGACTGGAACCAACAGTAAATAGTAAAGTATAAAAGTGTGTGATGGGATGGAGGAAATAACATATTTTCAATCCAACAATTCTATATAATGATAAGTTTGCACAAAAATGTAAGTATTAGCACATACAAAGTTTATTTATAAATAGAGAAAAGTTACTGTCAGCCTCAATATTCAAAGGTCTGTTAACTAAACCACAATGCATTCATACAGGCAATATTGTGCAGCTATTAGAAGCTACAGAGAAGTACAGGTATCCCTTTCTACCTGAACTCATGCTCCCTGACTCAGAAACCAAATAGATTCAGATAGCAAGGGATACCTGTATTCAATGACATGGAAAGATGTTCATGATATATTAAGTGAAAAAAGGGGTTACAAAACAACATATATTTTATTTTTATTAAAAGTAGCATATTTACATATATTTTTGTATACACATAAAAATGAGACTTTCTGTACCGTCTGCAATGTTCTTGTCTTTTTGTGATTCTTCTAAATGATAAAAACTCTCCTAAAAAATTAAATACAGGATTTTCTTTCAAAGGCTGCAAGGTAGGATTTGGACACTAAGTCCCGGCTCTACTGGAGGACTAAGCAGTACTGTGGTTAAAAAGGCAAGCAGACAGGAAGGACAAAAGACAGGGTGAATAAGATGACCTGAGATAAAGGGTGCCTGGGGGCTTTACACCATCAGAGGCCCTGTTGCCCCGGAACAGGTACTCTCTCAAAACTATCTTTCACTCCAGCCAGGCCAGTCTCTCCACCATCTTCCCCTTCATTCAACATAGTCATTCATGTTTCCATTATGCTGTTCATTCTAATTCTCTGATGTTGACTGTCCTCCATCATACAGGAGACAACACTGATTTCTCCTCTCCTTAAAAATAGCAATAGTTTCAAATTCAGAGATCTACTTGAGAGTCACCCAAATCAACTACTTGAGAGGGTGAGGCGGGAGGATCTCCTGAGCTCAGGAGTTCAAGGCTCCTGTGAGCTATCATCATGTCAGAGCACTCCAGCCAGGGTGACAGTAACACTCCATCTTTATAATTTTTTTTAAGAGTTACTCAAAATTTACATTTTAAGACTACCTAGATTTTGACATGTTTCTAGTCAGCACATTGGAGTGCCAGACAGCCAGCTCCAGACTATTAAAAAGATTCCCCACAACTGGCTGAGTGCAGTGGTTCATGCCTGTAATCCCAGCACTTTGGGAGGCCAAGGCAGGAGGACTGCTTGAGGTCAGGAGTTTGAGACCAGCCTTGTCAATATGGCGAAACTCCATCTCTACTAAAAATAAAAAATTAGCCAGATGTGGTGGCACACACCTGTAGTCCCAGCTACTTGGGAGGCTGAGGCACGAGAATCGCTTGAACCCTGGAGATAGAGGTGGCAATGAACCAGGATCACGCCACTGCACTCCAGCCTAGGTAACAGAGCGAGCCTCTGTCTCAAAAAAACAAAACAAAACAAAACAAAACAAACAAACAAAACACAAAAAATAAAATAAAAAAACAAAAGAGATTCCCCACAAGCAAAATCATACAAGATCAAAATGTAATCAATGTCTAAGATGTGCCCACTTCCATAGAGATACCTTGAGTATAAATTTGGGAAGCAAAAGGATAAAATGGCAGTAAAAATGCAGAAATCAAATAATCTGTGTTGAACTCTATCTAAGGTCAGAATAAGAGAAGGCATCAGGTTGGTAACGCAGACAGACTAGGCTGGTTCACTCACCACCCACTCCCAACCACTTCTCTCTATTGTAAAAGATGTAAAGGTAAAATACAGTACCCCATCTTATCTATGGTTGGTCTTTCTGTGGTTTCAGTTACCTGCAGAACAGCACAATAAGATATTTTGAAAGAGAAAGACCATATTCACATAACTTTTATTACAGTACATTGTTATAACTGTTCTATTTTATTATTAGCTATTGTTAATCTCTACTGTGCCTCATTTATAAATTAAGTTTTATCATAGCTATGTATGTATAGGAAAAAAATATATACCAAACAGTACACGCACGGTACCAAACCAGTATTTGGTACTACCCCACAGTCTCAGGTGTCTACTGAGGGTCTTGGAACATATCCCCCATGAATAAGAGAAGACCTTGATTATTCCACCTTTCAGCCTTCTTGAAGCTAAGAGTGGCCACTGATACTTTGGCCAAAGAGGCAAAAGCCCCTAGAGAGGGCTTTTCTTTTTGTTTTGCTCCTCCAGCTGCTTGGAACATGGACATAATGCCTGGAGGTGCAACCAAAAGAATAAAAACAGAACGGGAAGAAAGGACGAGCCTAGATCCTTGCTGAGATTGGTGCTGCACAGCCCCAGTCTGCCCATCTCCACACTTCGTTATGTTAGAAAAATAAACTCCTATTTCTTAAAGTCATTGGACAGCAAGTTTTCAGTTCCTTGCAGCTGTAGGCATCCCTGACATAGTTAGCATGGAGCTTAGAACAGTGTTTCTCAACTATCTTTACTCTGCAACATTTATGAGGGATAGAATCCATTCCCTTCATTAATTGTTACTCATTACAACAGTCATTCTCAACCTAGCAGGCATCAAAATGTGGAATGGAGGTGGGGAAGACTGGCTCTGAACCTTGGTGACTACCAAAGCAATGTCTTCTTGTAAGCATATGTCTAGGAGGTAATTCAATCTGATCCTTTCAAAAATGCAGTAAGGATTTTTCGTTCTAAGGTTAAACAACCAAATACTTCCTACCTAAGTTCCTTTCTTTCAAAGTCAATTCTTCAAATTTTATTCCTTATTAGGAAACTCCTTAAGTAATTATTACTTAATAACCTCTCATAATAAGCACTCTATTAAAAAAGCAGGAGGGGCTGGGCGCAGTGGCTCACTCCTGTAATCCCAGCACTTTGAGAGGCTGAGGTGGGTGGATCACTTGAGGTCAGGAGTTCCAGACCACCCTGACCAACATGGTAAAACCACCATCTCTACAACTAGCCGGGTGTGGTGATGCACGCCTATAGTACCAGCTACTTGGGAGGTTGAGGCACGAGAATCGCTTGAACTCAGGAGGCAGAGGCTGCAGTGAGCTGAGCTCACACCATTGCACTCCAGCCTGGGTGACAGAGCAAGATCCTGTCTCAAAAAAACAAGTAAAATAAAATAAAATAAAATAAAATAAAAACTGGGGTACTGACCCCACATAAAAACCAACTTTCTGTTTTGAAAGTATTTATAGTCACAGGTACTCTATTATTACATTTATCATGGTTATAAAAACTGGTAATTCTAGAATTATGTTAAGTACACATGTACTCTGTACAGTTATGTACAAATTCCCATGACAGCTTATTTCCCATGGAAAATTTAACTTTCAGATTATCAGTCATTCCCTTTCAATGCATTTTACAGTTGTTTTTGATAGTTTCCTACTGATTCCTTAAATCTGAGAAATTTAGGTCATCTTCAAGTAAGCACATTTCTACAGATTATACACAGAAAGTATTTATACTCAATTTTCAAAACATCTTATGGTGCTCCTTTAATTTATTAAACTATGAAATTTGGATTAAAAGACTTCCAAGCCAGTATCACTAGATTATTTTGAAGAAGTAAATGGTAAATAAAACGACTATTCTTGTAAACGATCAATCTGGCTGTTTTCTTTTCAAAATTAATGCAAACTCATCATCAGTGAAGGGATAAAATTAATGTGAAAGACATACATCATTAAGAAAATGACCAACTTCCTTTAATAAACATATCAACACAAATCACTGCAGCTAAACACGCAAGGTAAAGGATATTGCTCTCATTTTGGCAAACTGTTTATTTTTAAATGACAGCCTAATTCTTAAATGGGGATTCTTTAAGATACTCCAAAAATAGCTGTATTTCACAAAACACAAAAAATATTGCACATAGCAGTCAAGAATATTTAAATTCCTCAAAATCTACAGAAAAATCACAAGAACAATCGTCTTAATTAAATAATCCAAGAAAAAACAAGATTTAAGCTCCTTCCAAAACTGACTGCAACAGATGTGGCATTCAATTTATCTTTTCATGTCACTGTCATGGAAAAGTTCACAAAGAATAATCAGTCTTCTAAACAGGGTCTCTCTATTGGCCTAACTGAGAAAGTTACTCAACTGTCAGTAAAGTCAAAACTTCCATTCAATGCCCTATAGGTCACCCACATTCACTCTTCTGAGACCATGAGAAAAGTTTGACCCTGATAAGGTCAATGAGAATGTCTGCCAAAACTGCAGGTGTGCAGGTCGGGGCAAACCATGCCCAATACTTCAGAACAACTCAGATCAATGGGTCCTGTTGGTGATTCCTATTCAACAGATGGCAAAAAGAATAGATGTGGGCACTGTTCATTTGACAAAGTAAAATAGGCCAGGCGTAGTAGCTCAGGCCTGTAATCCCAATACTTTGGGAGGCTGAGGCAGACGGATCACTTAAGGTCAGGAGTCTGAGACTAGTCTGAGCAATACAGCAAGACCCCAACTCTACAAAAAATATAAAAATATGTTTTTATATAAATGTGTTGGCATGCACCTGTAAGCCTTGTTACTTGGGAGGCTGAGGCAGGATTGCTTCAGCCCAGGAGTTCAAGGCTGTATGAGCTGTGATCACGACACTGCACTCCAGCCTGGGCAACAGAGCAAGACTCTGTCTCAAAAAAAAAAGAAAAGAAAAGAGAAAGTAAAATATACATTTAATTGGTGTAGAATTATCATCAGTCAGTCAGGTTCTTCTAAAAATCACATTAGGCCAGCTGCAGTAGCTTACATGTGTAATCCCAAAACTTGGGAAGGCAGAGGCGGGAGGATTATTTGAGCCCAGGGGTTCAAGACTAGCCTGGGTAACATAGCAAGACCCCTGACTCCACAAAAACAAGAAAAAAAAAGTTTGAAAATTGCATTATTGGTTCCTTTGAGGGAAAAAACTAGTGCTTAATTAACTTAGATTTTTAAATGAGAAGTTAAGGTGTGGGCCTACATCTTCCCTGAACAAAAGTTGTCCCAAGAGGAGTTTTTAAAATGCTATAGGTATGTGTAGGTGTACCTGTTACAATAAGGTGGAAATACATTTAAAATTTCTTCAGCTCAGCTTGACAAATGCATTTTCATTAGAGACTAAACAAACCCAAGAAAATGTAAAGCAACATTACCATACTTGGTGCCTCCAAGTTTAGATACATCGAAGAACTTCTTATGTGAACTGTCATTTAATGTTTCAATAAGGTACTCAAAGGCGTATCCTGAAAAAAAAAATTATATTTTCATTAAACGCAGCAACAAAATATTTTAATCAACTGAAAATACCTGGAAACTAGCTTTATCCAATAGAATTTTCTGCAATGGTAGAAATACTCTATGTTTGAGCTGTCCAGTAAAGTAGCCATTAGCAACGTGTGGCTATTGAGCACCTGAAATGTGGCTATCGTGCCTGAGGAACTGAATTTTTAATTTATTTAATTTTGATTAATTTAAAGTCACACAGGGCTAGTATCCACCACACTGGACAGCATAGCTCTAAACCATAATTTGTCAAGTAAAAACTAGTAAGATAATTCACTCCTGAAATGTGTTAAGAATACCTGGAAAGGGACAATAAGAATGATTTAAACAATCCACGGGGACGTTTTGGAAAGACATGTCTTGAAAACTGCAGGGACAGGAATTTGTGAATTCCGCAATTAACATTAGAGGGACTGATTAAAAATAAAAACCAAAAGACGTATTTTTACAGAACATTCAATAAACCAAAACAAAAAAACTTCTCAGTTAAGTCCTTACCAGGGCTTAGTACTGAAAATAAAAGTAACAGAATCTCTAGGAAAATAGCATATTCTCCCCGAAAGAGACAAGTCTTCTGGTTTTGCACGAACTGAAGCTGAACTACAAAGTCAAAGATCCAGAGGTCTCATTTAAATGTGCCTCAGCTCCCAACATTCTAGGGGGCAGTGGCGGGGAGGCAGCCTTAAGGTTGAAAAGAACCTTCAGATCTTTTGTGCAGACTCATAGCGGTGGGTGGGCAGGACCCTCAACATTGTTAAGGCTTTCATCCAAAAAGAGAAAACATAAGCACAGCCCATTTTCTGAATGAATAGTATTTTTTTCTTTTCTTTGTAGAGGGAGGTGGACGGGGGAGGAGACAGCGTTGCAATAAATAAATGGTCGGAGAACTGACTGACCAATGTTCAACCTTGACTGCCCCTCATTCGGCTTCCAGAGGCACAGAGAGACTGAGGGGCCTTAGGCTGGACCGTGGAATCAACATCTAGCTGCGTGAGACCCGAACACGGAGACGCAGGCCCCCGCCTTCATCGCTCGCCAATGGGGGGCGGGCAGGAGAAGACGGTGGGCCTCTCCCTGCCCCTGGTGTTGCTGACGGGGACCAGGAAGCCGCTGGCAGCAGACAGCGGCCACCGGAGAGAAAGGGGTGCGGGTCAAGGCCAGCGGTGGGGCGGCCCGCCCTGCGGGGGTCGCGCAGGAGGGTGGGGATCGGGAGCCCCAGCTTCCGCGGCCTAGGCTCAAAGGGCGGCCCAGCAGGCAGGCCCCGAGGGGAGCACAACCCGAGCCCCGAGGGCCTGGGCGCCTGCCGAGCGACTCCAGGCGAGAAAAGCAAGGAATTCGGCGCCTAGGCAGCGCGCGTTTCCAACTGCCAGACCCAGCTCGGAGGCCCGAAACTGACCTGCTTTTGGGGCGTCCATCGCCGGAGACCATATTATCCCTCCGGGGAGGGGGCCAGCGGGGGAAGGAGGGGGAGGCCGGGCAGGGAAGAAGGGGAGGAAGACAGGCGGACGGGCAAGGGAGGAAAGAAGGAAGCAGGCTCGCGCAAATATCGCGAGAGCCGCAGAGCCAGCCCCGGGTCTGCGCTCGCGGGATTTGTCGCCTAACTCACGCGAGATCGTCGGACAGGAAAACAAAGAAAGAGAAGGGGCGGAGCTAACCAGAAAGCAATTTCTCGCGCCGTCGCCGCTGTTCTCGCGAGCGGGGGCGGAGCGCTGGGGAGGCTCCAGTGGTGGCGTTGGCGTGGCTAGTTTGGCCTTCGCAGCGATCCGTTACTTAGTTGTGGCCTTAAGTTTTCTATTGGGGTCATGAATCGAGCGGTGTATGCGTTCCCGCAAGGTGTCTGTGGGAGTCAGGGTCGGAATCGGAACTACTAGGAGAAAGAGCTCAAGGAGAACCGCTTTCCCCTAACTATAAAGCCTTGCATTAACTTGTCAGACATGGGCGGCCCACACGCGTGTTTTCAAGCGGGGGCGGCCATACTGATCGGGCGCTTGGGAGGCGCTCAACTGTTGAATGAATTAATTTTTTCTTACCCTCTGGTAGCTTCCGTCATTGCCGACTTCTTCCCAGTGGCAGTTAACACATGCTTAAGCCTCTCCATCCCTCCGCCTCAGCTCCTCCGGTCCCTGTTCTCCACCTACCCAGCATTATCTCCTGTGGGCAGCAACTTACCAGAAAGAGTCGCTCATACTCGCTCTCCCCCACCCACTTCTTATCCTCTTCCAGTCTGGCTTCCACTCCCACAAATGCCCTTAGCCAAGGCCGGCTATAACTCCACTTTCTAATCTCACATATCTCAATCTTGGCTGGTTCTCTCCCATTGTTGAGAAATACTCTTCCGTCAGCTTCTGTGACCTCAGACTCTACTTTTTTTTTCTTCTAAGGGTGCTTGAGCTCAGGCTCCTCTGCAGACTTCTTCCTCCGCCCAGCTTTTAAATGTACTGGGCACTTGATGGGCACAGTAGCTCATGCGTGTAATTCCAGCACTTTAGGAGGCCAAAGTGGGAGGATGGCTTGAACTGAAAAGTTCAAGACCAAACAGAGCAACGTAGTGAGACCCCATCTCTACAAAAAATTTTAAAAATTAGCTGGGTGTGGTGGCATGCACCTGTAGTCTCAGCTACTCAGGAGGCTGAGGTGGGAGGATCACTTGGGCCCAGGAGATTGAGACTGTGGTGAGCCATGATTGCACCACTGCACTCCAGCCTGAGCAACACAGCAAGACCCTGTCTCAAAAAAAAAATGTATTGGACATTAAATGTGTCCCAGGGCTCTGGCCTTGTACCTCCTCCCTCTGTCCATTTTCCCTGGCCCATCTCACACTTCCTTTGACTTCAGTTATTAGTTAATATGTTGATGCTTCCCAGTCTGCCTGTGACCTGAGCCTATCTCCTAAACCCGGAGGTGTATATCCTAGTACCCATGGAATGCCTCCACATCCCAAGGCACCTCAAACTAAAAATCTCCAAAACTGAACTCATCATTTCCCTCCTTAAACATACTATTCCCTTGCCTGTATTAGCGAATGGCGCCACCATCTACCTGGTTGCCGAAGCCAGAAATCAACACACTATACCTGACTCCTTCATCCACTCCCTTTAATCATTGATCCAAGCCCTGTCAACCCAAACTCCAATATATTTCCTTTATTCACCTTGCTATATTTTGTAACATCTCCTTCACAATCCCAGCATGAAATTCATAGGTAATATAATCTACATACACAACAATAAATAATCTACTTAATGACCTAACTGTAATATAAAGGAGAAAAATAGGAAAGTAATTTATTAGAAAATAATATGTATTATAATATGTAGGTGCACAGGCATGTCTATATTAGATGACAAAATTGAGTAGTTAGATGCTTGTATCTACTTATAACGAATGAGTTTGGTTTTACAGGACATATAATATTCGACTGGACCAGGCACAGTTGGTGGCTCAAGCTTGAGTAGCACTTTGGGAGGCCAAAGCCGTAGGATTGCTTGATGCTAGGAGTTTAAGACCAGCCTGGGCAACATGGTGAGACCCTGTCTCTACAGAAACTTAAAGAGTTAGCCAGGCATAGTGGTGCATGCCTGTAGTACCAGCTACTGTGAGACAGAGGCAGGAGGATCACTTGAGCCCAGAAATTCAAGATTACAGTGAGCTATGATTGTGCCAGTGCACTCCAACCTGGGAGACAGAATGAAACCCTGTCTCAAAAAAAGATAAGATACAGGCTCATGCCTGTAATCCCAGCACTTTGGGAGGCTGAGGCGGGCGGATCATGAGGTCAGGGGATGGAGACCATCCTGGCTAACACGATGAAACCCTGTCTCTACTGAAAGTGCAAAAAATTAGCCGGGCGTGGTGGCGGGCGCCTGTAGTCCCAGCTACTCGGGAGGCTGAGGCAGGAGAATGGCGTGAGCCCAGGAGGCGGAGCTTGCAGTGAGCCGAGATTTCGCCACTGAACTCCAGCCTGGGCAACAATGCAAGACTCCGTCTCAAAAAAAAAAAAAATAATAATAATATTCAGCTAAATATGGTCAACGCTTTTTATTTATGTCTGACATTGCAAAATAAGGATTCAATATATACATACATATCATGCATAAATATATATTATGAATGCATATATGGTAAATGCACATATGTATAAAATGTACATATATATCATGAATGGCCTCTAAAGACTAATGAAAATATATTAGTGACTCAAATATTGGAAGTGTTGTCACTATTGTGATTTTCTGAAATGGTGAATAACTCTTGATAAAGTTCAAGACAAAAAGAAATAAAACATTTGCTTTTTTTACATAATAGTTGTATTTCTAGAAAATTCCATATGTATTAAAACCATACACAAATTACTTTTGTTTTTACTTGTATATGGGGTTAAAATCTAGGCTCAGATAATTATAAACAAATTTGTTGTTATTGTTTTTATGTTTGTGTGTATGTTTAATGTACATGAATATCTGACAGTATGGGTCTTGTTTGATTCTTTTTTTTTTTTTTTTTTTTTTGAGACGAAGTCTTGCTCTGTAGCCCAGGCTGGAGTGCAGTGACATGATCTTGGCTCACTGCAACCTCCGCCCCTCGGGTCCCACTTCAAGCAATTCTCCTGCCTCAGCCTCCTGAGTAGCTGGGAATACAGGCACGTGCCACCATGCCCAGCTAAGTTTCATATTTTTAGTAGAGATGGGGTTTTACCGTGTTGGCCAGGCTGAGTCTTGAACTCCTGACCTCGTGATCCGCCCATCTCAGCTTCCCAAAGTGCTGGGATTACAGGCGTGAGCCACCGGGCCTGGCCCTTGTTTGATTCTTTGTTGTGTAATTTTATAGTGTGGAATGCAGGCAATCTAACATTCATTGGATCCCAAAAGTGCCCCATGATGGTGACAAACAAAAACACCCATTTTCTCAGTGTCCCACTTCCACTGAGAAGCACTAACTTAGAACAATCATGATATGCTGCTGTGTGGCTGGACTCATTACTTTTTTTTTTTTTTAACAGTTTTATTTACTTTTTGAAAATTTTATTTATTTTAAGACAGAGGTCTGTTTATTTTGCCTGGACTGATCTCAAACTCCTGAGCTCAAGGGATTCTCCCACCTCAGCCTCCCAAGTAGCTGAGACTATAGGCATATGCCATCTCAGTCAGCTTGAACAGTTTTATTGAGATTTAATTTAAACATCATAAAATTTACCTATTGTTAAACCTTCTTATTTTGTGACAATTGTAGATTTACATGTAGTTGTACTAAGTAATAAAGATCCCATACACTCTTCACCTAGTCTTCCCCCATGTAGCATAGTACAATATAAAAACGAGGAAATTGATATTCATACAATCATTCCACCTTACTCAGATTTAGGCAGTTCTACATGTACTCCTTTGTAGGGTGTGTGTATGTGTGTGTGTGTGTGCGTGCGTGCACACATGTGCACATCCACATGTGTATTTAGTTCACATGTGTGGCTTTGTGTGACCATCGCTACAGTCAAGATATGGAACATTTCCAAGGATCCTTCCTGTTGCCCTTCTATAACCGCAGCTGTTTTCCTCCTAGGCTGCCATTTCCTCATCCCCTACACCCTATTTTGAATGTTATGCAAATGGAAGCTTATGGTATGTTTTCACCATACATTTTTTTTTCAAGTTACATTTCCAGTGAGATTTTAGCACCCCTTTAGATCAGTGTCCTGGGCAATGTCCAGGCTGGTTCATCTCTCCTTTTTTTTTTGAGAGAGAGAGTCTCACTGTGTTGCCCAGGTTGGAGTGTAGTAGGGTGATCTCGACTCACTGCAACCTCCATCTCCTGGGCTCAAGTGATTCTCCCACCTCAGCCCCTGAGTAACTGGGACCACAGGCGCACTCCACCACACCCAGCTAATTTTGGTATTTTTTGTAGAGACAGGGTTTTCCTATGTTCCTTAGGCTGGTCTCGACTTCTGTACTCAAGCTGTCTGCCCACCTTGGCCTCCCAAAGTGCTGAGATTACAGGTATGAGCCACTGCACCTGGCCCATCTCTACTTTTTAAATTAAACATTCTATTTTGAAAAACAAAATTCAAGAATACAGAAGAATTGCAAGATAATTACAATAAAACTTCATATACACCTTAACTAGATTTATTTATTTACTGTTAACATTTTGCCACATTTGCCTTGTCTCTCACTCCCTTTCTGCTATTGCAGAGATAAGATCCTCATTATTTCTTATTCTTTTTCTTTTTTTGAGACACAGTCTCACTATGTTGCCCGGTCTGGAGTGGTACCTGAGAATAAAGCCATTCTCTGTGGAGAGATTGGAAGGCATTTGATCATTTTTAACCAGAAAAAAAAAAAAAGTGATTTTATATGGTTCAGCCTAAGAGTCATTTCCTAAGTGGTTTCCCTGTTTCAGGCTTGCCTCCCCAACCCTCTCATCATTGGTCTAATCACGCTTTACAATCCCACCAGGATATTCTTTCTTTTTTGTTTTTGTTTTTGTTTTTTTGAGATGGAGTCTCGCTCTGTTGCCCAGGCTGGAGTGCGGTGGTGCGATCTCACCTCACTGCAAACTCTGCCTTCTGGGTTCAAGTGATTCTCCTGCCTCAGCCTCCCAAGTAGCTGGGACTACAGACACGTGCCACCACGCCTGGCTAATGTTTTTGTATTTTTAGTAGAGATGGAGTTTTGCCATGTTGGCTAGGCTGGTCTCCAACTCCTGGCCTCAAGGGATCCACCCACCTCGGCCTCCCAAAGTGCTGGGATTACAGGGATGAGCCACCGCACCCAGTCCCGTCAGGATATTCTTTTTGAAAGGCAAATTTGATCATGTTTGCTTAAAATCTTCAAAATCTCCCCGACCACCTTCAAGATGAAATCATAACTTTCCAGCCCAGCCTTTGAGGCCTTCTGGGGCCTGATCTTCGCCTACTCTCCAGACTTACCTCTTGTCCAAAGCCCCATTCTTAACTAACATGGAACACAAACAGAATTAATACCACCTGGATTTCCCTGAAAATAAGCCTCATGCTCCTTCGAGCCTTTGCACATTCATCAGCCAACTTCTACTTGTTAATCAGAAGCAGAAGCTCCTCTTTTTGAAGTTTTTCTGTTCCTATGCACTCCCCTTCACCGCTACCCTGGGTTCCCTCTTTATTGCCCTCAAAGCCACCCATGCCTCCCTCTCACAGCGCTTAGCTCGCCATGCTGTAATTCTTTGTTTGTCTGTTCATTCACTACACTGAACTCCCTGAACACAAGCACCAAGTGTTTACTCTCTCTCCCTATCTCCTAGCACAGGCCCTGGCATATGACCATTGCTCCAGAAAGTCTTGTTGAGTAAATGAATTGATAAGTGAATGAATAAATGAATGAAAGAAACCTGATTCTGCATGTAAGAAGTTCCAAATCTGTACAACAGAGACAATTGAGACATAAGTGATTTGAATTATGAAGTGATTCATCTTTCAAAAATAATTTTCTACGGGAATTCTGTAAATAGCAAGCTATCCTACTGATTTTGAAAATATGACTTATATTTTAAAATTCCATCGATGGAAACCTGACTCTTGTAAAGTGGTGGCCTGGACACTTTGGTTTGGTTCAACCACCATTTAAGTATTATGTACTAATATCAGAACAGTGAGGAGGATGAGACCTGCCCTTGAGAAGCTTACAAATAGATAACATTAGTATAAGTGATAATAAAAGTAATAATAGCTAACACCTATTAAAACTTGTTAAGGCAGAGGGCAGTGGTTCACACTTTTGGGAGGTCGAGGCTGGCAGATCTCCTGAGCCCAGGAGTTGGAGATCAGCCCAGGCAGCATGGTGAAACCCTGTCTCTACCAAATATACAAAAAAATTAGCTGGGTATGGTGGTGCATGCCTGTGGTCCCAGTTACTCAGGAGGCTGAGTTGGGAGGATTGCTTGAGCCCGGGAAGTGGAGGTTGCAGTGAGCCAAGATTGCATCACTGCATTCCAACCTGGGTGACAGCGTGGACTCCATCTCAAAAAAGAAAAAAAAAACAACAAAAAACTTGTTAAATACTTTACATACATTATCTCATGAGCACAGTGGCTCACCTGTAATCCCAGCACTTTGGGAGGCCGAGGCAGGGAGATCCCCTGAGGTCAGGAGTTCAAGACCAGCCTGGTCAACATGGTGAAACCCTCTCTATGAAAAAATACAAAAATTAACTAGGTATGGTGGCACACACCTGTAGTCCCAGCTACTGGGGAGGCTGAGGTGGGAGAATATCTTGAATGTGGGAGGCGGAGGTTGCAGTGAGCTGAGATCGCCGCACCACTGTACTCCAGCCTGGGTGACAGAGTGAGACCCTGTCTCAAAAAAAAAAAAAAAAATCCTCAAAACACCCCTAGAAGGCATGGTATCGGGTTGTTTTCAGCTATAAGTAAAAGAAACATTCAACTCAAACTGGCTTAAATATAATACAAGCCACACTTTGTACCAAATGAAGTTCTTGTATTTTCTCAGAAACATTAGCCAGCTAGCTGCATGGGCAACAGAGCAGCTCCCTTACAGAATTAGAGAAAGGTGGAACTTGAGCAGCTTTGTGAATGGCTCACCTGCCAGGAAAGAGCAGTCCCATTGAACAACACACATTTATCTGATGGCTGATCTTAGCCAGGCTCTATGGTAAGGGCTGGGGACACGGGATATAAGGCTAGCTCCAGGATATAAGGGTCGTCCCTTAGTTTGAAGAATTGGGACAATGAGAGACAAACAGAGAGTAACAATGTGTCTGAGGAGTCAGAAAAGATGTTACTGAGAGGCAGTAGTAATTGAACTCAGATACTTGGTGGTCAGGTTCTTTGTGGACATTTGATAGTCATTTCCTGTGTCTCCTGTTCAGATGACTCTGAACTTCCCCTGGGCAATTCAGCTCTTCCCCAATTCCCATCCATAGGTCCACCACGGATCCAGTATTCGGATCAGAAATTGGGGATTTAACCTAATTAGAAGCAACAACTCACAAGACTTGTTGGGGCTTCTGAGAAAGGGAGGCTTTTTTTTTTCCTCAACAAGTTGTGAGAGCAAGGTTCTGACATCTGGAACTGCTGCAGCCATTTTATCGCCACAGGGGTGAGTTTGGAGGTGTGGCCTCCACTGTGTGGTACCTGAGAATAAAGCCATTCTCTGTGGAAGGCACAGACAAGAGAGAGAGAAATTCTGGATCCCGGGTGTCATTCTTTCAGATTCTGAATCAAGCCTTACCTGTTCTCTACAAGAACTTCATCTGGAATTCTCCTCAGTTATGTGAGCCAATGAACTTCCTTTATGGTGTTAAAATGTATAGGAGGTCATTGGTTTCAACTGAGCTCATGCACTAGGCCCAGCAGACCAAACCATAATGGAGTCACTCACACTGAAGTTCCATGCCACCAAGCCTAAATTAAATTGTTTACCTGACCTTAGAAGAAATCAAGAAAGAGAAGTAGTCAAATCCCCAAACAGGCCAGCTTTAGCTGGTGTGATAAGGAAGTCCCTTCTGCTTCTACCTTACAAGGAAGGTAACTTTGAAACAACCAATCTGCTTTTCATTCTCTGTTTCTACTTTCTTCAGCCCTTTTCTGCCCATAAAGCCAACCTCCTCTGCTCAGCTCATTGGAACACTCATTTTATTTTATAGTGTCAAAAGACAAAACAAATTAGGCTGAGCCAGGGCTTGAGCCAGGAGTTTGAGGCCAGGCTGGGCAACATCGTGAGACCCCGTGTTTATTTGTTTTAAAAAAGTATAAAGAAATTTAAAAAAATTTTTTAAGTAAAAAAAAAAAAACAAATTCAGTTTTGTTTAAATATCTCTCCATATCAAAATATCAATGACATTCTTCACAGAAATAGAAAAAATCCTGAAATTCATATGGAATCACAAAGATCCCAAATAGCCAAAGTTATCCTGAGCAAAGCTGGAGGCATCACACTACCAGACTTCAAAATATTATTACAGGCTGAGCACGGTGGCTCACGCCTGTAATCCCAACACTTTGGAAGGCTGAGGTGGGTGGACCACCTGAGGTCAGGAGTTTGAGACCAACCTGGCCAACATGGTGAACCCTGTTTCTACTAAAAATACAAAAACTAGCCAAGTGTAGTGGTGCGTGCCTGTAATCCCAGCTACTCAGGAGGCTGAGGTGGGAGAACCGCTTGAATCCTGGAGGTGGAGGTTGCAGTGAGCTGAGATAGCACAACTGCACTCCAGCCTGGGCGACAGAGTGAGACTCTGTCTCAAAAACAAACAAACAAACAAACAAACAAACAAACAAACAAAGCAAAATATTACTACAAAGCTATAGTAACCCAAGCAGCATGGTACTGGCATTAAAATAGATGCATAGACCAATACAACAGAATAGAGAAGCCAGATAGATGTAAACCCACAGGTTTACAGCCAAGTCATCTTTGACAAAGGCTACACATTTAAAGCCAACTGATTTTTGATAAAGGTGCCAAGAACATACATTGGGGAAAGGACAGTCTCTTCAATAAATGGTGCTGTGAAAACTGGATATCTATAGGCAGAAGAACAAAACTAGACCCTCGTCTCTCATCTTATATGAAAATTAAATCAAAATTGAATAAAGACCTAAATGTAAGACCTGAACTATGAAACTACTAGAAGAAAACATTGGAGAAATGCTTCAGGACATTAGTCTGGGGAACGATTTTTTGGATAAGACCTCAAAAGCACAGGAGACCAAAGCAAAAATAGACAAGTGAGATTATATCAAGCTAAAAGGCTTCCGTGCAGCAAAGGAAACGATCAACAGAGTGAAGGGACAACCTACAGAATGAGAGAAAATATTTGCAAACTATCCAATTAATAAGGAATTAATAACCAGATATATAAAAGGCTCAACTCAATAACAAAAAAGTAAATAATTCAATTAAAAATGGGCAAATGGTTTGATAAACATTTCTCAAAAGAACAGGTGTATGAAAAATGATCAATATCACTAATCATCTGGGAAATGCAAATCAAAACCATAATGAGATATCATCTCATTCAAGTGAAAATGACTTATCAAAAAGATAAAAAATAACTGGTGAGGATGTGGAGAAAGGGGGCCTCTTGTACACTGTTGGTGGGAAGGTAAGTTAGCATAACCACTATGGAGGACAATATAGAGGTTCCTCAAAACTAAAAATAGAACTACCATATGACTCAGCAATCCCACTGCTGGGTATATATCCAAGAGAGAGGAAATCAGTGTATCAATCAATGAGATTCTGCACTCCCATGTTTATTGCAGCACTGTTCACAATAGCCAAATTATGGCATCAACCTAAGTGTCCATCAACAGATGACTGGATAAAGAAAATGTAGTATATATACACAATGGAGTATTATTCAGCCATAAAAAGGATACAATCCTATCATTGGCAGCAACATGGATAAAACTGGAGGTCATTATGTTGGGAGTCCCAAGTTTTTATTGTTCTTTCACAGAGCCATGCACAGAGATGCAAATATCACATGTTCTCATGCACACATGGGAGCCAAAAAAGCGGATCTTATGGAGTGAGAGAGAAGAATGAGAGTTACCAGAGGCTGGGGGAGAGTTAGGGGGTGGGGGATGAATGAAGGGAGGTTGGTTAAGGAATACAAAAATAGAGAGAAGGTATAAGTTCTAGTGTTTGGTCTTGCTTTGTTGCCCAGGCTGGAATGCAGTGGCACTATCTCGGCTCACTGCAGTTTCAACCTCCCAGGCTCAAGCAATCCTCCCACCTCTGCCTCCGGGGTAGCTGGGACCACAGGCATGTGCTACCAAACCCCACTAATTTTTATTTTTTGTAGAGACAGGGTCTTTCTATGTTATCCAGGCTGGGCTCAGACTCCTGGCCTCAAGCAATCCTTCTGCCTCAGCCTCCCAAAGTGCTAAAATTAGAGGCGTGAGCCACTGAGCCCAGCCCAATTTGTGTTTTTGTTTGTTTTCCGAAAATTGCACCAAAGGAATTTAACTGATGTAGCTATTTACTAGCTGTGCAGTTTTGGGCAAGTTACTTAACATCTCTGAGCTGCAGTTTCCTCAGCTGTAAAGTGGGGACAATACTACTGACTACTTGGATTGTTATGCCAATTAAATGTATGTGAGGGTTTGTATTTATTTCCAATGGTGGCTGTAACAAATTACCACAAACTTAGTGGCTTAAAACAGCACAATTTAATTATCTTACAGTTCTGGAGAAGTCTGAAATGGGTCTTATTGGGCTAAAATCAAGGTGTCAATAGAGCTGCACTCCTTTCTGGAGGCTCTAGAGGAGAATTCATTTTCTTGCCTTTTCTGGCTTCCGGAGGCTTCAGACATCCCTTGGCCCTGGCTCTCTTCCATCTTCAAAGCCAGCAATGGTGTCACTTGGACCTCTGCCTCAGTCTTCACATCTATCTCTGACTCTCTACCTCCTTCCTTCATTGATAATGAATCTTGTTATTACATTGGGCCCATTGGATACTCCAGGATAATCTCCCCATCTCAAAGTCAGCTGATTAGCAAACATAATTCCATCCTAAGCCTTCATTTCCCCTTTTGCCATGTAATATCACCTATTCACAGGTCCCAGGGACTAGGGCGTGGACATCTTTGGAGAGGTGGGGGAATTATTCTGCCTACCACTGTGGTCATTTTGGGTATGGACATGTATCTAGCACTCAGTGAATCATTCCCATAGACTTTGAAGGACAGATGAAGAACTTTTTTTTTTTTTTTTTTTTTTTTTTTTTAAGACAGATTCTTGCTCTTTCGCCCAAGCTGGAGTGCAGTGGCACGATCTCGGCTCACTGCAAGCTCCACCTCCCAGGTTCACGCCGTTCTCCTGCCTCAGCCTCCCGAGTAGCTGGGACTACAGGCGCCTGCCACTACACCCTAATTTTTTTTGTATTTTTAGTAGAGATGGGGTTTCACCGTGTTAGCCAGGGTGGTCTCGATCTCCTGACCTCGTGATCCACCCGTCTCGGCCTCCCAAAGTGCTGGGATTACAGGCGTGAGCCTCCAGGCGCGGCCTCAGATGAAGAACATTTAACCCCACTTGGAGGGAATTAAAAAAGGTTTCTAAGAAAGCTTAAGAGAAAATGATTTTTTTTTTTTGAGCTGCGTCCATTTAAAAACAGTGTCCAAGGCTGGCGCAGTGGCTCATACCTGTAATTCTAACACTCAGGGAGGCCGAGGAGGGCAGATCGCTTGAGCACAGGAGTTCGAGACCAGCCTGGTCAACATGGGAAAACCCCATGCTGAAACTCTACAAAAAATAGAAATATTAGCCTGGTGTGGTGGTGCACACCTATAGTCCTAGCTAGTTGGGAGGCTGAGATGGGAGAATCACCTGTGCCCAGGGAGGTCTAGGCTGCAGTGAGCCATGATCACACCACTGCACTCCAGCCTGGGTGACAGAGTGAGACCCTGTCTTAAATAAATAAATACATAAATAAATGATAAAATAAAATAAAAGCAGTCTGCCATTTATTGAGTACCTCAGACAGTGTATTCAACAGTTTAGGCTGTTTGCATAAACTATTTGTAATCCTCATAATAACCTTGAAGATAAATATTATTAGCCCTGTTGTACAGAGAAGAAAACTGAGATGTGGAAAAATATAATCCCTCATTAGCACTCACTCATTAGTTGGTGGAACTAGGAAAAGTCGTTTTTGATAAGAGCAAAAGAAGAAAAAATGTCTAAAGTTTAGGGCCCCTGCTAAGGGGAAGACGGGCCCAGGAGGGACCTTGCACTGTGGTTTCCCAGATGGCCAGAGGACAATGTCTGGGTGCTGGGAGGGATGTTTGGGGAGAGAGAGAAAAAAGGGTACAGGAATATAAAGGGAATTTGGGATGATGTGGAAGCCATGTCCCACTTAATTTACAGATTTCATAAACACTTTAAAATGTCACATGGCCAAGCATGGTGGCTCACACCTGTAATAAATGTGAATAAAATAATAAAATTAAATGTCAGCACAAGAAGGGAAGATGAGAAACCATCTAGTTTAATGGCTTTATATATGGGCATAGGACTTGCTTAAATTCCCACAGTGAGTTATCCAGTGAAATAATGGCAGAGCAAGAATGGGAAACCAGATTGTGGGCCCCAATCCCATATGCCTTCTGGGAACAGGGGCTAACTGCTCTGGTTTCCTGGATTCAGGAACAAGCTGAATCCTCTTAGAACCACTCCTCTGTTCTCGATTCTCTGAGGGCTCTTCCACGCTATTTTGCAGGCTGAACCAAATGGTTTGTGCCCAGAAAATACCAGGTGAAGTTCAGGTTACAGCTTGAGCTGCTGTTAGGCCTAGTGGCCTCCAGGGGGCAGCAGTAGGCATCGTCCCTTCCAGTGATGTGAACAGAGACAATAAGCAGCGTCTGACCTTGACATTCGTGGTTAATAAAACACCGGAGGGAACAATAAGGGATTGAAGTTCCCACTGTACCCTCTAGCATGGCAATAAAAACGGATTTTTTTTTAAACATTTAAAACACCCAAATGGCCCTTTCAATCAAAGCCAAAGGGTCTTGCTCTGTCGCCCGGGCTGGAGTGCAGTGGTGTGATAGCTCAGTGCAGCCTCAACTTCCCAGGCTCAAGCGATCCTCCCACATCAGCCTCCCAAGTAGCAAGGACTACATGCCAGGTGTACGCCACCATGCCTGGCTAATTTTGTTGCCCAGGCTGGTCTCAAATCCTGGGCTCAAGCAATCCTCCCACCTCAGCCTCACAGAGTGCTGGGATTTCAGGGGCGAGCAACCATACCCAGCCTCAAAGCAGCTATTCTACTAGACTAGATGTCTATTCCAAATGAAGCTGTCCCTAGTCAAAACATTGCAGTCATTCTTCTTTCAGAGTGGCCTTCAGAGCTGGGACTGGACCAGAAGGGTCAGGCTTGAGGGTGAGCATCTGCTTTGGAGGCTGTTCCTCTAAAGCCTGTAAGACTAAAATCTGACTTTTTCAGGTGCCCTGGGCCTGTCTCCTACAAACTTCCACTCCTTCCCCACTGATAAAGAAATGTCATCCTGGACTGGGCAGGGTAGCTCACACTTGTAATTCCAGCACTTAGAAGGCTGAGGCGGGAGGATCGCTTGAGGCCAGGAGTTGGAGATCAGCCTGGGCAACAGAGTGAGACCCCATCTCTACAAAAAATTAAGAAATTAGCCAGATGTGGTGGTACATACCTGTGGTCCTTGCTATTTGGGAGGCTGAGGTGGGAGGATCACTTGAGCCCGGGAGTTCAAGGCTGTAGTGCGTTATGACTGCACCACTGCACTTCAGCCTGGGTGACAGAGCAAGACCCTATCTCTAAAAAAGATATATATATATACACACACACACACAATCCTGGTTCAGGCCACCATCATCTCTGCTCTGGATGATGACAGCAGCCTCCTAACTAGTCTCAGCACAACAGCCAGAGGATGCTGTTAAAGTGGAAGCCGGCTCATGTCATTCTCTGCTCAGAACTCCACACTGGCTCCCATCTTACTCAGTGTAAAATTCAAAGTCCTCACGATGGCCTCCAGGGTCCTGATCTGACTGCTCCTCTTTGGCCTCATCTCCTACATCCTTTGCTCCCTCTGCATTAGTCTCATTCCTTGCTCTTCGCTGTTCCTTGAACACCAATCACAATCTCTTCTTTAGGCCTCTGCATTTTCAGGTACCTCCTCCTAGATAGCCACATAGATTGCTCCTTCACTTTCACTGGGTCTCTGCTCCAATTTGCCCAGCTCGGTGAGGTCTCCCTGAACACCCAAACCCCAGCACCCCTTATACTCATTCTTTTCATTCCTCTCCGTAGCACTTATTGATACAGAATGGCTGAGCGCCCAGCTAAACTCCACCCTTAAGCCTGGAGCCACGGCCCTAAGTGAAAACAGCTGACCCCCCTTTTCCATGAAAATGTTGCTTGTTTGGCCTGCCCTGCCCCTCTCCTGTGCCCATAAAAAGACTTCAGCTGGTAAAGCAACACAAGCGGCTGACCGGTGGGGATGCAGGCTGCTGGGAGTTGGGGATACAAGAGTCTGAGCAGTGAGCAGAGAAGCAGCAACTGAGCGTTGGAGACTGTGGATAGATGCAGCTAACTTCAGACAATGCGGCTTCAGGGAAAGATCACCTTCTTCCTGCACCATCCCCTTTCCAACTCCCATGTTGCTGAGAGCCATCACCCAATAAAATTCTCTGCATACACTACCCTTGAACCCATTCATGTGACCTGATTCTTTCTGGATGCCGGACAAGAACCTGGGTGCTGAGAGGGCAGGGGCTTGAACACTGCTGCAGGGATGCACAGAGCCTGCTCTCGCCAGAGAGAAGTGACTGGCCGGTTCCAGCATTCGTTCCTTCCAGTTCCTGTACTCACTTGCTTGCATGCTCCCTCTCATGAGGAGTGGCCAGCGGTGGGCTGAGTGAAACAAGCCACTCCAGTTCCTGCCCACGAAGGGGGTCAAGGTCAAGGGAACCATCCCATCTCATTATCATGGTCTAACATGCTGCACATTTAACTCATTTGTTTGTTGTCTATTTCCTACTAGAATGTAGGTTCCATGAGGGCAGGGACTTGGTTGTTTTGTTCACTGCTGTATCCCCAGCCCCTAGAATTGGCACATGGTAGGTGTTCAATAAATATTTATTGAAACAGAAGCATGAATCAAGTGACCCTGCAGGCAAGCTCAAAGAGAGACTCAACTTGTCTCTCTGAACCTGGAGTGGGAAACGTCAGAGGCAAAGATACCTCTATTGATTCTGGTCATATTCACCTCTGTGACTTCAGTTAAGTGAGCGCTTAAATTTTCAAGTTGAAAAGGTTTTTCCTCATTGAGGGAGTATCTATGGTGTTGGCATCAGGGATGGTGGAAAATTGCTCAAGCAGCAGCAAAAAGCAGAAGCCAGACAAGCTGAGGCTCCTCCAATCCATGCGGTGGAGTGCCCTAGGGAAGGTGTCTCATTCCTGGGTCAGATGTCACATAACCTAGTGCTTTCTCTCTCTTAGTTTTAAAACTACCTTAGCAAAATTATGACAGTAAGAGAAATCTGACATAGTTGACTCCATCTTGCTTCTGACTTCCAAGCTGTTCTTGGTCATTCCTGGGTGTAAGTCAAGTTAACCTTGGGAAGAATTTATAGTTTAACTTGAAAGCAAAGATGATAATAGTCCCTCCCTAAAACTAACTCCTCGCTCAGGGACTGACAACAGCCTATGTCAGACTAATGAAAAGCCATAAGAGGCTAGGTGCAGTGGCTCACATCTGTAATCCCAACAGTTTGGAAGGCTAAGGCGGGGAGGTGGGCAGATCACTTGGGGTCAGGAGTTCAAGACTAGCCTGGCCAACATGGTGAAACCCCATCTGTACTGAAAATACAAAAATTAGCTGGGCATGGTGGCACATGTCTGTAATCCCAGCTACTCAAGTAGGCTGAGGCAGGAGAATCACTTGAACTAGGGAGTTTGAGGTTGCAGTGAGCCGAGATTGTGCTACTGTACTCCAGCCTGAGCGAAAGAGCAAGACTCTGTCTCAAAAAATAATAATAAATTTTAAAAAGCCATTAGAATATGGGAGGGGCTTGAACTCTGCTAGAATGTAGGTATAACTTCTATAATCCCTGAAACATCAGCAGTAATGCTCAGGGGTCATGTGGCCAGAGGTCACAAGACTTGTGATTTTCCTAATTGCTCCTATAGATAACATCACTATTGTAGAACCTAAGATTAGATTTTTTTAAGATGTTTTCCAGACTGACCCAACCTGGACTCGTGACTCATGACTCAACTGGTCCTGTGGCCCCACCCAGAGGCGGGCTCTGTGCATGAGGACTGCTTTCCACACCGTTGTGAGTTCATCCCCAACTAATCAGCAGCACCCGTTCCCTAGCCCCTTGCCCACTAAATTGTCCATGAAAACCCTGGCCTCTGAGCCTTCAGGGAGACTGGTTTGAGTGATAACTCTAGTTCTCCTGTCTGGGTCAGCTTCGTGTCAGTTAACTTGCTCTACTCCAATGCCACAGTCCCAGTGAATTGATTTTGTCTGTGCAGCAGGCAGGAAGAACTCATCTGGTGATTGCAGTTTTAGGACCCAGAATACCTTTGTGTGTTCTTAAAACAAGAAGCTTTGTCCCTGGAAATGTAATGACTTGATCCTGACATTCAGAGAGAAGGGAGATTAACATACTGTTCATGGAAGGAATTGAAGTTTGGTTCCATAGCTCAGAGCATGCCACATCCCTCTCCTATGTTCTCCCTTTCCATGCCCTCGCCATCACCTCATCTGGGGCTGGATTTCCCCTGGCTGCCTGACTCTATCTGTAACAGCCCAGCTGAGCTTCCCGAGGCACCAAATTGATGACAGCCACTTTACTGTTCAAAACCCCCAGTCCATGCACAAAAGATCAAAGTCTAAACTCTCTAGCTCGGCTGGGCGCGGTGGCTCATGCCTGTAATCCCAGCACTTTAGGAGGCCAAGGGGGGCAGATCACTTGAGGTAAGGAGTTTGAGACCAGCCTGGCCAACATGATGAAACCCCATCTCTACTAAAAATACAAAATTTAACCCGGTGTGGTTGCGGGCACCTGTAATCCCAGCTACTCGGGAGGCTGAGGCACAAGAATCGCTTGAACCCAGGAGGCGGAGGTTGCAGTGAGCTGAGATGGTGCCACTGCACTCCAGCCTGGGTGACAGAGGGAGACTCAGTCTCTAAATAAATAAATAAATAAATAAACTCTCCAGCTTGATATTTGAGCCCTCTCACCTTCCTGGATCTTCTGCATCATCTCACTGAGTCATCTGCTTTTCAGGGGAAGCAGGCCCTGAGCTTCCCCATATCAGCCTCTCTGTTTCTGCTGTTCCACCCTCACCCCCCATTCATCTCCCTTGACAGAATGCCACCCCCTTCCTCTCCAGCTAGGCAAACCCATCCATCCATTGCCTTGCACCCCTTTTTTCCCTGAAATCTTCCCAATCTTTCACATCTCAATGTCACTGCTTCTCTCTCAACATGGATGACATCATTATTGGAGCCTTCCTGACAGCTCTTCCGGCAGACCCATGGAAGGGCCCTTTCAAACCAGGCACTGCTGAGCAAAAGGGAGGCTGGGTTGGAAGGATTTGGCAGGGCTACTGAGGACCCTTCAGCACCACTGCCTCCCACTAGCCCCATCTCTTGAGGCCCTCCCCCAGCCTCTTGGCCTTTGAACTTTCAGAGCCCTGCCCTACACATTCTGCCTGCTCTTTGTCACCCCGCTCCCCCCAGCTCAATCTTTCATAATGTGAGCATCTATCTCCCAGCACCAGGTACGTCTGTAGGATGGAACTTTTTTTTTTTTTTTTTGAGACAGGGTCTCGCTCTGTCACTCAGGCTGGAGTGCAATAGTGTGATCTCAGCTCACTGTAGTCTCCGCCTCCCGAGTTCAAGCAATTCTCCCACCTCAGCTTCCCGAGTAGATGGGACTACAGTCATGTGCTACCACTCCCAGCTAATTTTTGTATTTTTAGTAGAGACGGGGTTTTGTCATGTTGCCCAGGCTGTTCTTGAACTCCTGATCTCAAGTGATCTGCCTGCCTCAGCCTCCCCAAGTGCTGGGATTACAGGCATCAGCCACTGCATCTAGCTGTATTGAATATTTTCTATTTTTCATACAATTCAGCCCGCCCAAAACACAAGCCCACTACTGTATCTGGTACTCAGCTGAAGACGCTGCTGTCTGTCTATGCTGGAGGAAAAGCTGGCTGTATTGATCTTATTCAAAGATACTTTTGTCATGCAATAATGCCGTATATAGAAAATCTAGAGGATTTTCAAGGTCATTTTGACTGAATAGGATTTTTACTTTAAATGCTGACTTCAGAACCTATGCCTGTATAAGATGTGGCTCTGCTATGTAGTGTTTGTGAGATTATTAGGAAGTATGACTCCATTTGGAAAAATAGCTGCTCTGAATAGGTAGAGACCTTTGAAAACTGTCTCTGAATCCTAGGATGTCTTCTGTAGGGCGTGAGCCTTGGGAGGAAGCTGGGAGCTGATTCAACTGATGCAACAGTGTTCTGACCCCTTTTTGTCAAATGAAGCAACTGAGGCCTGAAGGAAATAATGTATACAGTGGTCCATTTCCAAGAAAAAGTGCCTTAAATCAGCTTAGGTCAGCAAACTACATAAGAAACAGGATATACTAGGCCCTGCTTGGATAGCCCATGCCATGTTGTACGCAGCCCCCTCACCACCCCCCACCGCCTTAGTTGCCCTCACCCGAACCAAAGAAGTTTAGTCTAAAATGAAAGTTTATTAGTCTGCAAAATAGCTTGCTTTGTCTGTTCTTATCAGCCTGCCCAGCTACTTAGGTCATAAGTCAAATACTTAAAGAGCCCCTGAGCTAACTAGGATTGCAATGCATTGTAGGCTGCAACAAAATGCAGCAAGACAACCCTAAAGAAAACACCTAAAGCCCCTACCCAACAACCAATAGACGATGTCCAGGAAGATTGTGACCCCACAGTACTCAAGCCTATGAGGAACAGGGCTTATCCCCTGCTCACTAGGGGATAAATTGCTTGTTAAAACTGTGCTGGGTGTGTCTGCCCATCAGACACCCAATCTTGCAAGACCATCATTAAAAGTCTCACTTTTGCTGATCTCCAGGTCTCTGAGTTCATTCTTTGGGTTAGGACAGGGAAGTTTGTTTCTCACAAGGCCCAGAGAAAGGAAGCAACTTATCAGAAAGTCTGAAGAAGACAGCAGGTGAGACCCAGCTTGGCAAATTGTCACAATCAGGACACCACCATGATCAGATACCACAACAACTGCTGCTAGCTGAAGAGTCACTCTGTGCCTGCCACCATCTATACTAGTTAATGCCTCATGCTTTGCTTCTTAATACGCATAAAGCGTGTGACTGGACACTGGAATTCTCAAAGGCCACTGAAAAATCAGCAGACCCAGCAGAAGTATGGCCTCCTCCTCACCTTCCATGCAAGCCCATCTGATCTGCTGAGCCCAAATCACACCACAAATCCTGCTACAGGGGAGTCTGGGAAATACAGATCTGAGCTTTCCAGCTTCCTCAGTGGAGGAAGGCACACGAGGAGAATGAAATTGATGCTGAGCATCCATTCATCATTATAAACTTGTTTCTGTTAAACAATTAGCTGCAGTAGACTCAGATTCAGGTGTCTACAAATCAAAACCCCTGTCCCACACAGGTTCTGTCTCTGGTGAGAGTGTCCCTTCTCACTCCCTCCAGGAGATGCCTGTTCCATTGTGTGACAGGCTGTCTATGAAGATGTTTTCTTTTATGTTGAGCTGAAACCTGTGCTCATCTGGTTCTCACCTGTCCCGACTTTGCTTTCTGGGACCAAACAGAATGCATCGACTCCTGTTTCCATTTAACTGCCCTTTGGCAATCCTAAGGTGGTGATAGTGATGTTCCCCATACTGTTCAGTAGCGCTGAAAACACTGGTTTCCAAATGAAAAAGTATTGAGGCAAGCCAGGCACCAGTGTAAAGGTGGAGAGAGTTGTGGCATTAAAGAGATGACAAGGGCAACCATTCATTGTCTTCCACTGAGGGGGGAATATATTCACCTTGTCTTAGCAAAGGTAAAAACCACAGCTAATCCACAACTCCCAGGCTACTAAGAGGCTGTAGAAACCAATTAATTCAAAATGCATTATATACCGTGCGCTAAATTGGTCACCAGAGGGAGTCTAGATATAACAGGATCTTTGGCTAGAACCATCATTATGACAGTTTGTATTTGGAGAGCTTTTTCCTTCTCTCAGCCAAAGGAGTCCCAGCACCTTGCCACCACCTGTCTCATTAATGAACACACTATCTCAGTAAGCGAGGCAGGTGGCCAGTCTCATTATCTCACTTTTTAAAGAAGGGCACCTAGAGGTCAAGTGACTTTTGTTTCACAGCACGCTAATTAAAACCTTCTGTAGCTGTTATTTGCAAGTTCATGGGCTCCTTAAAAGCTTTGTCAGTGATTTCAAAAGCCTAATTCACTTATTGACTGCTTTAACACTCCCATTAAGAAGAGAAGTAAAAAACAAACCAAAAAAGAGCAGTTTTGTCTTCATTCTGGTTATGTATTACTGTCAAAGGATTTGGTTAAAAAAATTAACTGCCTGCTGAGGCAGGATTTATTCATTCACAATCTTGCTGGTTTCTCACTTTGAGTAAATATTATGCACTATACAAAGACCAAGACTTTGGCCCCAAGAAATTACATTTATGGACTATAATTAAATATTATGGACTATATAAAGATCAGGACCTTGGCCCCAAGAAATTACAGGTGGGAAGGCTGCAGCGGTGGGCTAGAGGAGGATAAAGCCATTTCTGGCTGGGGTGATATGGAAATGCTTCGTAAAGAGATGGCAAAGGATGGGGAGAAAAACAAAGCAAGCAGTGGGCATTCATTCCCTACTGTGGGGCATCCTGGGCACCTGGCCAAGGCGTGCTGGATGCCCAGTCCTTGTCCTGCCTCCTGCTCTACTCCCCAGGCTCTCACAGATTCTGGTGCATCCCACTATCTTTCTAGCAAATTCCATTTTGGCTTAAGCCAGCCTGAGTCTCTGGGCAGTAGACTACTTTCTGGGCAGTACCAATGAGTGAACAAAGTCCTGGAGGAGGGGAAGACCAGGACTTTCAGGGGGTTGGACAGAGTAGATTTGCAATGGTAAGGTGTGAACTGCCACATCTTCTTCCAGATGGTTCCAAGTACCAAACTCACATTTTAAAAGTGTGCTGCCATTATATAAAATGTGACCATTGGAGGAAGCTGGGTGGAGGTTCCATAGGATCTCTCTGTATTTGTTTGGCAACTTTCTGTGAGTATAATTACAGCAGGTCCTCAAGTAATGTCATTTTGTTCAATGTTGTTCAATTTTATTTCATTATAATGTTGATGAGAAAAAAATGGATTCCTGGCTGGGGTCGGTGTCTATAGGGAGTTTGCACATTCTTCTATATCTGCCCGGGTTTCTTCTCTACATACTCTGGCTTCCTCCCACATCCCAAAGATGTGCATATGAGGTGAATTGGCATGTCTACAGTGTCTCAGGATGAGTGTGTGTGTGTGTGTGTTTGTGCGTACACACACCCTGTGATGAGATGGTGTCCTGTCCAGGGTAGGTTCCCACCTTGCACCCTGAGGGGCCAGGATAGACTCTGGCCACCTGTCACCCTGAACTGGAATACGCAGGTTGGAAAATGAATGCATGAATAAATTAAAATTGTTTTAAAATAAAAACTCGGCCGGGTGCGGTGGCTCATGCCTGTAATCCCAGCACTTTGGGAGGCTGAGGCAGGTGGGTCACGAGGTCAGGAATTCAAGACCAGCCTGGCCAGCATGTTGAAACCCTGTCTCTACTAAAAATACAAAATTAGCCAGGCACAGTGGCGGACATCTGTAATCCCAGCTACTTGGGAGGCTGAGGCAGGAGAATTGCTTGAACCTGGGAGATGGAGGTTGCAGTGAGCCAAGATTGAGCCACTGCACTCCAGCCTGGGTGACAGAGCAAGACTCTGTCTCGGGAAAAAATAATAGTAAATAAATAAATAAATAATAAAAATTCATGAAGTGTATGATAATCACCCAGATGTTCAACAGCATACACTGCAGTACAAAAGTGCTCAGCAAGCTCTCTGGATCTGAGATTGTTTTTGAACTCCAACTCCACGGTGGTAGGAGGTGCTCCTTACAATGTTCACTTTGCAAACATTTGTTCCTTGGTTTTATTTTTAAAAATTATTTATTTATTTTTATTTATTTATTTTGAGACAGAGTCTCTCTCTGTTGCCCAGGCTGGAGTGCAGTGGCATCATCTCAGCTCACTGCAGCCTCTGCCTCCTGGGTTCAAGCAATTCTCACGCCCGAGCCTCCCAAGTAGCTGGGATTACAGGCATGAGCCACCACACCCGGCTAATTTTTGTATTTTTAGTAGAGACAGGGTCTCGCCGTGTTGGCCAGGTTGGTCTTAAACTCTTGACCTCAGGTGATCCACCCACCTCGGCCTCCCAAAGTGCTGGGATTACAGGGGTAAGCCACAGTGCCTGGACTTTTCCTTGATTTAATCCATCACTATGATGGCTGTCACTCACTGATTCGCCAAAAATGGGGTAATTACCTACTTGTTTTTATTACTCTTTGTTAAATGCATGTATAGCTCACATTTATTTTGATGTTTAATATTATAAGTGTTTTGGGTCTTTATTTAGAAGTTTGGTGATATTTTAATGACCAGAAATATGCCATAAGAACTTAACTCTTATAAAAAAAAAAAAAAAGAACTTAACTCTTATTTATATCAATTAACCTGTAGTGGCTGGGCTTGGTGGCTCACACCTATAATCCTAGCACTTGGGGAGGCCAAGGCAGGCAGATTGCTTGAGACCAGCCTGGGCAACATGGTGAAACCCTGTCTCTAAAAAAACCCAAAAATTAGCTTATAGTAAAATTGGTCTTCTTATACATTGTTTCACTAATGTCATGGGTTACAAAAACCTATTGACAACATTGAGAACTCACTGTATTTTTAAAAAGGTTTTTTGGGGTTGAGAGAAGGCTGAGGCAGGAGGATCACTTGAGCCCAAGAGTTCAAGTACAAACTGGGCAACATGGTGAGACCCCCCAACTCTACTAAAAATAAAAACTTAGCCAGGCATGGTGGTGCCTGGAGACCCAGCTACTTGAGAGGCTGATGTGGGAGGACAGAGCAGGTGAGGATGTGAGAAATTGCCTCCTGGATCCACTGCTGCCTGAAGTTTACTCTTACAAACTGCTGGGATGTGATGCGTGGGTGTGTTGGCCCCAACTAAAAAGGCCAGGGGAGAGGTGAAGGGACAAAGATAGTGTCTTAGTCCTTTTGAACTGTCATAACAAAATACCATAAATGAGTAGTTTAAACAACAGATTAACAAACGTATTTCTTTTCCTTTCTTTCTTTCTATTTTTTTTTTTTTTTGAGACAGGATCTTGCTCTGTTGCCCAGGCTAGAATGCAGTGATGTGATCTCAGCTCACAGCAACCTCTGCCTCCCTGGCTCAAGCAAACCTCCCACCTCAGCCTCCTGAGTAGCTAGGACCAGAGGCCCAAGCCACCACATCTGGCTAATTTGTGTGTGTGTGTGTTTAATAGAGATGGAGTCTCGCTATGATGCCCAGGCTAGTCTTGAACTCCTGAGCTCAAGCATTCTGCCTACCTCAGCCTCCCAAAGTGCTGGGATTACAGGCATGAGCCACTGTGCCTGGCCGGAAATGTATTTCTCTCAGCTCTGGAGGTTGAGAAGCCCCAGATGAAGGCGCTGGCATATTCAGCGTCTAGTGAGAGCTCACCCTCTGGTTTATGGATGGCGACTTCTCACTGTGTCCTCACATGAATGACAGGGACAAGGCAACTCTCTGGGGCCTCTTTATAAGGGCACAAGTCCCACTTATACTCATAATCCTTCTATATCACCACATTAGCGATTAGGTTTTGACATCAGAATTTTGGAACAATAAAACATTAGCATAGCAGATGGGAAGAACAATAATCAGATGAATGGATAAATGGCTGCTCACTAGTCATGCGCAAGACACTGAGCCAGGGGCCACATGTGGATTTCATTTAATCCTCACATCAACCCTTCCTGACAGGGGATATCATCTTCCTCTACAGATGGAGAAAAGAAGCAAAGTGACTTGTCTTAGCTAGTAGGTAGCAGAGGTATGATGAATGTGCAGGTCTGTTGGCTAAAAGCCAGTACCGCGGCCACCAGGCACTGCTCCACCCCAACCTGCACCTCCAGCCCCTCCTCAACTCTAGGGGCACAGACTATTTCCCCTCAAGGTACTAAAAAGGCTTCACATTACCTCATCTACACCCTATCCTGTTTCGTTTTGTTTTTTCATCTGTAGCTGTTTGATTTACAAAACAAAAGCAGGAAGCCACTCAAATATCCATAAACAGATGAATGAATATACAATGACATTTTACAGCAGAGTATATTTATCAGCAATGTAAAAAGAATGAACAATTCATATGTCTACATTGATAATATCAAAATAAGCATGATGACAGAGTACCCACGGATTATAAGAGGAAACACTTTATTACATCAGTCCAAAAATTCCAGAAAGTGGAAAGTACTCTATTGTACAGCAAAGTAAATCAATCGTTATCTGGAAGGCAGAGAGAAAGACTTTATAAAAAGGCTCCAGGTAAAGCATTCCCTCTGAAAACTGGCACAAGACAGGGATGCCCTCTCTCACCGCTCCTATTCAACATAGTGCTGGAAGTTCTGGCCAGAGCAATCAGGCAGGAGAAGGAAATAAAGGGTATTCAACTAGGAAAAGAGGAAGTCAAATTGTCCCTGTTTGCAGATGACATGATTGTATATCTAGAAAACCCCATTGTCTCAGCCCAAAATCTCCTTAAGCTGATTAGCAACTTCAGCAAAGTCTCAGGATACAAAATTAATCTACAAAAATCACAAGCATTCTTGTACACCAATCACAGACAAACAGAGAGCCAAATCATGAGTGAACTCCCATTCACAATTGCTTCAAAGAGAATAAAATACCTAGGAATCCAACTTACAAGGGATGTGAAGGACCTCTTCAAGGAGAACTACAAACCACTGCTCAATGAAATAAAAGAGGATACAAACAAATGGAAGAACATTCCATGCTCATGGGTTGGAAGAATCAATATCGTGAAAATGGCCATACTGCCCAAGGTAATTTATAGATTCAATGCCATCCCCATCAAGCTACCAATGACTTTCTTCACAGAATTGGAAAAAACTACTTTAAAGTTCATATGGAACCAAAAAAGAGCCTGCATCGCCAAGTCAATCCTAAGCCAAAAGAACAAAGCTGGAGGCATCACGCTACCTGACTTTAAACTATACTACAAGGCTACAGTAACCAAAACAGCATGGTACTGGTACCACAACAGAGACATAGATCAATGGAACAGAACAGAGCCCTCAGAAATGACGCCGCATAGCTACAACTATCTGATCTTTGACAAACCTGACAAAAACAAGAAATGGGGAAAGGATTCCCTATTTAATAAATGGTGCTGGGAAAACTGGCTAGCCATATGTAGAAAGCTGCAACTGGATCCCTTCCTTACACCTTATACAAAAATTAATTCAAGATGGATTAAAGACTTATATGTTAGACCTAAAACCATTAAAATCCTACAAGAAAACCTAGGCAATACCATTCAGGACATAGGCGTGGGCAAGGACTTCATGTCTAAAACACCAAAAGCAATGGCAACAAAAGCAAAAATCGACAAATGGGATCTCATTAAACTAAAGAGCTTCTGCACAGCAAAAGAAACTATCATCAGAGTGAACAGGCAACCTACAGAATGGGAGAAAATTTTTGCAACCTACTCATCTGACAAAGGGCTAATATCCAGAATCTACAATGAACTCAAACAAATTTACAAGAAAAAAACAAACAACCCCATCAAAAAGTGGGCAGAGGACATGAACAGACACTTCTCAAAAGAAGACATTTATGCAGCCAAAAAACACATGAAGAAATGCTCATCATCACTGGCCATCAGAGAAATGCAAATCAAAACCACAGTGAGATACCATCTTACACCAGTTAGAATGGCCATCATTAAAAAATCAGGAAACAACAGGTGCTGGAGAGGATGTGGAGAAATAGGAACACTTTTACACTGTTGGTGGGACTGTAAACTAGTTCAACCATTGTGGAAGTCAGTGTGGCGATTCCTCAGGGATCTCGAACTAGAAATACCATTTGACCCAGCCATCCCATTACTGGGTATATACCCAAAGGACTATAAATCATGCTGCTATAAAGACACATGCACACGTATGTTTATTGCAGCACTATTCACAATAGCAAAGACTTGGAACCAACCCAAATGTCCAACAACGATAGACTGGATTAAGAAAATGTGGCACATATACACCATGGAATACTATGCAGCCATAAAAAATGATGAGTTCGTGTCCTTTGTAGGGACATGGATGAAACTGGAAAACATCATTCTCAGTAAACTATCGCAAGGACAAAAAACCAAACACCGCATGTTCTCACTCATAGGTGGGAATTGAACAATGAGAACTCATGGACACAGGAAGGGGAACATCACACTCCGGGGACTGTTGTGGGGTGGGGGGAGGGGGGAGGGACAGCATTAGGAGATACACCTAATGCTAAATGACGAGTTAATGGGTGCAGGAAATCAACATGGCACATGGATACATATGTAACAAACCTGCACATTGTGCACATGTACCCTAAAACCCTAAATTTAAAAAAAAAAAAAAAGAAGTAATCAGTAAATATGACATCCAAAACCTTGAAAAAGAAAAAAAAAAAAAAAGGCTCCAGGTAAATGTAAAGATGATAGATAAGTTCATTATTGTGACTCTGATGATGGTTTCATGGGATTATGTGAAATACAAGATTATACTACAGCTTAAATATGCATAGTTTGTTGGATGTCATTTATACCTTTTATTTTATTTTGTTTTTGAGATGCAGCCTCACTCTGTCGCCCAGGCTGGAGTGCAGTGGCACAATCTCGGCTCACTGCAACCTCTGCCTCCCAGACTCAAGTGATCCTTCCCAGCTCAGCCTCCCAAGTAGCTGGGACTACAGGCACATGCCACCAAGCCTGGCTAATCCCATCCTGTTTTAAGTGAAGTTGCCCCTGCCCCATGATCCTGGCCACAGCTGATTGAATCTGGCGTGGTCGCCACACCTGAGGGTCGGCAGTCCACAGCTGGCTACCACTGGTGCAATACTGTGGTGCTGGACCCACTGGCATGTATGTTACTAATTTTGATGAATCTTGCCAAATTGCTTTCCACAGAGCTTGCACCACTGGATACTTCCACTTCCCTATGCCCTTTGATAACCATCTGTTATCAGGATTATTTTTATATATATTTTTTCAGACAAGGTCTTACTCTGTCACCCAGGCTGGAGTGGGATCACAGCTCACTGTAGCCTCAACCACCTGAGCTCAGGTAATCCTCTTGCCTTAGCCTCCCAAGTAGCTGGGAAAACAGGCACACATCACCAAGGCAGGCAATTTTTTTTTTTGAGACGGAGTCTCGCTCTGTCGCCCAGGCTGAAGTGCAGTGGCATGATCTCGGCTCACTGCAAGCTCCGCCTCCCGGGTTCACTCCATTCTCCTGCCTCAGCCTCTCGAGTAGCTGGGACTACAGGTGCCCGCCACCATGCCTGGCTAAATTTTTGTATTTTTAGTAGAGACGGGGTTTCACCATGTTAGCCAGGATGGTCTCGATCTTCTGACCTCGTGATCCACCCGCCTCGGCCTCCCAAAGTGCCGGGATTACAGGCGTGAGCCACTGCACCTGGCTGCTAATTTTTTATTATTATTATTTTTTGTAGAGAAGGGGTCTTACTATGTTACCCAGACTAGTCTCAAACTCCTGGCCTCAAGTGATCCTCCTGCCTTGTCCTCCCAAAGTGCTGGGATTACAGGTGTGAGCCACTGGCCAGGATTTTATTTTTTTAAGAGGGTCTTGCTATGCTGCCCAGGCTGGCCTCAAACTCCTGGGCTTCAGCAATCCTCCCACCTCAGCCTCTGAAGTAGCTGGAACTACAGGCATGAGCCACGATGCCCGGCTTGTTATCAGGATTGTCGATCTTTACAATTCTCAGGGTAATGTTTTAAAAATCAGCTTTATCAAGGTATAATTTCATATGATACCCAGGGTAGTTTTGATTTGCATTTCCCCCTTTAAGAAGTGAGGCTCCACCTCGTTTCATAAGCTTAAATGATGAGAAGATTTCACAATCCCTCAAGGAGAAATACTGTCCTGCTTGGTATCTTAGCACACATTCCCAGTATGTGCCAGGCAGTAACACACCCTGTTTAAGTCCCCAGGTACAGTCGTTTGGGTCTTCACTGGTTTTAATCCCAAGGCTGTATGAGCTTCCTGTACGTTATCCTGTCTGTTGCCCACAACACTTCTATGAGATGATGATGATGATTCCCATCCTAAGAATGAGGAAGCAGAGGAGACACAGATAAGCCAGAGGCAATGCTGGGTTTAAACCCTGGTTGGCTTGAGGCCACAGCCCATAATCTTCTCACTCTCTCACTCCAACTTGAATTGGAATCAGACCACCAGCGGCTCCCACCGCAGCTTGGCCATTAGTTGCTGTGAGACAGTGAGAAAATCCCTTCCCCTTTCTGGTCTCTGTGCAATGAGTGGATGGAGTTGCTGACTTCCATGAGCTGGATGGGAGAACAGGACAGGAAATGATCCAGGACTGTGAAGCTGTCAGTCTTCTCCTGGTTCATCAGAATGAGTAAGTAGCAAAGCAAAGGAAAAGCAAAACTCCCACTCCCCAAAATGCAGGCAGCATCCATTCACTCCTGAATTCCAGGGAAAGGCAAGAGATGGGGACAGCGTTTATCCAACATATGCAGGGCAGGCCAGCCTCCTCAAGAGGCTTTCTTTGTCCCAGGAACAAATTACAAAGGCAGGTGGAAGTAGTTATCCTCATTGAAAGAAACAGGGCACAGGAACTTGCTCAGAGGCCCTGAAAGATGATGAGAATGAAAACCAGATTTCACAGGGTTAAGGGAGCAAGTAAAGAAGAGCTCCCATTTAGTTTTAGAGACACAAGACACACATTTTAAAGGAAGGGGAAATGAGGCATAGACAATCACATGACTTACGCAAGGTCACACAAGTTTTAACACATGAACACAGGTCCGTTGATTCCCAACGTGATGTTCACCATCTCCCCATCCCCCTGCCAATCAGCCAAGCTTTACCCACCTACCCATGTGCAGGGAGACTTGAGAAGGCCTACACTGCTGGAGAGGAGCAGTAGGATTTAAGTCTTGATGACACTAATAGGATACATCTGCTGGGCTTCCTAATTTAATTGGACTGTTATTACTTGCACACTGATGATGCTGTTGAATACTCTGCCTTTGGATGTTTGGTTAAAATGACTCTGTGTTTTGCCCCACCATTTGCTGGAATCTGTAGGGACAGAACTATACTCTCTAAAGGGACACATGAACAATTCCAAAGGTGTGGTTCATCCTGGGAACACATGGGAATTTTTACCCACAGTTTATAAAACATCTCCATCCTTTTAAGCCCCTCTCAGCTGTCATAGTACATGAACTATATTTCCTCAGGGAAGCTCAGAGAAGCTCACCTCTCTCAAAGGTGCCACTCTATGTTGACCACAGTTCTGGCTGCATACTGTCATTTGGGTGGGTGGATGAGCTGTGCTGGGTCAAGCCTGGCAGTGCTGAGAAATGAGGAAGGCAGTGCTGAGGAAAAGCCAGTCCATACATTGCTGACTATTGTCCCAGCTGTCTTTTGTCATTACTATCCATGCCCTAGATTGCCAGGGCCTGGAAAAAAGGATACGGGTTTGACTATAGTTCTGAACCAGGATGAAAAGGCTGAGCACCAAGGCTTTGAAGTTCAAATAAACTGGGTTTGAGTCCCAGCTCTGCTTACCAGCTGTTGACTTTGGGCAAGTTACTCCACTTCTCTGAAGTATGAATGAACAATAACAGCACATACACTATAGGGCTGTTGAGAGGATTAAATAATGTGTGCCACCTGATTAGGACTCCGTAAAGGATAGCAAGGCACCATTGTTTTACATACCATTAAAAAAAAGAAACTTTGTCAATTAAACTATTGCGCAAGCCTTTCTTATCTAGAACAGATAGATACCATCTTTCTTTAAATAAGAAAGATATCTACGAAAAATCTCTGACTTTACAAGTTGATATTTAATAATGTCACTTTTATACATATATAAACGGGAAAATGTAAGCAGGATAAATTCACTTCAGAAGGGTGCAACTCTTTTGAATCAATTTAAATTTAAAAATTTTTTTCTTTCTCTGTACTTGAATGGATGCAAACTGAATCACTTTTTGATTTAGCATCACTAGTGACCATATTTTCCACATAGTATTGTTATGGGCACTTTTCTGGCTGGAAAGCTGTGGCCGATGGTGCCTTTGCCCAAGTTTTGCTTGGGCTGCTGGGCTCGTTCCACCCACTCAGGTTGGTTGCTGGCAGGTTGCACTCAGCTCACACTACTGGCCTGGATCCCACACCTCCAAGAGAGACTGGAGTCAGGCGTGGAGTGGTGAGGGGTGCATGAGCTAGCTGAGAGAGTGTGGGGTCTGGCCACCGCACAGTCACACACACCAGTTGCCATGGGACAGACAGCTCCAGAAGCTGGCATGGGTGCCAGATCTCTGTGAAGCTGCAGCTGGACCAGGTGTGCTGCAAGCAAGCGTCTTCCCCAGCTGGCGCCGGGGAATGTGGCAGCACCTGGAAGCTTGGAGATGCCAGGAACCACAGGGCCCCAAGGAGGGAGTCACAGCCCTGGCTCAGGGAGCTCCCAGGTCTGGACTCCCTGAAGGGCCACAGCTCTTTGACCACAACGTGGCAAGCAAGGGGCATGTTTCAGCCCTGTTTGTGTTACAGCAGCTCTTTTAGCCTCACCATTGTGTGGGTCTCGAGTTCTTGTCCTGCAGTCCTAAGTTCTTGTCCTGCAACCAAGAAGAATGATGTAGTCAGACAAGTGGAGGGTGAGCAAGATGAAGGGGAGTTTTATTGAGCAAGAGAACAACTCAGAGAAGAACCTGCACTGTAGCCAGGGCGTTCGGAGGAGTGTTCGGCCCCTAGCAGAGAGGGTAGCTCCTCTCTCCTGCTGGTAGTCCAGTCATCCCTGTGTCCTCTGCTCTGCTCTGCTCTGGCTGAGCCCGGGGCTTTTATGGGCCTCAGAGGGAAGGAAGTGAGCACAAATTGGTCCATGGGCAGACACAGGTGGGCCAGAAAAGACACAAGTCTCCACTCTGGTCCATAGGATTGGCAGCCCAGTCCCCAACCTTCAGACCCTCCTTGGCCTGAAAGTGGAGCCTCACCAGGGACCTGCCCCCCTCCACCCAGGAGCCCATCTGCCTGCTGCGCTGACCATGGCACCCAGGCTGCTCGTAGCAACGGGCACCTGCAGGCCAGCACCGAGCCACCCTCAGCCCCTCACTCCCTGACCCCTCATTGTCCAAAGTCCAGAGGGGAAAAAGGCAGCAGGGCACAAGCATGTGCACACCCTTCCTGGGCTCAGTCCCAACCCCACTCTGGGGTTGGAGCAGGTGCCAGCAGTGGGGAGAGGCCAGGCAGTGGAAAGAGGCACTTCCAAGCCTGCAAGGGCAGTGCAGGGCCTTCCCAGGCCCCCAAGAGCACACAGAGGCCTGGGGCCACAAACCCAACTTGGGCGGCTGCAGCAGCACCCAGGAGGGCTGGGCTGCTGCCTGCTCCCCGCTCCTTCTGGCTCTGTGGAGCATGCAGCCCCGGCGGTATCCCCTCACAGCCTGAGGGAGGGGCTTCACGTCCTCTCTGGGCCCTGAATGAGCATTCAGGGCAGAGGTTACATCACCACAAGCTCCCCGATGTTGCCCGGGTGCTCAGGGGCAGCCGGGCCATCAGGAATGTCAGGCTTAGCAGTCACCCTGATGTGGGGCGGACCCCAGGGACGCGGTGCCGCTCCCACTTCCAGCCCCGGCAGGGCGGTGGTGGCAAAACGGGGCCCCAGCTCTGTGCTCCCTCCCCAGTTCCTGCATTCCTTGTGCAAGTGCAGTGCCACCCCGGGCCCAGCTCCGCTTCCAGTCTCTCTCTGCCAGACGGCGCTGCTCCCCCACCAGCTGGTGACTCGACCTGGCCCCGTCACCCACCAGGGAAGCAGGCTGCAGTGGTGGTGGGGGTTGGTGGGGGGGCTGTCTGCCTCCTCCCCATACCCTCCCTGCAGTGGCTGGCGTGATGGCAGTGGCTGCTCCGGACGACCCGCCACCACCATCAGTATCATCTTCCAAGCCATCAACAGTGTGAGTGATGCACCATTTCTTACAAGGGATCTTTCCTACTGTCCCCAGGCTTTCCTCACAAATCACCCAGCCTGCCCAAGGTTTATATATGTGTGACAGCTATATCTATGGCCACATGCTAACCATGATTGTAAGATGCATCCTGCATTCAGAGATGTCGAAATGTGAAAGTGTCAAAGTGTGCGTTATTTATTTATTTATTTTTGAGACCAAGTCTTGCTCTGTTGCCCAGGCTGGAATGCAGTGGAATGATCTCTGCCCACCGCAACCTCTGCCTCCCAGGTTCAAGCGATTCTCCTGCCTCAACCACTCGTGTAGCTGGGACTACAGGAGCATACCGCCATGCCCAACTAATTTTTGTATTTTTAGTAGAGGTGGGGTTTCAGCATGTTGGCAAGGCTGGTCTCAAACTCCTGACCTCAAGTGATCCTTCCGCCTCAGCCTCCCAAAGTGCTGGGATTACAGGCGTGAGCCACCATGCCCAGCCCAAAGTGTGTGTTTTAGAATAATAAAACATGATACTACTGATGTGTTACAATCAGTGATTAAATGCAGTGAGACATTAAAGCTTTTTTTTTTTTTTTTTTGAGATAGAGTATTGCTCTGTCACCCAGTCACTGCAACCTCCGCCTCCTGGGTTCATGTGATTCTTGTGCCTCAGCCTCCCTAGCAGCTGGTATTATAGGCATGCACTACCACACCCAGCTAATATTTGTATTTTTGATAGAGATGGGATTTTGCCATGTTGGCCAGGCTGGTCTTAAACTCCTGGCCTCAAGTGATCTGCCCACCTTGGCCTCCCAAAGTGTTGGGTTTACAGGCATGAGCTATCATGCCCAGCCTAATTAAAGCTGTAAAGTTTGTAAGTTGCTTACTTCAAAAATTAGAGTATTCATTTCTATTGTTCTTCACAGCCAAGTTGCTACTACTATTATTACTATTACGTTTACATAACATTCTCTAAGTGCCATTCACGGACATAAATGCTTTACATAAATTAGTAACACATTTAATGCTCACAACAATTGTATTAGGTAAACATAATTATTATATTCACTTTACAGATGAGGAAGCTGAAGCAGAGAGGTGAAGTAACTTGCCTGAAATCACAGAGCTAGTTTGTTTCCAGAATCTTGTTCTTAATTACTACAGCAGGATTTCTCAGTCTCAGCACTACTGACATTTTGGGCCAGATGAATGAATCTCTGTTGAAGGGGCTATTCTGTGCATCGTAGGGTGTTTAGCAGCATCCATGACCCGTATCCACTAGATGCCAGTAGCACCTGTTACCCAGGTGTAGCAACAAAAAATATGTCTAGACATTGCCAAATGTACCCTGTGGGGAGAAATCACTCCAGTTGAGAACCACTGCATTATACCTGGCCCCTTTAGGCAGCCACCGGGGAAGCCAGATCCCAGGCCTTGATGCAGAGTGTTTCATTCAAGTATAGAAATCATGAGAAGAACCCAAGACTCTGGTCATGTGGCTGGTCAGCCTCTGGTGAAGCCATGTAGACCTGCAGAGAGCTAGCTGCTGTGGTAGTGGCCAAGGCAGAGCCAGTGGCTAACGGTTCAGGAGATAAGTGAGGCCAAGAGAGTCTGGGAGATAAATCAGCTGTGCCTGACATGACAACAACCTCACAGAGAAAGTATTAAATAAGTCTCCTTTGTCCTTCAGACCCATCCCACTCCTTTTTTTTTTGCTTTGAGACAGGGTCTCACTCTCTCACCCAGGCTGGAGTACAATGGCGTGGTCTCAGCTCACGGCAACCTCCACTTCCTGGGCTCAAGCGATCCTCCTACCTCAGCCCCACTCCTCTTTGTTCACTTCTCAGGGACAATCACTATCATGAATATAGTACATATCCTTTTAGTGTGTTTCATGCTTTCACCTTTATACATTTATATTCATCAATGATAAATACACAGAACTGATTTTTGTTTGAAAACATATAAATACATTTTTTTTTTTTTGAGACAGAGTCTCATCCTGTCACCCAGGCTAGAGTGCAGTGGCACAATCTCAGCTCACCGCAACCTCTGCCTCCCGGGTTTAAGCAATGCTCCTTCCTCAATCTCCCAAGTAGCTGGAATTACAGGCGCCCACCACCATGACTGGCTAATTTTTGTATTTTTAGTAGAAATGAGGATTCACCACGTTGGCCGGGCTGGTCTCGAACTCCTGACCTCAGGTGATCCACCCATCTCGGCCTCCCAAAGTGCTGGGATTACAGGCATCAGCGACTGCACCCAGCCATAAATAAAATTTTAATTTTGCATGATACATTCTGTTTTCACTCAACAGTATATTTTGAGATCTAGCCATAACACATACAGCTTTAATTCATTCCTTTTAATTGCTGTGAAATATTCCATTGTATAATTATGCCATATTTTACCTTGTCATTCTCTTATTGGCAGATATCTGAGTTGTTTCCAGTTTTGCCTAATTACCAACATCTGCAGTGAACAACATCCTTGAATGTGTTTGCTTGTGCGCACACTGAACTTCTCTTGGGTATATGGAATTGCAGGCTTATAGAGAATGTAATTGAAATTAAATGTTCCATTTTGTCAGATGCTGCCAAGTTTTTCTCTATTGGGTCTATATCAGCTTACACTCCCATCAACAATGCATAAAAGTTAGCCTTTTCTACACTCTTACCAACACTTGATATTGCCATTTTAAGAAATTTGTGTGAATCCAAGTGAGTCTATTCTTACTGGGGGTGGGTCAAGCGTGTGAACAAACATCGTCCATCGTGTGTGTCTCAGAGGGGAAAAGGCTGAGCGTTGCTCGGTCTGTGAGAACAGTCATGTTTGACCACAAACATATTGAGATTTAAAAGTTGATGAATTGCTTAACAACCCCTCATAGTAAGTCACTTTAGCCAGTGAAACAAAAACTTCTCTTAAAACAAAGCAGTCATCAAATTAACTGCTGTGATGAAAGGACTTCCCAGTGGATTTCATCAATGTGGTCTGAAGTTTACGCAGCAGGTCCCTGTAGATGTTCCTCAGTGGTGCAATAACGTTGAATCTGGAGGTCTGCCCTCCCGTCCACGAGGCTCTGCATGTGGGCAGGTGTGAAATGAGAGCCTTGCCCCATCCTGATGCGTGATCAAGTATTGGTAGGGTAGATCGTGGTGGTCTGTATCTCTGCCCATCATGGAAGAAGCTAGGGTTGACCTAGCAAGACTGCTTCAGGAGGTGAGCTCTGCCGGTTTTAGTCCTCTTCTGTACTGGGACCACCTCCTGACCCAGGCCTTTTGGGCCCTTCTGGCTCACCTGCTCGCTCCCAGTCATGCACCTCCTCCCCTCCAAGTCACAGTCTTTAGGGTGTCACAAAAACACAGCAGGAAGCCCAGGAACCAGACCTGGGTTCCACTTGTAACCCATTGCTCAGTGGGCTGGCAACTGCATCTGTACAGCGGGGACAATCCCTTCCCCTAGGATCTGCAGGGGTTAGTGTGAGGAACAGCACACAGCAGGAAGGTCTTTGGAAACTACCAAGTGTCAGGCCAGGTGCAGTGGCTCATGCCTGTAATCCCAGCACTTTGGTAGGCTGAGGCGGGCGGATCACCTGAGGTCGGGAGTTCGAGACCAGCCTGACCAACATGGAGAAACCCCATCTCTACTAAAAATACAAAGTTAGCCGGGCATGGTGGCGCATGCCTGTAATCCCAGCTACTCAGGAGGCTAAGGCAGGAGAATCACTTGAATCTGGGAGGCGGAGATTGCGGTGAGCCAAGATAGCACCATTGCACTCCAGCCCGAGCAACAAGAGCTAAATTCTGTCTCAAAAAAAAAAAGAAGGAAACTATCAAGTGTCGTAGATAAAAGGTTAGTTGAGAGGAAAGGTGGTTTAGTGGAGGGAGCTCCACTTTGGCTCTTCAGTAGCCTAGTCTTCACCACTTAACCACCTAAGTAACTTCAGGAAGTCTCCTCCTCTCTCTGGCCTCAGTTTCCCCATCTATGAAATTAGAGCACTGGACTAAATTAGCACTCCCCAAGTCATATGTCACAGAACTCCCAAGCTATTTCATGGAAAGGAGGTTCCGTTGTCTGCTCAGTCTGAGTTCTTACCGAATGCAGTAACTACCTTGAGCTCACATTGAAAGCCAGCATTTAAAAGCTCTGAAACATCTTGCGGAAAAGGTGTCACCCTAACATCTTTGGCTTTGGAACCCTTTTGCTATTGGGTGAATTATACCATTTTAACATCTCTGAAATCAGGGCTGTGTCTCACAATGGCTGTATCTTAGAGTCTTTCAAATATGTTTTGTTTTTTTTGAGATGGAGCCTCACTCTGTCGCCCAGGCTGGAGTGCAGTGGCAGGATCTTGGCTCACTGCAACCTCCACCTCCCGGGTTCAAGTGATTCTCCTGCCTCAGCCTCCTGACTAGCTGGGACTATAGGCACATGCCACCATACCTGGCTAATTTTTGTAGTAGAAATGGGGTTTCTCCATGTTGGCCAGGCTGGTCTCAAACTCCTGACCTCAGGTGATCTGCCTGCCTTGGCCTCCCAAAGTGCTAGGATTACAGGCATGAGCCACCAAGCCCAGCCTCAAATATGGTTTAGTAATAGCTATCAATCTTGAGTGTCAACTAAATGCAGGCACTAAGTAATTTAATAAATTAGTATTTATTTAATTTTTTATTCAGTATTTCCAGTAATCCTGAAAATTAGGGACTGTTATTATCCCCACATTGCAAATGAGAAAACTGAGTTGCAGGGAGGTTAAGAAACTCACCCAGGATAACATGGCTAATAAACAGCAGAGCTGGGACTTATATCCTGATGAGGCTGAACTCTTTTTTAAAAATTATTATTATTATTATTATTATTATTATTATTATTATTATTATTTGTACAGATGGGGTCTTGCTGTGTTGTGGGTCTTGAACTCCTGGCCTCCAGTGATCCTCCTGCCTCAGCCTCCTAAAGTGCTTGGGATTATAGGCATGAGCCACTGTGCGCAGACAAGACTCTGATCTCTCAGGCCCATTTGGAATCCTGTCTGTGATTCAGTGACCGTGAATGACATACGGCATAGTTCTCAAAGGCCTTGAAAGTACCATGTTCCTTTAGAAAGAGCAGAATCATAAATGAGCAGAACCTTTCTAGTACTGGCATCAGAAAACAGGACAGTGGGCCCCTGAATGCACCCAGGCTAGCATGTGGAGCAGCAGGGGTGTGGCAGTGGGAGGCAGGCAGGCAGGCATGCATGGAAGCAGAGGGACCCGGATCCGGCCTTCCAGCAAAGGGTTTTATGAAGTGGCTTTGCTGGGCAAAGGGGAGATCAAACAACTGACCCACCTAGTAATAAGGATCGTACCCTAGACCTGGATCCTGCTCTGAACTTTGCAAAGCCTTTCCCACTCTGACAGTCCTCAAGGCACACCTGTGAGGTAAGCAGGCTGATTCACTGCCCTCACCCACCTAGGTGAGGATGCAGAGGCCCAGGGGAAGTAAAACCCAGAAATGCCTCCTTGCAGCTGTTTCTCACTGGGGTCTACTCAGGCTATCTGTACTCCCAACTCTGCAACATGCAGGAAAAAAGCATGCAGAAAAAAAGACATTGCTTCACCTTGGAATACGGATTTCTAGGCCAACCCGTTTCTGATGATGGCAATTACAAAGGCCATCCCTTCCACTTCCTTGTGAACCTCCACAGCCTGGTGGCCCCGCTGGGTTCCTAACATCCTGCTTCCGACGGAAGAGCTGAAACTCATTCCTGTTGAAGTATCTCTGTCTGGTATCAGCTGTGTTCCTCATGCGAGACGGATTTGCGTCTTGCGAGAGAAGGAAGCTCTTATAACCAGGCACGTTTCTCAAACTGTAATGTGCATACCAATTCTGGGGATTGTGTTTAAAATGCTGAGTCTGATTTTGCAAGTCTGGGCAGGGCCTGAGATTCTTGCATCACAAGCTCCCAAATAACTCTACGACTGCTGGTCTAAGGACCACACTGTGAGGAACAAAGACAGTGGTTTGGTGGAGATCCTAGGGTTGGGATGTCTGAGCTCTGCTTCAATGCCTTCTTTCAGACGAGATTGGGTGCATTCAGGGTGGTATGGCCATAGACTTCAACGCCTTCTTTCTATCTAGCTGACTTCGGAAAGCTACTGACCAACTTCTACTCTCAATTTTCATCTGTAGAATGAGAAATGTTTTTAGTAATTAAGAAATACCCAAATATTAGTAAATACTGAAAATAGTAGTACCTTCCTAGTAGAATTGTTGAGAGGATTAAATGAAAAAAGTACATACAAGGTACTTAGCTCAGAGCCTGGCACTTGGTAAACCCTTGCTAAATATTAATTAGCAGCTATTATTAGGGGGAATGGAAAAGCTAGTCTGGTAGAATCACAAGCACCAGGAAGCCATCAAGGAGGTGGGGAAAAGGGGGGATTCTTTCTGGAGTCAGGAAGGTAAAGCCATTCTTATCCAGCCTTGGAGCCTTGGAGGCAAGGTCCTCTTCTGTCATTCACCAATGCTGCCCACTGGTTTCCCTGGAAAAAATGAGAATCCTGGGTCATTCTGGGCAGCGGTGACAGGTCCAGCCTCTTATCTCTGCAGCTTTGTCTTCTCAGGAGTGTCTCTGTGGGTTTTTCACTTGCTTACAGCCACCCTCGGCTGCTTCTTCTTAAATCATCTCCACATCACAGAGGGTTGGGAGCCTGCCTGCATCTCAGGGGCTCCAGCTGTCTCCCGTGGAATATGAATAGCACTGTCGGGCTGTTTGTCTTGTTGCCTTTGCAATCTGCTTTCTGCACAATGTCTAGGTTGAGTACATTTGCAGGCTCAGTGAAGCCATTATTTTTCTTGGTGACATTTCCTGGCAGCAGTCTAAATTCATGAAGAGCTGAGGACAGCCTTTACCTATGCCTGGAACTGGGTGGCCTACTTCCCCATTGCCATCTGTGTCTATTTGTCCCTGGACTTAGACACAGACTCATTCACACTCAGACCAGAGAATCCCAGGTCAGTGGAGCTCAGGTGTAGCCCTTGTCAAATTAAAAGGTACATGGGATGCCCCAGGGATCCTGTTAAACTGCAGACTCAGTAGGTCTGGGGCCAGGCCTGAGAGTCTGCATTTGTAACAAACTCTCAGCGCCATCTCATCTGATGGTGCTGGTCCATGGACCAACCACACTGAGTAGCCTAGTGGTTCTCAAGCTTCATCCTGCATCAGAATGACCCTCAGGTCTTATTAAAACACAGATTGCTGGGCCTTTCCCAGTCTGATTTTGAAGGCCTAGGGTGGAGTCCAATATTTTGCATTTCTTTTTTTTTTTTTTTTTACTTTATTTTTATTTTATTTTATTATTATACTTTAGGTTTTAGGGTACATGTGCACAATGTGCAGGTTTGTTACATATGTATCCATGTGCCATGTTGTTTTGC
>NW_026652289.1:50370695-50791833 GCF_009828535.3 Hylobates moloch
ACAAATTTACAAGAAAAAAACAAACATCCCCATCAAAAAGTGGGCGAAGGACATGAACAGACACTTCTCAAAAGAAGACATTTATGCAGCCAAAAAACACATGAAAAAATATTTTGCATTTCTAAGAAGTTCTCAGGTGATACTAATGCCGCTATTGTAGGAACTACACTTTGAGAACCATTGTTTTAGTTTCCCAACCTTTCCATTACCTTTATTATTATTCCTTGAGTTCTGTGACTTTCTTTGAGTTCTCCAGTCCTGACCGCTTGCCACAGTTCAGTCCTGCTGAGTACGTCCAGTCTGTCATAGCTATAACTGACAATGCCCCAACTTGGCCAATGACACCTTTGTGTTCCTTTTGGCATCTGTCTTGAACCCGTTGCCCTGGCTTGCTTCACACTCTGCAAACTTGCCAGCCTCACTTTCTCACCCACAGCTTCTCCCGGTCCTTTCAGCCTGAGCCCTAACGTGGTATCTCCAGCCTTGGTCTTTGTATCACTGCTCTGCCAAACCCAGACTTCCTGCCCTGACTGGCCTGGGTGAGAGGTCCGCTCCTGCCCTAGGCACCCCCCTCTTTTTCTGGCTCCTCTAGGGGCAGCAGGTAGCTGTCAGGGCCCTGGCATGCAAGGCTGTGCCCAAGGGAAGAGGAAATCATGGAGCTAATTAAACCAATGTGGACCCAAGTCCCTGGAATTCAGGAGGCTGTCCTCTCCCGCCCACCCCAACAGAGCCCTGCAGACGCTGGAGTGAGTTAGTTTGACCTTCTGGACTGATGCAGTTAATGAGATGGTTGTGTAATGCTTTGTTTAACAGGACTGGTTTCTGGGCCCAGCTCTGGCTGGCTTCCTTGCCCCAGCTCTGCTTGCTCCCTTGAGCCTCTCCCTGGCCAGTGCCCTCTAGGGTCCAGGGCTGGTATGTTATTGCTAACTACTCCGAACTCCTCTGCCTCCTCTGAGGAACCCGGGGACAATTCCTCTGATCTTTCCCTGCAAGCTCCATCTCTGTGAAACTTGGTCCCGCAAGCTAGCCTTTCCTGCTTGGAGAATCTGTGTTTGAAGTCAGAGCAGAAAAAAACAGGCTTTTCAGGGCCCTGCTTGTGGCAAATAAGTGACAGCTTGAGGGCCTGGTAGCCATACCTCTGTGACTAATAATCTTTGGCCTCAAAGATGCAATTTTCTTTCTTTTCCTTGCTATAGCTCCCAAAGTTCTTTCTCACCTATATGACAGCTCTTGCCTCAACTATTCTAGGTCGTCTTCCTGGAGTCTAGCACACGGGAAGGCCAAAGGCTTGGTATCAGACTGGCCTGGGTTTGAATCACAACTCCATCACTTTCTAGCTGTGTGACCCTGGGCAAGTGATTTAAACTCTCTGAGCCACAGTTGCCTCATCTGTAAAATAAGGAACACAGTCCCCATCACCTCACTCCTAGGGACAGTCTGGGGAGAAAGTGAGAGGATGTGGTGAAGCACCCAGCACAGTGGCCAGTACACAGGGGTCTTACTGGTTACCCCCATCCAACCCCAGCACCCTCCAAGGGGCTGGGCTTCACACGGCTCAGCTCTTTAGACAATAAATGAGTGAATCGGGCCAGGCGCGGTGGTTCACACCTGTAATTCCAGAACTTTGAGGGGCCAAGGCAGGTGGATCACTTGAGGTCAGGAGTTCGAGACCAGACTGGCCAACATGACGAAACCCCGTCTCCACTAAAAATACAAAAATTAGCCAGGTGTGGTGGTGCATGCCTGCAATCCCAGCTACTCAAGAGGCTGAAGCAGGAGAATTGCTTGAACCTGGGAGGCAGAGGTTGCAGTGAGCTGAGATCGTGCCACTGCACTCTAGCCTGGGCGACAGGGCGAGACTCTGTCTCAAAAAAAAAAAAAAAGAAAAGAAAGACAGAAATGAGCGGATGGGATTCTAGGCGGATTTGGTTCCTTCCTGGCTCTAACCTGAGTGAGAATAGCAGAGTGGACTAACAGTACCAGGGGAGAGGACCTACAAGTTAGGCCTGGTTGAGCACCCCTCCCTGCCTGTGTGACCCCAGGGAACCCACCTTCCCTCTCTCTGCCTTGGTGGTGTCATCTGTAAATGAGACCACTCAACTGTAAAACCCAAGTTCTTTCCAGCTCCACGATTTGAAAATAGCTACTCATAAAATCAATAAACATGTCCAATTTTTGACAATTTTTGTCAGTGAAAAAAAATTGAATAAACACGTCCTGGCTGGTGGCTGGGACTTGTGCGAGCATGTGGAGTTGCTAGGGTAGGTTCTGGACCCTCCTCAATCCCTGCTCTTGGTGAATGCTGAAAACTAGGACACAATTCCTCCAACCCTAGGTCACCCTTCCGTGATCCCGTCTCCATCGCGGAATTCCTAAGCCCTTGACTTCTAAACCATGCTGTTATGGTGTCTGTGTTTTTCCTCTTTCTCATCCAAGAGCTGCTTCCTGGTGAGTCGGACATGTCGAGCCACATGTGGTAGAGCAGCGAAAGGTTCCAGAACCTGTTGGTGGTCCCTCCCCAGTGGGCTTGTAATCACTTCCTGGATTCCAAAGCCTCATTATGTGAAATCCAAGCTGGAAGCCCCATCTAGGGTTTGCTTCTCCCATCTCAGCTGTCAGCGGGTCCTTGAATTGTTTAGAACTGTTTGGAGGGAGGTGGGAGGACTGAGGCTCAGGAAGGTCTGTTTGCAAACTGCCCCTCCCATCTTCCCCTTGTTAATGTTGGCCCTGGTGGAGTCTCCTTTGAGAGCCGTGGTCTCATCCCCTGGTGTCCCTGCTGTGGGCCTGCCAGCCTCACTGGACTCAGAGGCAGAGCATTTGACCTGGGCCTAACCCTCTCACTGGGGTGGGGGCTATGGGGCAAAAGGCGGGGCTCTCAGGGAACGACTATTTTCCTACTTGTTCGCATTATCGGAATTAAACTTGAAATGAATCTAGACATCTTGTTGTACCATTCCTTCCTTAACACCTTCCATAAAGAGGGACCGAACACCTCCTACAACCCAGAGCAGGTACTATTGGGAGCTTCAAAGAATTATCACCTACTAACCCTGCCCTTTAGGAATGAATAATGTAGAGACAGGTAGGAGGCAGTAAGCTCTTCATTTATTAATGTAGAGACACATAGGAGGTAGTCATCTCTCCATTTATTCTTTTTTTTTTTTTTTTTTGAGATAGAACCTCACTCTGTCACCCAGGCTAGAGTGCAGTGACGCAATCTTGGCTCACTGCAACTTGTGCCTCAGCCTCCCGAGGAGCTGGGACTACAGGCGTGCACCACTATGCCCAGCTAATTTTTGTATTTTTAGTGGAGATGGGGTTTCATCATATTGGCCAGGCTGGCTCGAACTTCTGACCTCAAGTGATCAGCCTACCTCGGTCTCCCAAAGTACTGGGATTACAGGTGTGAGCCACCAGGCCCAGCCTCTATTTATTCTTTTATGTATTGGGTCAATAGTCTGCTACTGAGCCCTGCTTTGTCTCTTAGCTCTCAGGTATAAATGGATGTTTTTTGAGGGAAGAGGGAGGACTGAGGCTGAAGAGATTCTGATTCTATATATCCACTCCCTTCCTGGGGCTAGTGCAAACAGGGGATATTGAGATGGGAAAATGCAGCCCTTAACCTGGGGTTGCACCAAGCCTAGCACACAAACAACTAGATATGAGGCAGACTCTTTTAAGTGCCTTTATAAGGCAGAAAAAGTGAACTGGGAGTGCATAGGAGGCCAAGATCACTCCCAACTGGGGAACCCAAGGCGGCTTCCTGGAGTAGGCCACTAGCTGTGCCTGTAAGAATGAGGATAGAATCCCTTCAACTGGAGATGGAAAGGAGAGAATTGTAGGTACTTATAGATAATGGCAATGTGTAAGAAAACCCATGGAAAGGCTGGAAAAAGCAAGATGTACTCAGGGAACAAGTTCGTTAGAAATTAAGCAAGAGAGATTATCCTCCTCTACTGAATAGCTGTATGGTCTTGGCCAAGTCACTTAAACTCTCTGGGCTTTACTACTTTGTGTATACAATGGGGAAAAGGCAGACAGCTCCTGCGAAGTCTCTTTTCTTTCTTTCTTTCTTTCTTTCTTTCTTTCTTTCTTTCTTTCTTTCTTTCTTTCTTTCTTTCTTTCTTTCTCCTTCCTTCCTTCCTTCCTTCCTTCCTTCCTTCCTTCCTTCCTTCCTTCCATCCTTAATGAACAAGACTAAGTCCCCGCCTCATGGGAGGAAGAAAATAATAGATAGGACAGGCCAGGCATGGCAGCTCATACCTGTAATCCTAGCACTTTAGGAGGCCAAGGTGGGAGGATCACTGAGATGAGGAATTTGAGACCAGCCTTGACAACATAGTGAGGCCTTGTCTCTACAAAAAATACAAAAATTAGCCAGGTGTGGTGGTGCACATCCGTAGTCCTAGCTACTTGGGAAGCTGAGGCAGGAGGATTGCTTGAGCCCGGGAGGTTGAGGATGCAGTTAGCTGTCATTACACCACTGCACTCTAGCCTGGGTGACAGAGCAAGATCCTGTATCAAAACAAAAGCAATACCAGATAATAAAAAGGACAGAAGGTGCTAAATGCCTCAGAGAAAAATAAAGGAAGTGGAGAATGGGTAGCAGTAGGATGGCAATTTAAGCAGGGTGTCAGGGCCAGGCTTGGTGATTCACACCTGCAATCCTAGGACTTTGGGAGGCTAAGGTGGGAGGATTGCTTGAGCTTAGGAGTTCAAGGCCAGCCTGGGCAACATAGTGAGACCCTCATCACTATAAAACAATAGATATTAAACAAGATGTCAGGAAGTTCTCACTGATAGGATGACAATTGATCAACAACCCGAAGGAGACGAAACAGGCAGCCACGTGGATATATGGGGAAGAGCTGTCTTCTGGGTAGAAGAGACAGGGAGTGCAAAAGCCCTGGGGTGGTTGCAAGCTTGGTGTGTTCAAGGCCCAGCAAAGTGGAAAGAAGAGTAGATCTGCTGGGCGTGGCAGCACATGCCTGTAATCCCAGCACTTTGGGAGGCCTAGGCAGGTGGATCACCTGAGGTCGGGAGTTCGAGACCAGCGGACTAATGGTGAAACCCACCTCTACTAAACACATAAATTAGCCGGGCATGGTGGCGGGATCCTGTAATCCCAGCTACTTGGGAGGCTGAGGCAGGAGAATCGCTTGAACCTGGAAGGTAGGGGTTGCAGTGAGCCGAGATCACATCACTGCACTCCAGCCTAGGCAACAAGAGCAAAACTCTGTCTCAAAAAAAAAAAGAAAAAAAAAAAGTAGATCTCCATGGAAACTGGCTCCAGAAGGGTGTATAAAACTGGTCCTCTTTTTGCCAGGGTAAGTTTCATTGTGTAATCAGAAATAGCTTGATTGGGCTGGTTAGCAGGAAGCACTTTCAATGCTAGCATTAGCAGCTGGCTGAGTGCCTGGGGTGCCTGGTGCACCTGGGGGCAGTGATTGGCTGGGTTTGCTGTCTGAGAGCCTACTTCCTGATGCACTGACTGCAGGGATTCTCCAGGAGCTCCTGCCTCGGACTCAGTTTGCAGCTCTCTTTGGAGTATAGCAGGGTATAGCACAGTGTCACCCATGCTGCAGCAGCAGGCCTCTGGCACTAATGCTGCTACTCCTCTCACTGGACACTAGCCCTATGCTGATCCTCAGTAAGGTGACGGGACAGTGTGGGGAGAGAGCATTTGACAATTTAACAGAGCCCTGCTTCCCAGTCCCCAATATTTCCTTTTGCCCCTGGCCTGGGAAGTTATTCCTTCCCTCATCTGACCAGCCAAAGAATCCCTTGCTTGCTACTCAAGGGAAGCAAAGACTCATCAGAGCTCCAAGAACAAAGTAATTTGGCTTTGGAGTCACCAAGGCTCAGGGATATCTATGGGGCTGAGAGATGAGGATGAGTGAGGATGGGGCTCTCAGGTCCCAGGGGAGAAACAAGATTATGATTGGGAGGTAGGAGAGGAGGCAGAGGAAGATAAAGACTGCAAATGGTGGAGTCCCTTTGGAAGGACACTGTGGATGCTGGGGCCCTTCCAGGTCAAGTGCGTAAGCAGAAGGGGTCACTATGGGCTGTCCAGGATGACTGGGGTCCTAGAGAGCATTCCCCAAGCTCTGGGTCCTGCTTGAAGCTGGCTCCATCTTATGGTCCTGTATGCTCAAGAATGGGCTGGATGTGGACCCTGTGTCCTGGGAACCCAGAGGCCAGACCACTCGGCTTCGGGGAGGATAACAATGTCAAACCCCCATATTAAGAGGAGCAAATATTTATTACATGTAGCATTCATTCTACAGCACTACACTTGTAGTACCTCATTTAGTCCTCACAACAACCCATTACAGGAGGCACTATTTTTCTCCCCATTTTACAGATGAGAAAATTGAAGCCATTATGAGGATAAATAACTTACCTAAGGTCTCAGGGCCAGCAAGGAGCATGGCTGGGATTTGAACCCAGACAGCCTGGTTCCAGAATCTATTCTCTTAACAGGTTCCTAACAGCCACCCCCAACCCCCTTAACTCTCCATAAACCTTCCCAGAGTTTACATGCAATCCCAGGTAAAACAGTGAAATGGAATCCCAAATTGACTACGATTACATTTCTACCACCTTCTGGAATGGGGCTCACCAGTGACATTTAGTTTACTTACAGGTTAATGAAGAGCGTGTGGACTAAGATTTATTCCCATTATGGTAGTCACCCAGAACTTGAGTACCACTCCTGCTATTGCTGCTGCTCCTCCCACAGTCACCACCATTAGGTCACCTTCCATGGAGCAGGTCAGGAAATTGAGCCACCGCACCTAGGGTAAGAACAAAGGTACACCCACTACCGGGAATATGGCTTCCCCTTTCCTGCTCAGGGGTTTCTGGTTCTTGGGCTGAGCCATTCTAAGTGGGTGAGGTTAAGGCACTTCTCACCGACTCCGGCGGAAGGCTTCCTGGGATTGACTGGAGGCATCCGTCACCCCATTCATTCAGCCTATTATGCCCACGGCTCTACCCTCATCTGGAAAGAATGAAGGCAGAAAAGCCCTATGGTCCCCTAATGCAAACCATTTGTGGAGTCAGAAGGCAAATGGATGTGATTCATATGAACATTCCAGCTTCTCTTTCAAGAGCCAGTGGTCAGCGTGGAGAGGGCAGGGCGTTTTTGCAGAAAAGGGACATTTCTGGTCAGACTGGACTCATTCTCCCATAACAACCCTGGACCTCTTTGGGAAGCTGGGTCTGATCCCCTTTCGGTTCCCTCCAGATGAACTATGTGTGTGTGGGCAAGAGGTCAGTGTTTTAGAAATTCCAATTGGACAACTTTGGCACTATCTTAATTTCTTACAGGTCACAGCCCAAGATACAGTAATAGATTCAATATACCAAAGAATACTGAAAGGACACTCCACAGTTATCATCCCATTTCAGCAGAATGTAAACTCCCTGAAGTCAGAGGTGTTTATAATTGGTTTGTTCTCCACAATCTAGCACAATGCTAGGCCCCTATGAACAGTTTTATCTCAACTTCCTTTCCAGCCTCTCTTTTCTCTACATGTCTCCTGACTGCCTGCCATCCTGCCACACCCATCCTCTTTCTGTCCCTTTTAGACTGCCAAGCACTCTCGTGCCACAGGACCTTTGCACATGCTGTGCCCAGTTAACTCCCATCACTTCTGAGCTCTCAGCTCCATTATCACATGCACAGTGAAGTCAGCCTCCCAGACTAGGTCAGTTCCCCCATTACAGATTCATATTACATTTTGTAACCCTCTTTGATGCATCTGTGACAGCTATTTTATACTTTTCATATGACTCTTTGATTAGTATCTGTCTCCCTCTCCACATAGTCAACCTCATGAGGACAGGAACTGTGTCACCATCTCCCCCAGTGCCTTGCCCAGTGCCCAGCATCTAGTAAGTATGAAATGGTTACATCAGCATTTGTTGAGCACCTGGTACTGTGTACCAAATGCTGACCAATTCTGAAAAATAGATATTAGCCTTCTTTTACAGAGAAGTAAACTGAGGCCTAGAGAAGAAAGGAGACGTGCTCAAAGTCACACAGTGGAAAGGGCCAGAGGCAGACTGATTCCAGTTCTTCCGACTCACACCCCAGGATCCTTTCCATCTGTGTTGCCACCTACATGTCTACTAATTGGTTGAAGGATTAACCTGGTTATTTGGGATGGACAGCATCAGCCTTGCATATAAATTTACAGACAGAAGAGTTATTCCAATATGAATTAGCAGAGCCCTTACCCAAGAAAGGAGGCTGCCTGGGTTCAGCTCCAGGCCAGCCCCTCTGGGGGCAAAAGTTCTCCACCCAGGCAGAGAGCTGTGCTGGTCCTCTGGTGCCTTCCAACACTGCTGGGCCATGAACTCTGAGGGTGGTGAGGCAGGCATTTCCCGGGCCCCCCCAGTAATGTGCCTCTTGGTTATGCGATCTCTAGAGCAGGCCACGTGCACACCAACTGCACTTTGGGAAATCGCTCCAGGTCCCGGTTCACAGAATTGCCAGGAAAATGACAGCTCCGGGTCCACATGAAAGGCATTCTTGGAAAATGTCTCTCCACCCTCCCTCCTTCCCCAGCTGGAGAACTTTTTGCTGTGAATTGTTGCAGCAACTGCTGGGATCAGTTTGAGAGGAGGGAGCTGGGTCTCATTTCTTTATTGCTCCAATGTGTGCAGAATCAACTCAATTCTCCAGTAATTTCCCTTCTCTCCATCTCCCCGTGTAATGAAGATGCCCATAGAAGTGGAAACAGCAGACAAAGGGCTTTGGGTTCCCTGGACTCTCCTGCAAAGCTCCCCAGCCACATTCCAGACCCTCTAACAAGTACAGAGGGAAGGGGGAAGGGACTGTGGGGTCTGGGTTGTAAACGTCCCCCCTGCACCAAGTTACCAGGAGGTGGACAAAGAAGCAGCAAAGGGGCATTTCCTCCATGCCGTCTGCACATCCCAGAAGTGATGGCCGCCGTCATTACTGACAAAGATGTACCCATGGTGGTGGGTCTGGACAGGAGGAAGTGGAAAATGGCAAAGTAAGGCTGTGGACTTTCATCGGAACATGAAGCTACATCGTACTTAAGCATTTGCTGTCAAGTGGAGTTTTTTTGTTTGTTTGTTTTTGTTTTTGTTTTCTGAGACGAAGTTTCGCTCTTGTTGCCCAGGCTGGAGCGCAATGGCGTGATCCCGGCTCAACACAACTTCCGCCTCCCGGGTTCAAGCAATTCTCTTGCCTCAGCCTCCCTAGTAGCTGGGATTACAGGCACGAGCCACCACGCCTGGCTAATTTTGTATTTTTAGTAGAGACGGGGTTTCTCCATGTTGGTCAGGCTGGTCTCAAACTCTTGACCTCAGATGATCCACCCGCCTTGTCGTCCCAAAGTGCTGGGATTACAGGTGTGAGCCACCGTGCCCGTGCCCAGCCTTTTTTTTTTTTTTTTTAATAGACACAGGGTCTTGCTATGTTGCCCTGGCTAGTCTCCTCAGCCTCTCAAAGTCCTGGGATTATAGGCATGAACCACCACGTCCAGCTTCAAGTGCAGTTTTGTTTGCACTTAGCCCCTCCAGGGGAGCAGGGATGAGTACCTTGTCACACTTCGGGGATTATGTTTCCAACAGCTCCAGTTCTATACAGCAGCGCTGTCCTATATACATTTTTTTTTTTTTTTGAGAGAGAGAATCTCGCTCTGTCACCCAGGCTGGAGTGCAGTGGCACTACCACAGCTCACTGCAACCTCTGCCTCCTGGGTTCAAGCGAGCATATCTGGCTAATTTTTGTATTTTTAGTAGAGACAGGGTTTCATCGTGTTGGCCAGCTGGTCTCAAGCCCCTGACCTCAAGTGATCCACCCCCCTCAGCCTCCTAAAGTGCTGGGATTACAGACGTGAGCCACTGTGCCCAGCCTCCTGTAGACCTTTCTGCATGGGATGGGAATGTTCTATTTCTGAGCCATCAATAGAATAGCCACCAGCCACATGTGGCAATTGAGTACTTGAAATATGGCTAGTGCAACCGAGGAACTGAATCTTTACATTTCGTTTAATTTGAATTAAGTTAAATAGCCACATGCGGTTAATGGCGTCTTACTGAATGCTGCAGTCCAAGAGTTTGGCTACTCAAAGGTGGTCTGATGACCAGCAGCATCACCTGAGAGTTCATTAGAACTAAGCTCCACCCCAGGACTATTGAATCAGGCTCATTTTAACAAGATCCCCCCGTGCTCCATGTGCACATTAACATTTGAGAAGAGTTTCTCTGGAGCACAGCCAAGAACAAAGGAGCAGCAAGTAAAAAATAACAAAGAAGAAGAAGAAAAAAAAGGCTGGTGGATTGGGAGAACAGCTATCACAAATTCTCTGTACCTTTCTCATATAATTCCCTCCACACTCATTTAGAGTATACTAATGCTTACTTTGGACACAATTGCAACATCTTTGGCTATAGTGTGTTATTTTCCAGCCTGCAATAGATTAGAAGCAGCAGTATAGAAGCAGCTAGAGGCACAATTAGAGCATCTTTACCACCACTGCAAAGTGCTACATGAATGTAAAAATGCTGATTGTCCGTGCCATTTTGGAAGGCGAGGTCTGGAGCATCTCTCGAAGACCGTATTAGAATTTCTTTACTAGCATTCTGCAAGCCAGGGCAGCGTTCCAGAATTTCATTTTTAAGTACATGTTAGTGTCTGGCACAGATAATAAAACACATGCTGCATGCCGATGAAATTTAACGTTCAAGCTAAATAATAAAATGTTTTATTTATGGGCAAATTTTACATCTCCCCATAGGGAGATAAGTTAGTGCGCAAGCCCTTCCCACTTCTCCTAGGTCTGATGCGAAGCCAGCTTGTCTCCTCTTGATACCCCTAGGGAAAGACAGGGGGTAGCAGGGTGGGGGTAAGGTAAGGAATACAGGGAGAGAAGGCTCTGTACTTATTAGCCTGGGTACAATGTGGCTGAATGACAATTTTACTGGGTTTTCAGTGTAAGGACAGTGGAGGAAGAAGTTAAATAGGACTACCTTTCTGACCTCGGCCGAGTCTCAGTTGTTAAGTTAGGCAGGATTGATGCAGAGGGCTGTGTTTGAGAACTTAAAAAAAAAAAAAACCCTCTAAAGAGACCACAGATGATTATGATTATGCTAGGAAGGAGTCCCAGCCCTTAAAGACCTTATCCTTATCAGCTTGCTCTTTCGTTTCAGGAGTCAATCAGCAAATGTTGATTAAGCTCTTACCATGTGCCAGGCATTGATCCTAGGTACAAGGGATAAAGAGTATGAAGCAAATCAGAAGCCTTGTTCTCAAGGAGCTTGCATTCCAAACACATGTTATGGGGCATAAACATGAGAGTTCATGAGAAGGAGGCAGCCGCTGAAGGTCTAGAGGAAGGGCATTCCAAAGAGAAGGACCAGTAAGGGGCCGACAGCGTGTGTCACCACATTCCAGGAAAGTGGGGGAGTGGAGTGAGACAGGGTGGGGGTCTGGAGGAGGGGGTAGACCATACAGGGCCATGGTAAGGTGGTAGAATAAGCTGTGTCTCAAGCAGAGGAGTGATATTGTCAAAGCTCACCCTGGCTGAACTGTGGCAGTTTGGGGAAGAAGCTGTTGTATTCCATTTGACAGACAATGGTGGCTTGACTGGGGGCAGTGGTGGAGGTGTGAGAAGAGGCTGGATTTAGGATATATCCTGCGAAGGGAGCTGATGAGTCCTTCTGATGAATTGGATGCTCGTGCAAGGGTTGAGCTCAGTTGTCTGAGCAAATGGGTGAATGGTGGCATCATTTGGAGGAGAAAACTAGTATTTCTTTCTTTTTTTTTTTTTTTTTTCTTTTTGAGACAGAGTCTCGCCCTGTCACCCAGGCTGGAGTGCAGTGGCACAATCTCGGCTCACTGCAATCTCTGCCTCCTGCGTTCAAGTGATTCTCGTGCCTCAGCCTCCCGAGTAGCTGAGATTACAGATTAATTACAGAGTGCACCATCACGCCAGGCTAATTTTTGTATTTTTAGTAGAGACGGGGTTTCACCATGTTGGCCAGGCTGGTCTCGAACTCCTGACCTCAGGCTATCCACCCACCTCGGCCTCCCAAAGTGCTGGGATTACAGGTGAGAGCCACCGCGCCTGGCTGAAAAAACTATTATTTCTTTAAGTTTGAGATGCCATTGACTATCCATGAGGAATAATATTTAGGAAGTTGGATGTGAGTTTAGAGATGGGTTGGAGATTTTTTTTAAATGTGAGGGTCGTCAGCACATAGAAAGTGTTGAAGATATAGGACTGAGAACAGAGAACACTTAGGAAGGGATAAAAGAGAAGACTGAGCCCTGGGCATGCTACCCTTTAGAGAACTGATGGAGGAGGAGAAGCCAGCAGATGAGACTAGGAAAAACGGCTGGAGACAAAGGAGGAGAAGCTAGCGGAATTAGTCACCACGTCAAATGCTGCTGGGAATTTGAGTAAGATGAAGACAGAGAAGTGATCTGTAGCTCTGGGCTGGTATAGGTCACTGGTGACTCTGAGAAGGGCCTTTTTAGAGTCAGCATGGATAGAAGAGCCCCATTAGAGTGGACAGAGGCATTTACATATACCAAGGACACCAAGAAATGAGTAACATCAGTTGGCTCTGGGGAGGGAAACCAGGTGGCTGGGACCAGGAGTGGAGAGAAGCTTACTTTTCATCATGTGCTTCTTTTGTGCTATGTTACAAGCACCTATTCAAAATGCCACAATGGGGTGAGGAAAGAATGGGCAGTGAAACAGAAGAGTGGGGACACCAAATATAGACAACTCCTTGGAGATGTGCTGGGAAAAGGAAAAGAGAAACGGGTTAATGTGGGGCCATGCTAAGGTTTCCTAAGAGGATGTTTATGCATGGATGAGAGTGGTCCTGCAGAGAAAGGGAGATGGACAGTGTGGGAAGGCGAGGCGATAACTGCAGAAGCCAGATCCTTAAAGAGGCCCAGGTAGGGCTGACCTGAGATGGAACCAAGTTGGAAAACATTCTTCAGTATATTATCCAGGAGAACTTCCCCAACCTAGCAAGGCAGGCCAACATTCAAATTCAGGAAATACAGAGAACGCCACAAAGATAAGAGCAACTCCAAGACACATAATTGTCCGATTCACCAAAGTTGAAATGAAGGAAAAAATGGTAAGGGCAGCCAGAGAGAAAGGTCGGGTTACCCACAAAGGGAAGCCCATCAGACTAACAGCTGATCTCTCGGCAGAAACTCTACAAGCCAGAAGAGAGTGGGGGCCGATATTCAACATTCTTAAAGAATTTTCAACCCAGAATTTCATATCCAGCCAAACTAAGCTTCATAAATGGAGAAATAAAATCCTTTACAGACAAACAAATGCTGAGAGATTTTGTCACCAGCAGGCCTGCCTTACAAGAGCTCCTGAAGGAAGCACTAAACATGGAAAGGAACAACTGGTACCAGCCACTGTAAAAACATGCCAAATTGTAAAGACCATTGATGCTAGGAAGAAACTGTATCAATTAATGAGCAAAATAACCGGCTAACATCATAATCACAGGATCAAATTCACACATGACAATATTAACCTTAAATGTAAATTGGCTAAATGCTCCAATTAAAAGACACAGACTGGCAAACTGGATAAAGAGTCAAGACCCATCAGTGTGCTGTATTCAGGAAACCCATCTCATGTGCAGAGACACACATAGGCTCAAAATAAAGGGATGGAGGAAGATCGACCAAGCAAATGGAAAACAACAAAAAAAAGCAGGGGTTGCAATCCTAGTTTCTGATAAAACAGACTTTAAACCAACAAAGATCAAAACAGACAAAGAAGGCCATTACATAATGGTAAAGGGATCAATTCAACAAGAAGAGCTAACTATCCTAAATATATATGCACCCAATACAGGAGCACCCAGATTCATAAAGCAAGCCCTTAGAAACCTACAAAGAGACTTAGACTCCCACACAATAATAATGGGAGACTTCAACACCCCACTGTCAACATCAGACAGATCAACCAGACAGAAAGTTAACAAGGATATCCAGGAATTGAACCCAGCTCTGCACCAAGTGGACCTAATAGACATCTACAGAACTCTCCACCCCAAATCAACAGAATATACATTCTTCTCAGCACTACATTGCACTTATTCCAAAATTGACCACATAATTGGAAGTAAAGCACTCCTCAGCAAATATAAAAGAACAGAAATTATAACAAACTGTCTCTCAGACCACAGTGCAATCAAACTAGAGCTCAGGATTAAGAAACTCACTCAAAACTGCTCAACTACATGGAAACTGAACAACCTGCTCCTGAAGGACTACTGGGTACATAACGAAATGAAGGGATAAATAAAGATGTTCTTTGAAACCAGTGAGAACAAAGACACAACATACCAGAATCTCTGGGACACATTTAAAGCAGTGTGTAGAGGGAAATTTATAGCACTAAATGCCCACAAGAGAAAGCAGGAAAGATCTAAAATTGACACCCTAACATCACAATTAAAAGAACTAGAGAAGCAAGAGCAAATACATTCAAAAGCTAGCAGAAGGCAAGAAATAACTAAGATCAGAGCAGAACTGAAGGAGATAGAGACATAAAAAACCCTTCAAAAAAATCAATGAATCCAGGAGCTGGTTTTTTGATCAACAAAATTGATAGACTGCTAGCAAGACTAATAAAGAAGAAAAGAGAGAAGAATCAAGTAGATGCAATAAAAAACGATAAAGGGGTATCACCACTGATCCCACAGAAATACAAACTACCATCAGAGAATACTATAAACACCTCTACACAAATAAACTAGAAAATCTAGAAGAAATGGATAAATTCCTGGACACATACACCCTCCCAAGACTAAACCAGGAAGAAGTTGAATCCCTAAATAGACCAATAACAGGCTCTGAAATTGAGGCAACAATTAAGAGCCTACCAGCCAAAAAAAGTCCAGGACCAGATGGATTCACAGCTGAATTCTACCAGAGGTATAAAGAGGAGCTGGTACCATTCCTTCTGAAACTATTCCAATCAACAGGAAAAGAGGGAATCCTCCCTAACTCATTTTATGAAGCCAGCATCATCCCGATACCAAAGCCTGGCAGAGACACAACAAAAAAAGAGAATTTTAGACCAATATCCCTAATGAACACCTATGCAAAAATCCTCAATAAAATACTGGCAAATGGAATCCAGCAGCATATCAAAAAGCTTATCCACCACGATCAAGTTGGCTTCATCCCTGGGATGCAAGGCTGGTTCAACATACGCAAATCAATAAATGTAATCCAGCATATAAACAGAACCAAAGACAAAAACCACATGATTATCTCAATAGATGCAGAAAGGGCCTTGGACAAAATTCAACAGCCCTTCATGCTAAAAACTCTCAATAAACTAGGTATTGATGGGACATATCTCAAAATAATAAGGGCTATTTATGACAAACCCACAGCCAATATCATACTGAGTGGGCAAAAACTAGAAGCATTCCCTTTGAAAACTGGCACAAGACAAGGATGCCCTCTCTCACCACTCCTATTCAACATAGTGTTGGGAGTTCTGGCCAGGGCAATCAAGCAGGAGAAAGAAATAAAGGGTATTCAATTAGGAAAAGAGGAAGTCAAATTGTCCCTGTTTGCAGATGACATGATTGTATATTTAGAAAACCCCACTGTCTCAGCCCCAAATCTCCTGAAGCTGATAAGCAACTTCAGCAAAGTCTCAGGATACAAAATCAATGTGTAAAAATCACAAGCATTCCTATACACCAATAACAGACAAACAGAGAGCCAAGTCATGAGTGAACTATTCACAATTGCTTCAAAGAGAATAAAATACCTAGGAATCCAACTTACAAGGGATGTGAAGGACCTCTTCAAGGAGAACTACAAACCACTGCTCAATGAAATAAAAGAGGACACAAACAAATGGAAGAACATTCCATGCTCATGGATAGGAAGAATCAATATCATGAAAATGGCCATACTGCCCAAGGTAATTTATAGATTCAATGCCATCCCCATCAAGCCACCACTGACTTTCTTCACAGAATTGGAAAAAACTACTTTAAGGTTCATATGGAATCAAAAAAAGAGTCTGCATTGCCAAGACAATCCTAAGCCAAAAGAACAAAGCTGGAGGCATCAGGCTACCTGACTTCAAACTATACTACATGGCTACAGTAACCATAACAGCATGGTACTGCTACCAAAACAGATATACAGACCAATGGAACAGAACTAAGCCCTCAGAAATAATACCACACATCTACAACCATCTGATCTTTGACAAACCTGACAAAAACAAGCAATGGGGAAAGGATTCCATATTTAATAAATGGTGCTGGGAAAACTGGCTAGCCATATGTAGAAAGCTGAAACTGGATCCTTTCCTTACACCTTATACAAAAATTAATTCAAGATGGATTAAAGACTTAAATGTTAGACCTAAAACCATAAAAACCCTAGAAGAAAACCCAGTCAATGCCATTCAGGACATAGGCAAGGGCAAGGACTTCATGACTAAAACACCAAAAGCAATGGCAACAAAAGCCAAAATTGACAAACAGGATCTAGTTAAACTAAAGAGCTTCTGCACAGCAAAAGAAACTACCATCAGAGTGAACAGGCAACCTACAGAATGGGAGAAAATTTTTACAATCTACCCATCTGACAAAGTGCTAATATCTAGAATTGACAAAGAACTTAAACAAATTTACAAGAAAAAACCAAAGAACCCCATCAAAAAGTGGGCAAAGGATATGAACAGACACTTCTCAAAAAAAGACATTTATGCAGCCCACAGACACATGAAAAAATGCTCATCATCACTGGCCATCAGAGAAATGCAAATCAAAACCACAACGAGATACCATCTCACACCAGTTAGAATGGCGATCATTAAAAAGTCAGGAAACAACAGGTGCTGGAGAGGATGTGTAGAAATAGGAACACTTTTACACTGTTGGTGGGACTGTAAACTAGTTCAACCATTGTGGAAGACAGTGTGGCGATTCCTCAAGGATCTAGAACTAGAAATACCATTTGACCCAGCCATCCCATTACTGGGTATATACCCAAAGGAGTATAAATCATGCTGCTATAAAGATACATGCACACATATGTTTACTGCGGCACTATTCACAATAGCAAAGACTTGGAACCAACCCAAATGTCCATCAATGATGACTGGATTAAGAAAATGTGGCACATATACATCATGGAATACTATGCAGCCATAAAAAAGGATGAGTTCATGTCTTCTTTGTAGGGACATGGACGAAGAAGCTGGAAACCATCATTCTGAGCAAACTATCGCAAGGAGAGAAAACCAAACACTGCATGTTCTCACTCATAGGTGGGAATTGAATAATGAGAACACATGGATACAGGAAGGGGAACATCACACACTGGGGCCTGTCGTGGGGTGGGGGGAGGGGGGAGGGACAGCATTAGGAGATATACCTAATGTAAATGACGAGTTAATGGGCGCAGGAAACCAACATGGCACATGTATACATATGCAACAAACCTGCACGTTGTGCACATGTACCCTAGAACTTAAAGTATAATAAAAAATAAATAAAAATAAAAAATGAGTGTATTGAATGAATAAACAATATCTTTGCCAACAAGGAGTGATGCCAAAAAGCTGGACACAATTTTTTGCAATGAGCTCTTAAAATCAGAACAATCAGAAGAAAACATATTATTATTATTATTTTTTTTAATGGAGTTTTGCTTTGTTGCCCAGGTTTGAGGGCAGTGGCGGGATCTTGGTTCAATTCAGCTTCTGCCTCCTGGATTCAAGCGATCCTCCCACCTCATCCTCTTGAGTAGCTGGAATTACAGGTGAGCGCCACCACACCCAGCTAATTTTTGTATTTTTAGTAGAGATGGGGTTTCACCATGTTGGCCAGGCTGGTCTCAAACTCCTGACAAGAGATCCGCCCACCTTGGCCTCCCAAAGTGCTGTGATTACAGGCATGAGCCACTGCACCCAGCCAAGAAGATAGATTTTTAAAGTGGTGGTGGCCCTTGGAGTTCTGCCTCAGTCCTCTGTTTTCTCATTCAAATGGCCTCCCTGCACTCAGTCCTTTATGCCTGTGTTTCCTTCTCACCTGGCCACTGTCAACTCCCACAAAACTCATCTCCCCTGCTCCTCTTCAGGCCCAGGTAGCCAGGTGCCTGCAGGGCCTCTCCTCCTGAGATTCCCTGTTGCAAACATACGCATCATCTCCAGGCCTCTGCCCCGCCCTGCTCCACTTCCTCTTCCCTACCTCAGTGACCAGCACCACCAACCTCCCTGTGCTCTAGCCAGCATCCTGGAGGCCTCTTAGACTCCCCTGGCCCATATCCAACCCACCACCAAGCCCTGGCCTTCCACCTCACACGATCCCTCCTTCCATCCCTGCTGCCGCCACTGACCCCCATGGTCCTCTGGTTTCTCCTGTGTGGGCACCAGCTGCCCTGCCTCTATTCCTGCCTCAGCCAACCCATCCTCCACACTTCAGCCAGAGTGACCATCCTCCAGTGTAAATAGGGTCACCTGACACCCCTTCTTAAGTATCTCTATCCTCATAGTCTGCAGGATAAAGTCCAAATTCCACAGCATGGGCCATTCAGCGTTCTCCGTCTACCTCTCTACTTACCAGTCTCCAGCTCCTCCCGTGCAGGGAACACCTCCAGGCCCTGTGTCTGCTGTTACTTCTGCCTGGAACGCCCTCTCCCTCTTATACTGGAAAACCACCCATTACAGGGCTCTGTTCTGTGAAGTCTTTCCTGACCCATCCAAATGGAGGTGTGGTTCTCTCCTCCACATTCCCATACAACTGGGAACCCCCCTCCCCACCCCGACTGTGTGCCCTCAAGGGGCAGGGCCCTGTGCAGCCTCAGCACCCGGTGCTGGCCTGGCACCGAGTTGAGTGCTCATTCCCTGAGAACCCTCATAAGGTGCCCACACCAGGCCTTCCCAGTGGCTCTAAAATGAGAGCATAGTGGGACCTGGGAGGTAGCCTTGGCCCTTGTGGGTAAAGATGGTGTCCTCCTTGTTCTTGGCTGTGTCCCATTGCCCAGCACAAGGCCTGACAATAGTAGGGGCTCAGTAAACACTCACTGAGGGGACAGAGGCATGCAGACATGAATAAAATGAACTCTGGGGCTGAAAAGGTCCAGAGATCTTCTGCCTAGCCCACATCACCCACCTATGCCTCAACATTTCACAAAGGAGGAAGTTGAAGTCCCCCCAAGGGCAGGGATTTGCCCAAGCTGAAACACTGGATTCCTTCCCTGTCAAAAGACCAAACCCCAGGTGTCCTTCTTCTCAAGCTTTCTTCCTCTCCAAAATCTACCAAGGCAAAAAAGATTCCAAAGAGCAGGTGGGGCTTATTGCTGACACCCCTAGCCCCATGCTTGAGCATACACTGTAGGCCAGGCTTAGTGTTGGTGTTCTCAGGCATTACTGCATGTGCTCCCGTGTCAACATGAGGAGGGAGGCACTATTATTATCTCTGTTTTACGTCTGAGAAATTGGAGGCTCAGGCTGCTGAAGTTACATGGCAAGAAAGTTCAGAGGCTGGGCATGGTGGCTCACATCTGTAATTCCAACATTTTGGGAGACTGAGGTGGGAAGATCGCTTGAGCCCAGGAGTTTGAGACTAGCCTGGGCAACATAGTGAGATCCCATCTCTAAAAAAAAAAAATATATATATATATATATAGACAGGTGTGATGGCATCTGCCTATAGTCCCAGCTATAGGAGGCTGAGGCAGGAGGATTGCTTGAGCCCAGGAGTGTGCACAACTGCACTCCAGCCTGGGTGATAGAGCAAGACCCTGTCTCCAAAAAAAAAAATAAATAAAACAAAGTGCTGGAGACAAAATTTGAATTCTGGGCTGGGCATGGTGGCTCACGCCTGTAATCCTAGCACTTTGGGAGGCTGAGGTAGGGGGATCACTTGAGGTCAGGAGCTCAAGACCAGCCTGGCCAATATGGTGAAACTCCGTCTCCACTAAAAATACAAAAATTAGCTGGGCGTGGTGGTGCATGTCTGTAATCCCAGCTACTCGGGTGGCTGAGGCAGGAGAATTGCTTGAACCTGGGAGGCAGACGTTGTCGTGAGCCGAGATCGCGCCACTGCCCTCCAGCCTGGGCAACATACCAAGACTCTGTCTCAGAAAAAGAAAAAATTGAACTCTGTTTGACCTGACTCCAAGATTGTCATTCTCAGATCCCATGCTCTGCCCCAGGATGGCTTGGCTAGGAGTGTCTGAGGGGCGGGGCTGGCAAAGCAGTGCCTCCTACATGAGGGAGAGGGAGAAGACCTGATAGGGCGATGGCCTCCCTGGGACCTGGTCCAGCACTTGGAAGCCTGAGAGGAAGGGGGCCTCTCTTCCCAAACATCCTATGGCAACATGGCACAGGCCCTTCTCCACCCCTGCCTCTGCTGGTCTCAAAACTTGCAGTGCATTTCAAAGGGGATAAACCTGAAGGGCTTCTATTCAGGTAAGAGAAAGGCAGGATCCAAGTGAAAGTCAGGTTGCACCCAGAGATGTTCAAAGCTCTTGTCATGGGGCATGGGGACTCTTCCCTCCATGCCCCATAGGCCCATCCAGTCCCTTCTCCACAAGCTAAACATGCCCATCTGTGTCCCCAAACCAGCAATAGTTGTTGGTTTTCAACTGGATAAGGTCCAGATCCCTTAGCTTGGCATTCAAGCTACTCTGGGATCCCATTTTTGACTATTTGTCCTACCTCATTCTCTCGCTAAGCAAGCTCTTTGCATCATCAAGTTAGGCTGCTCACCATTCCTCTAAACATGTCTGCTGCTTTCCTGCCTCGGAGGCTTTGCCCATGCCTTCCCCCCAGAGTGCTTTTCATTCCCACGTTCTCCTATTGAAATCTTACCATCCTGGACGGGCACGGTGGCTCACGCCTATAATCCCAGGACTTTGGGAGGCTGAGGCGGGCAGATGACTTGAGGTCAGGAGTTTGAGATCAGCCTGGCCAACATGGCGAAACTCTGTCTCTACTAAAAATACAAAAATTAGCTGTGTTCGGTGGCACGCACCTGTAATCCCAACTACTCAGGAGGCTGAAGCAGAAGAATTGCTTGAACCCTTGAACCCAGGAGGCGGAGGTTGTAGTGAACTGAGATCGCGCCACTGCACTCCAGCCTGGGCAACAGAGTGAGAGGCTGTCTCAAAAAAAAAAAAAAAAAAAAGGAAAGAAAGAAATCTTACCATCCTTTTAAGCCCAGGTCCACTGGCATTTTCCCGTTTTCCCCTTCCATAGATTTTTTTTTCTCTCTGTTAAATCCCAGGGCACTTCACTTTGTACAGACCTGCTGGCTCATGTGTGGATTATCTGTGTCTGTGCCCTTCTCCCAAATGTGAGGGCAGCAGCAGTGTCCTATTCATCACCATAGCCCCCCGAGGGCCATGTGCTCAGTAGGTGCTCGAGGAATGTCTATCGGACTAATAAAGGCATGAATGGACTCCTAAAATCAGTGGGAAGCATTTCTGATCCACGGGAACCTGCATTTTAACAGGGACCACCACTTGCCCTAACTCAGAGAAATTATCCAAAACTAGGAAATAAAGCAAAAGGAGTATTACGTACCCTTTAAAAGTCTCCTTAGAGTATGTCTGACTTACTATTTACCATTGATTAGTGCCCAGACTTTGTAAAAATTGATGTTAACTGTAGAAAATTGATGTTGTAATTAATTTCTATATACTTCAAAAAGAATAACCCTGAAGTTTATGATTTGGTTGTCCTGCAGGACATTAATCAGTTTTGTATGTTACTTAGCTATCTTAAGTAACCAGCATTCTGACTTAGCCATCTTAAGTAGCCAGCATTCTTTTTTCACTGACCATACCTCAATTTCTAATATCTTCCTTTGAACCAGCTTTGCCATTCTGCTGGGTGCTGGGTTCCCTTATTCATGAGTTAAAAAAATCTTTCACTTGTGTTCACTATATGTTTGTATAAGAGTTATGTCTTTTAAATTTTTGAAAATTATGCTTTGACACAACTTTGGGCACATTAAAATCATCTGTGGGGCACTTAAAAGATATAGAATCCCAGCATTTTGGGAGGCCAAAGCAGGAAGATCACTTGAGCCCAGGAGTTCGAGATCAGCCTGAGCAACATGGCAAAAACCTGTCTCTACAGAAAATACAAATAAAAAAATTAGCCAGGCATGGTGGTGCACACCTGTGGTCCCAGCTACTCAGGAGGCCAAAGCAGGAGGATTGCTTGAGCCTGGGAGGTTAAGGCCACAGTGAGCCACGGTCATGCCACTGCACTACAGCCCGGGTGACAGAAGAAGACCCTTTCTCAAAAACAAAAACAAAGAAAGATACAGAAACGGGTTCTATCTCTGGGATTCTGATCCGAAAACTTCTGGGTGGGACTTTGCTGCCTGTGATTTTAGTACTCTCAGAGAATTCTAATTAATAATCAGAGCTGAGAAGCTGTCTACTAAAGGGCGACAGCCTTTACTAGGCGTTTTTGTTACCACAAACAAGCACTCGTTAAATGTTTGCCATTATTGCCTGGCACAGTGCATGCACCTCTAATCCTAGTTACTCGGAAGGCTGCGGCGGGATGATTGCTTGAGCCAGGAGTTCAAGTCTGTGGTACAATATGATTGTGTTTGAGAATAGCCACTGCACTCTAGCCCCGGGAACATGGTGATACTCCATCTCAAAAAAAAAAAAAAAAAAATCGTTTGTTATTGTTTGCTCTGACGATGGAACTTCACACACAGGGATGAAGATTTGGTGTACTGGTACCCTGGGTGTTCCTGAAATCATACTAGCTTCACACTGGGTATTTTGGATCATGAAAGGCCATGGTGTACAATACCAGGTGTATCACTGTATTAGTTTCCTTGGCTGCTGTAACAAATGGCCATACACTTAGTAGCTTGCAACACGGATGTATTATCTTACAGTTCTGGAGTTCAGAGGTCTGAAATAAGCCTTACCAGGCTAAAATCAGGGTGTGGCCAAGGCTGTTTTTTTTCTGCAGGATCCAAGGGAGAGTCTGTTCCTTGCCTCTTCCAGCTCCCAGTGGCTGCCAGTGTTCTTTGGCTCATGGCTACATCACTCCAGTCTCTGCTTCCGTGGTCACATGGCCTTCTCCAACCACCCACTTTGATCTCCTCCCTCTCCTTCTTATAAGGACCCTGTGATCACATTGGGCTCACACAGATAAAGCAAGATAATCTTTTCATCTCAAGATCCTTAATCTAATCACAACTTCAAAGTCCCTTTTGCCACCTAAGGTAACAGTCACACTTTCTGGGGATTAAAGGGTGGGCATTTGGAGAGGCATTATTCAGCCTACCAGAGTTATCCTTCTCTGCAGCCTCAGGATCCAAAGCATCACCCCCTGCTGAGAGCTGACCACTCCCCGCCAACCCCACATCCCTTGGATCCATGGAGGACCCACTGTGTTCTCAGTGTAGGGGATCAGAGAAAGCAAGTGGAGGTTTTGCAAACCTCCAAAACTAGGGGTCCTATACTGAAAACAGTAATAAAGTTGGAATTCCAGGAGACAAGAGGGAGAATTTAGAGGCAGCTCTGGATGATGCAGCTGCCTGTGGGTGGTCCGTAAAGCCAACATGAATGTCTCCCTGTCACACAATCAGGTCACCGCCACCTCTCTTCAGTAGCAGTCTGCCCTCTAGGCTGCAGCTTTATTTACTGTTGTATTAAATTATTAAAATGAAAAAAAACCCCACCTATCTACTGTTTATTTTCATAGATAATAGAAACTAGTTAAGATTCCTGCACTATGTGTCCATTAAGTAATTATGATCTAAGAGCTCCACAAAAGCCTGTCAGAGAACAGGCAGAAGGTTCACTTCCTCCCTGCATCTGAATGTGGCCTGGGTTTACAAGGGCAAGCAGGGACACTATGTGCAGTGGAAAAAGGCCTGCCTTCCACAGCCCGGTGCCAGGGTGAATGGCTTGGCAAGTGGGGTAGGAGCTGGGATATCTGGCAAGCGGAGTAGGAAAGCCAGACTCCTTTGACCAGTGAACAACCTGCACGTCTGAACACAGCAGCCCTCCTTTCCCATCTGCATCCACGTCCTCCCCTCTACATGTGAACTCATTTCACCAGATCTTAGGGTTTACAAACTCTCAAACAATCCCCAGTATGGCCTCAACAACCCCATGAGGCTGGCCAGCTTGGTATCATTGTCCCATTTTAGAGATGAGAAAACTGAAGTTAAAGACATGAATGATTTGCCATCACCTGGCTAGTAGGTGACGCGGTTGGATGCAGAAGTGTCCCTTTCTTGACATCATTCAGTGCAAGGTGGCCCTGGGGTGGGGAATGGGGCATGCATTTTGGTGGGCAAGGCTTTCATCTTGTCATGGGCTGTCAGCAGCCCAGACTTCAGGAAGATCCTCTTTAAGAAAGCTACCCACTTCCCATACCTCTGCCTGCCCTCCTCAGGGTTCTCACGTTCTTCTAATCCTGCCTCTGAGACGCTCAGCAGATGCCACCCCCCCTCAGCATGACTGCTTCTGTTTCCACAGTGCAGGCTGTGGGGCAGATGATCCACAGTTACTTATTCAAAGAAGTGAGGGAGTTAACGTACTTTGAATGGATTTTATCCCTAATTGAACAGGCGTGTAACCTTGCTGTGGGTCCTAACTGAGGGATGTCCTACCAGGACACAAGCCTTCTGGCTTTTCATGAAGCATCAGGATCAAAGGCAGAGAAAGCTCAACCCACACTGACAGGAGGAAGAGACAACCTCCTTGGAGGACCTGGAAAACAAGTTGGCACCTTGTTTTGGTATAACTGAAAAGGTGCTCTAACTGGGAGCCTAGGGTTGGCCAAGGCAGGTACGTGGGTTCTGCTGTGCAGCTCAGCAATGCCCTAGGCTCAGCGTTCCCTGCCTTTTCCCACCGAAGGGCCCCAGACATCTCACCCACCCTTTGTTGGAAAATCTTCTACTCCCTTGCTGGCAAGAGATAAAGCCCACCTGGAGATTTATGATGAAAACACTCACCAGACCAAGGAACCCACTGGAGAGGGCATGCAGTGCAGCAGGGGGTCACTGACGAAATTCAGAAGGTCTGTGGACTGAGATGAATCATAATAAAAAAGGACATCTCTATTTTCCCTACCCTCTAACTGAAGATCGCATTTCCTTCCATTATGAATGCAGACAACAAATCCCAGCAGTTTTAGCAGCACTTGGCATTCTGTCCCACAGAATTCACTGATATTTTCACATCACATCACAATGGCTACAGGTGTCTTGAGATATGGTTTACGCTCTTCACGACTTCAAAATTACGGTAGTTATTAGACACACTGCCCTGCTGGATTTTTTTTTTTTTTTTTTTTTTTGAGATGGAATCTCACTCTGTCACCCAAGCTGGAGTGCAGTGGCATGATCTCAGCTCGCTGCAACCTCTGCCTCCTGGGTTCAAGCGATTCTCCTGCTTCAGCCTCCTGAGTAATTGGGATTACAGGCACGTGCCACCACATCCAGCTAATTTTTTGTATTTTTAGTAGAGACGGAGTTTCACCATGCTGGCCAGGCTGGTCTCAAACTCCTGACCTCAAGTGATCTGCCGGTCTCAGATTCCCAAAGTGCTGGGATTACAGGCATGAGCCACCGTGCCTGGCCCACTGCTGGATCTTAATTGATGGGTTAATAAAGAAAAATATATTTCTATTTCCAATTAAAAAATATTTTGATAAGCAAATCTCAATATAATTGGTTGCCTTTGTAATTCTGTTTTTGGTTTTTTCTTTTTTATTTTTTGTTTTTGTTTTTGTTTCTTTTTTTCTGAGCAAGGGTCTCGTTCTGTCACCCAGGCTGGAGTGCAGTGGTACAATCTTGGTTCACTGGAGCCTTGACCTCCCAGGCCCAGGTGATCCTCCCACCTCAGCCTCCCAAGTAGCTGGGACCATGGTTATGTGCTACCACGCCCGGCTAATTTTTAAATTATTTTTTAGAGACTGGGTCTCACTATGTTGCCCAGGCTGGTCTGGAACTCCTGAGCTTAACAATCCTCCTGCCTCAGCCTCCCAAGTTGTTGGGACTATAGGTGTGAGCCACCATGCCCAGCCTCAGTATGTATTTTTAAAAATGTATTTAAAAACATTATTCTGAGCAGGGGTCCATGGCACCAAGAAAGTAAAAATGTGAAGAACTTGTGCATACAAAGTAACTTTACAGAAGGTGGGAGGCTAGAGGTTATATCACTTAGGAGGAGAATGTCTGGTTGAAAATACACTTTCAGCTGGGCACAGTGGCTCATGCCTGTAATCCCAGCATTTTGGGAGGCCGAGGAAGGCAGATCACCTGAGGTCAGGAGTTCGAGACCAGTCTGTCCAACATGGTGAAATCCCGTTTCTACTAAAAATACAGAAATTAGCCAGGTGTGGTGGCGGGTGCCTGTAATTCCAACTACTCGGGAGGCTGAGGCAGGAGAATGGCTTGAACCCAGGAGACAGAGGTTGCAGTGAGCTGAGATCGTGCCACTGCACTCCAAAAAAAAAAAAAAAAAAGAAAATACACTTTCTAGGTAGGGCACGGTGGCCCATGCCTGTAATCCCAGCACTTTGGGATGCTGAGATGGGAAGATTATTTGAGCCCAGGAATATGGGACCAGCCTGGGCAACATAGAGAGACATGCCTCTACCCCCATCTCTACAATTTCTTTTTTCTTTGAATTAGCAGGGCGTGGTGGTTCATGCCAATAGTCCCAGCTACTCAGGAGGCTGAGGTGGGAGGATCCCTTGATACCAGGAGTTTGAGGTGAGCTATGACCACACCACTGCACTCCAGTCTGAGTAAGAGTGAGAACCTGTCTCAAAAACAAAAAAGAAAAACATTTTTTAAAATTACAGATTCTAGGGCCCTGTCACAGGCCAGGCTCTCTGGGAAGCAGACCCCAAGATGGAGTTTAGAGTTCAGAGTTCCGACGGTTTGTCAGTGTTGTGAGGATCCACACTTGTGGAAGGGAGGGATGGAAAGCAGGATTGGACAGTCTCAAGAGAGGCCTCAGCTGACCCTATGGGGAGCTCTGAAGATGGGATGCTCCTTCAGAGTTGCTCTAAGTTGGGGTGAGGGGGCCAGACATTTATGCCCCATGTTCGTCAGTCGTTAGATGCAGTTACCTCAGGGAAGGGATCTGACCTTGGGCAAGGCCGCTGTCTCCAGCTGAGGCACCTCTCAAACAGGACTGCCAGCTAGCTGAGGGCTTCCTGCCAGGAGCATGCCCAGTAGCTGGGGAGAAAGTCATTCATTCCTACGGGACGGTCTGGGTGGTGGCTCACAGAGTCCACTGAAGGCTTCTACTACAGAATTATTGTAGCTAAATTCCTGAATGCAATCCAGAGTCTGTTGTTTTTAAAGTTCTGTCAATGATTTGGATGGTCTGCCTGGTTTGGAAGCCCTCAATTTCAGGTAGTCAGAGCTCGAGAGGGCTCTGAGATCATGGAGTCTCAGGGACTTGGTTCAAGGCTATTTAGCCGGTCAGTGGCAGAGCCAGGAGGGTGCTGACCTGACCTTGGCCATGGCCTCGCTCCACTTTTAAATTTCATTCAACAGATATTTATTGAGAATCTCCCACCACTGCGTGAGGCACTGGGGATGCACTGGTGAGCAAAAGAACACAGTCCCTGCCCTTGGGATACTCACAGTCCTGCCCCCCAAAATTCTCTCAGCTGGGCCTGCATCCACTCAAACATTGCTCATGGGACCGTCAGTTGGCAATCTCTATCAACGCCATAAATGTATCTACTCAGCATTTCCACTTCTAGGTATTTATCCTGCAGCTAAACCTCCATATGGGTGAAGTGACATACGTACAAGAATATTCACATATTCGCCAGAAATTCTTTAGAATTGCAAAAACCTGGAAACGCCATAGAGGTTGATTAATGGGGTTCTGGTTGAATAAACCATATCCTGGGTAAACATTAAAAATAAAAGAGGCACATTTCTATACACTGATATGAAAAAAAAACTCAAAAAAAACAAAAACAAAACTCCCAAGGCATATCAGTGAGCAAAAAAAGGAAGATACAGATAACACCAATTGTAACATGCCACCATTTGAGTGAAAAAAAAAAGAAAAGATATACGTGAATTTGTTAAGATTTTCAGTGAACCAAGAGTTTTAACAAAGAGGGAAACACTCAGTCCAAATAGAAAGACAGAAACCACTCAAGGTTTTTCACACAGAGATCATTTAATTCAGGAAATTGGTTCAGTAAGTGATACAAGAGCTGAGAAACAAAATACACCTATCAGCTGACCCAGGACCTTGGGAAATAATAGCCTGTAAGGGCTTAGCCTCCCGGGATACAGAGAAGAGAAGGAAGAAGGTGAGGAGTGAATTGCAGGTGACCACAATAGTGTCCAGGATAATATGTTTAATAAATGCATAGAGTACATCCCAGAGGCCACATAAGAAATAGCCATGGTGCTTGTCTCTAGGAGTTGGAGACTGGGAGGGAGACCTAGATTATATAGGGTGCCCTTTGGTTTACTTTGAAATTTTGTACCATGAGTGTATGTTGCCTATTTGAAACAGGACACTTGCCTGACATTCGTATTTAGTATATTGGTAAAGGTAAAGCCATTATATTTTTTCACTGGAAAACATCTTCCTGGAAACGAAATGCCAGCAAAATCTCGCCACACATCTCCTGTAATTATACCCCCGAAGACAGCATACCAATTTTTTCTGTGCATGCTTTTCACAAGTGTCCTCTTCAAATCCTCCTTGGATGAAGCGCAGCCTTGAGAGAAGGCAGAGGCCACTGGAGTGGGGAGGATGTTTTCCCCTCATCAGCAGCTGGCTTGCTATGTGATCTCACACCACATCTGTGGCCACTTAGGAAGCTGCCGGCCGGAAGGCCTCAGCTGGCATCCCGGAGCCGTGGTGCCTGCCAGCGCGTCTGAAAGGGCTGCTGCTTCACCCTCCGGGGAACGGCACACGCTGGGTGCCACTGGCCAAAGCCCTGGGTGCCCACAAGGGAGGAAGATGTGGGATCCTGGGCTCTGCCCTCGACCGACAAGTTCTGTAACTCCATAAAGAAGATGGATGGTGGAAGAAGTAGAAAGGCCAGCTCTTGTCGTTGACAATCAACCCTGGTAAACCGTATGAGGCACGGGAAGTATAACTAACTTGCCCAAGGTCACACCGCCCCACAATGACAGAGGTGGGATTCAGCCCAGATCTGGGTGAGATCATGAGTCCAGCCCTCTCACTGTGCAGACAGGGATACCCAGCCACTGATGGTCACAGAGGCACCAGCCCGAGGGGCTCTGACCTTCCATATCACCTCCCTTGTCCCTTAGGGGGTCTCAAATCAGACTGCCCCAACTCTACTACAACTCTCAGAGCCTCAGTCTTCTCTGCTATCAAGTGGGACTTTACTACATATTTAAAAGATTGTTTTGAGGTTTAAATTTGTCAACGAGTATAAAGCATTTAGCACATAGTGGGCTCAACAAATGCTAGTCCATTTCTTCCTTTTCTTTCAGTATCTTAATTCCTGCTCCTCGTACTGAAACCTTGCAGGGTTACTAGGGGTTCAGACAAGAACACTGACCTCTCTACAAAAGCCTCGGGCTGTACCAGAGTCCCACTCTCGGGCCTGGGAGCTGGGCTGTGCATCTGTGGATCCTTCTGCCCTGAAATCCAGATCCACGTTTGCTTGGCATGCCGTCTTCCCTCCTAACTCAAGGCAGAGAATTCAAGTTGGGTTAACTTTCCCTGCTATTAACATTTCCACGAACGCTTTCCCAGCTATTTTCATCAATTCTGAACAATTTTCTTAAGAAGAAAGGGAAACACCCTCTCAGCTTCAGCCTCCTGCTCCTCTGGGTTCTCCGGCAGATGAACTTCTGTTTGCACATCTGGGACTCTGCTCAGCTCCCTGATTCCTGTCCCCCCAGAACAAGGTGGTCTCAGTAAGTTGCCAGATCCACTACCCAGTGGTGTACGTTGCACCTCTCTGAGTCTCCCAGGCAAGCGTTCCGGGCCTGTCTCCTGGCCCCATAGCTCTTCTCTCTGCCTGGTGGAGGCCATTTGGTCCTAGTCCCTCTCCAGTCTCTGGGCTGATGTTGTCCATGGTTGATACTGATAGGAGGAGCCTGCAGCTGTCATTTACCTCAGTGACTTCATTCAGGTCAGCCCTGCTGTGGGCTTCCGTGTGACCTCCAGCCTAGAGGAGCCCCTCTGTCTTATGAGAAACAGCCCCCGGCCCCCTGTTTCCCCAGGGCTTCATAGTCTATCGGGGCAATAGGCATGTCGTGAGATGATCACAGCCCAGTGTGGCCAGGGCTCTGCAGGAGCAATGCAGGAGGAACTCGGGGGAAAAAACAAATAAAGGAAGAAGCACTGAAGTTTTCCCAGATGAGTCAAGGACAGTGTTCTAGTTATCTCCTGCTCCAAAACATAGTGGCATAAAACGACCATCTATGCTTCCAGATTCCATGGCTCAGGAATTTGGATAGGACACTGCAGGGTGTGTCTTCCCTGCTCTGTGATGCCTGGGCCTCAGCTGGGGTGACTCTAATGGCTGGAGGTGACTTGAAGAGTTGGGCTGAGCTGGCTGGGCTGGCTGAAGAGTGGGCTCAGCTGGGACTGTCGACTGAAGTGCCTACTTGTGGCCTCTCCAGCCTGATGGTCTCAGGACAGTTGGACTTTTTACATGGTATCAGGGGTTCAAGTGTGAGTGTTCCCAATGAACAAGGCAGAAGTTGCATGGCCTTTTATGACTTAGCCTAAGATGACACATAGCATCACCTCCAACATACTCTATTGGGCACAGCAGTCATAAGACCAACCAGATTCATGGGACAGGGATACAGAATTCATCTCTTGAGGCCAAAATCTTGCAGCCATGTTTTAAAACTGCCACAGAAGTTTCCCCAGAAGAGGTAACCCTTGAGCTGAATTTTGAAGGCAGAGTAGAAGTTTTCTGGACAGACAACATGACCAGGGTGTCCTAGGCTGAGGGATCAGGATATGCAAAGGCCCAGGGGCACAAGAGTGGACTGACTGCATGACATGTCATAAGTCCCACAAGACTTCCCAGGAGCTCAACACACAGACCCTTCCTGCCAACTCAGACAGCCATTGCTGGCTGGTCCTTCCCCGAGTGCTAAGAGCCTGCTGTGCCCCAGGGCCTGTCAGCTGAGGGCTCACCCAGATCACAGGTTGAGTGGCAAATCCACATCCCAGTGGCCTGGCCTCACCTGGCTCCTGAGGCTGTGGTGAGCACGCAGGGAGATGCACCTGGGAACAGCTTTGAATGAAGTTCAGTCAGACTCCATGCCTGTGTTCTCATCTCCAGCTCTTGACTTAGAAACTCGACGCCCAGCCAAAGCTTTCTTGGTTTGGTTTTTCAAGGCACTCTGTGTCCATTGGCTTGAATCCTGGCAATTCTTTCCATAATGCTTAGTGCTTTTGAATGGAAGCATAAAAGCTCAGACTAGATTAAGCAAAAAAGGGAAATTACTCATTCTTGTAAATGGAATATTCCAGGAGCAAATCCTGGAGTTTAAACATCAGAATTCTCTTTCTGTTTCTCATCTGCCCATTTTTTTGTGTTGGCTTCATTGTCAGGCAGTCTCCCACAAAGTACCAATGATGACCCCACAGTTCTAGGCTTAACTGATCCCCGTAGCCAGCAAACCCAGACAAAAGAGAGCACCTTCTCCCTAAATGCTCTGGCTGCAGTCCCAGAGAGGGCTCTGATTGGCTTTGCTTGGATCACATGCCTTTCTCAGAACTGATCACCATGGCCATGAAGCTGTAGTGCTGTAATTGGCTATGACTGAATCAAGGGCCGACCCCTGGTAGGCTTATGGATTAGCCCCACAGTAACCACATAGAATCACTTCCTTTCTAGAAATAGGGGCTCTGTAACCTGAAGAGGAAGGGAAAATGTAAAAGGCAGATGAAATTTAGTGGCCATAGCCCCAGGGCCACTAGTATAGTTGCACAATTTGTGCACTGCATAAAGCAAGGAGAGAGTACCCTCCTTGTCTGCCCAGAAAAGGTCTCCTTTTCTAATTTACACAAAAGCAGCCCCATGGACGCATGCCCAGCTTTGCAAGGTCTACCCCACTTTCCTTTTCCCTGTGCTCTAGCACTGCCTGGAATACTCCACCTGCTTCCTCCAAGTCCTAGTTCCAGTGCCTACTGCCCCGTGCATTGGCCAGGATGAATCTCAAGTTCCCCATGTGCCCACAGAATTACAACTTCTGCTTTGGTCATGGTTGTCCAGTTGTGGTTCTTTGTCTGTCTCCCTGTCTGGCCTCAGATAGGTTCCACAGGGACAGGGGGTGTATCAAAGCCAGGGACTGTATCCAAGCCCTCCCAGGCCAGGTGGAGGAGATGCACAGGTAGGATCTGCTTGGTGGGTGGGAAGAAAACAGAACTGTTCTCATTGCTGCCCCAGACTCTCTCCCGGCTGTTCCCTGCACATCCTCAATGAGAGGCTATTGGCCTGATCTATGCACCTCCTATGTCACTTCTACCAGCTGCTAGAGACAAAGCTGAAAGGAAGGGGTCTTGAATGATGCACCCACAGAGCCACCATCCAAGGCTGGGCTCCAGACATCAAGAGCCCTTCTTCAGGAGGCCTCAGGGGAAGAGAAGGTGGCTGGGGTCCATCTGGCTTCACTGAGGCTGCCAGGCAATTGCTCTAGGGCTCAGCTCTAGCTCCTGATGAAAACCAGATCTGGGAGCTTGGAGCCTTTGGTGAAACTGGATACCTGTCAACGTAGGCAAAGGAAATACACTGCGGGAGAGAGGCTGGCTGACAGCCCGGCAGTGCTGGGCTGGGCAGTAAGGTCGAGCTTTCCTTCTGAAAGGCCCCGAGGAGCCCTTGCCATGTGGGGTGATGACAGCCCTAAGAAACAGGAGCCCCATGGAGACAGGAAAATCACACCCACTTCTCCGTCACTTTCCTCCCCCTTCCCTTTTCTTTCTCTGTTTCATTTATTCAGATAGAAGACCTGGATTCAATCCCAGTACTAACTTTGATTCACTTTGGGTGAATTATTTAACCTCTCTGAGCCTCAGTTTGATCATCTGTAAAGTGGGAATGAAAACAGTAGCTACCTAGTTGGCTTACTGCAGGAAGAAAGGTGAAAATGCATGCAAAGTGCTTAGCACAGGACCTGGAACATAGTAAGCCCTTATTAAATGTCAGTGATTGTTATGCTTTCTCCCTCCCTCCTTTTCTATGAAATAACTTTTTTTTTTATTAAGCCATAAACATAATGCTTGATGACCACAGTAAGGAAAATATTTTGTGTCCCTAATGGCTGATGGGAGGGCAAGAGCATTGGCCCTGGAGTCAGACATCCTGAGGTTGTAATCCCAGCTCTGCCATTTACAAACTGGATAATTTACTCAAAGGACTTAACTTCTTTGAACTCCAGCATCCCCGTCTGTAAAATGGGGACAGTCCTGATACCTGCCCTGCTTAGACCCCCGGGTTGCTGTGTGTCACACATAGGATACATTTGTAAAGGGGCACCAGAAACCATGCAGAGACATGCACCTTGGTAATGATTATTTATGCTTCCGATGTTGTGCTTTCCTTCTTGGTGTCTCCTTTTCTCCTGTTTGGTTCTTCTTTTCCTTTTTCCAGTCATGAGCCAAATAAACTTTGTGGAGTCATAGAGTGTTAAAGCTGGAAAAGACCTCTGTGACCATTGGTTCAGTGGTTCTATCAGAAATCACCTGGGGAACGCAAAGAAATTATGATTCCTGGGCTCCAACCCAGATAAAGAGAATCAGAATCTCTTTTTAAGTGAAAACTTGTTTAAAATTACAAAAGTCGTACATGCTCATTATAAATGAATCCCAACCATACAGAAATAATGAGAGTAAAACGGTCTCTCAGAGGTAACCGCTCTTAGTGGTTTGGTGTGTGTCCTCTAGGGTTTTGGCTTTTTTTTTTTTTCTTTCCCCTGGAAAGAGCTAAGCATATAGCTTTTATTTTTCCCATTAAACTAGATCCCCACTCACTTAAAAAAAAAACAAAAAACCGAATATAGCTTAGACATCTTTCCACATCAGTACACATATGTCTACCTCACTCTGTTCTACAGCTGCAGAGAATTCCATTGTGTGGCTTGTTGTGGATGACTTAACCATTTCCCTGTTGGTGGATACTTGGGCTGTCCCTGGTGACTCACATGCAGCCCTCCCAGCCACTGCCCATGTTTAGCAACCTCTGCTTTCTACAGATGGGCAACTGGAGACCCAGGGAGGGTACAAGAAAGAGCAGGTAGCTTCACGGAGCAAATTAGTGGCAGAGCCAGGACTTACAACCCTGGTTTCCCGGCATGCTCTCTGCATTGAACTATACTACCACATTCATCAAAAACAAAGAAAACAGCAACAATTTTTTTAAATGGCGATAAAGGGAACTTAACAACATTTTTCTGAACCTATTCCTAATAGTAGGAAAGAGAAAAAAAATCCTCAATTTTATTTCGTGTATTCTGAGGATTGGATGTTTTCCCAAACTTTCTCAGGGTTTTCACTTCTCATTATGTTCTTTGTAAGAGTTCATAACTCAATAATTTTTTCCTACACATTGTTTCTGAAGCCAATAGTTTTTTTTTTTTTTATGTTAGTATCTCCAAATCCCACTTCCCTGGAGTATGGCTATTCTGAGAGACCTTGGTCAAATTCCACTTTACGAACCCAGCCCCCCTTCACTCACCATAATTGATGAGTTTTCCTGGCTTGTGAAAACAAATGGAATTATAAAATTGTGACTGTCATCTATTTTTTTTATTAAGCAAATTCCTCGAAGTCCTGCAGGTAATTTTCCCAGAAAGATGAATTACCCAGTTGTAACAAATATAACATGTTTGCAGAATCCTTGTGAGAATTTGCTCTTTGCCCAGAAATTACGCTTAATCTTCCTACTACAGAATGGAATGTTAATCCTGCCTCCAATGAGCTAATGGAGATTTGATTGGAAGTGACCACTGCCCATCAAGTCCTGTTCTCTTTGAAGCAGTTGTCCTCACAGCCTGGTGCTGACTTACAGACAAATGTTTCCAAGTCTACTGCCCCCACCTCCATCCCCTGCCACAAATGGATTAGTCAAAAACCACTCCGATTTCTGAGTAAAAAGGAAGAGATGTCATCCTCAGATAGCTGAACACAGTGCTGGCAACATCTGAATACTGTTTAGCGTTGTCTTGGGCAGAAGATAATGGGAACAAAGGAGTACAGAGTAACTTTTTTTTTGTTTTTGTGTTTTTGAATTGGGATCTTATGGTGTCACCCAGACTGGAGTGCAGTGGTGCAGTCACAGCTCACTGTAGCCTCTACTTCCCAGGCTCTAGCAATCCTCTCGCCTCAGTCTCCCAGGTAGCTGGGACCACAGGTACATGCCACCACATCCAGCTAATTTTTAAAATTATTTGTAGAGATGAGGTCTTGCTATGTTGCCCAGGCTGGTCTCGAACTCATGGGCTCAAGCAATCCACCCACCTCGGCCTCCCAAAGTGCTGGGATTATACGTGTGAGCCACAGAACCCGCCCCAGAGTAAGTGTTTTGTCTGTGACCTGCCTCTTGGGACCTAAAACTCTGGCTTCTATCTTAGAATCAAAAGTAGGCCCATCTCGTGGCCCCCAGATTGTGGTTTCTAAATGCCATGTCTCCACAACTAGGCTCCTTGGAAAAATGGCTGATTCCAGGTCTGGAACAGGAAATGGGCTGGAGTATCTTATTAGAATAAACAGCAAAGAAGTTATCAAAGATAACTAGGGTCCTACCAAGACTCAAGAGCCAATATAAAGAAGCTCCCACTGGCCAAAGATGGGTCACTTTCAGCATCAATGAGGACAATAACTACATTGAATTGAAACATATCAAATATGTTTTAAATTACAAAAGCCATACATGTGCATTATAAATGAATGTCAACAATACAGAAATAATGAGAGTAAAACGGTCTCTCAGATGTAACCACTCTTAATGGTTTGGTGTGTGTCCTCTAGGGTTTTGGTTTGTTTTTTTTTTTTTCCCTGGAAAGAGCTAAGCATATAGCTTTTATTTTTCCCATTAAGCATATCAAATATGTTTAAATCCATAAATTCATAATGATATTAAAAAAGGAAAACAATGGCTAGGGCACAGTGTCTCATGCCTGTAATCCCAGCACTTTGGGAGGCTGAGGCAGGAGGATTGCTTGAGCCCAGGAGTTCGAGATAAGCCTGGGCAACATAGCAAGACCCCCATTTCTAAACAACAATAAATTTGTTTTAAATGAGCCAGGCATGGTGGTGTGTGCCTGTAGTCCCAAGCTACTCAGGAGACTGAGGTGGGAGGACTGCGTGAGCCCAGGAGGTCAAGGCTATAGTAAGCCATGATCATACCACTGCAATCCAGCCTGGGCAACAGAATGAGACCTTGTCTGAAAAAAGAAGAAAATAAAAAACAGAAAAACGCGTTGGTCACTTTTGAAGGATGCCAGGAAAACCAATTCATTGCTCTAAAAACTGGTAAATACAGGGAAAGAATCAAGTATTTATTCTGTCTTTCCTATGCATACTGTACCTCAGGACAACCACATAGTAGATGAGAGCAAGTATTTCTTTGTTTCTTTTTTTCTGAGATGAAGTCTCGCTCTGTCGCCGAGGCTGAGGCTGGAGTGCAGTGGCGTGATCTCGGCTCGCTGCAACCTCTGCCTCTCAGGTTCAAGCAATTCTCTGCCTCAGCCTCCCGAGTAGCTGGGATTACAGGCACCTGCCACCACGCCCGGCTAATTTTTTGTATTTTTAGTAGAGACAGGGTTTCTCCATGTTGGCCAGGCTGGTCTTGAACTCACCGATCAAGTATCTTTTTATGGAAGTATTCCAGCTCATAAACGAAGTAGGTAGAATTAGAATATCCCCATGTTTCAACCTCTAATGAGAACTATAAATGTAGCCGATGATCACCAATGGCTGTTAACATCATAGAAACAGACAATCAGGGCCAGGGGCGGCAGCTCACACCTGTAATCCTGGCACTTTGGGAGGCCGAGGCAGACAGATCACAAGGTCAAGAGATCAAGACCATCCTGGCCAACATGATGAAACCCCGTCTCTACTAAAAATACAAAAAAATTAGTTGGGTGTGGTGGCACGTGCCTGTAGTTCTAGCTACTCGGGAGGCTGAGGCAGGAGAATTGCTTGAACCCAGGAGGCGGAGGTCGCAGTGAGCCAAGATCATGCCACTGCATTCCAGCCTGGCGGCAGAGCGAGACCGTCTCAAAAAAAAAAAAGAACGAAAGAGACAACCAGGTGTTTTCAGTCTTCCTAAGGGAGGAGAGCATACCACCTATGAAGTACTCTTGCCAAAACATCACCCTTGAGTATGGCTGAGCTTCTAGAGCTGCCAATCTACAGAAACATACAGAAGACAGAGAACATGTTAAGTAACATCACAGAAATACAACCATCAAAATCTAGACTGTGTGAAGCTCTGCAGGACAACCAGTTTCTCCACAAAATACAATACAAAAAATAAAGCGAGGCAGAGGAAAATTTATAGATTCAAAGAGATTTATAGTTATTTCAATCCTGATTTGAGCAAGGAGGTAAAAAAGACAATCGGGAAAATCTGAACACTGGTAGGATCTTTGATGATACTAGGATTTGTTAATTTTAAGGTGTGATAACGTTTTTATTGTTATTTTAAGGGAATTATTAACATTTAGAGATACTATAGGTAGAATTTTTTATTTTTTATTTTATTATTATTATTATTGTTTTTTTAGACCGAGTTTCCCTCTGTTGTCCAGGCTGGGGTGCAGTGGTGCCATCTCGGCTCACTGTAACTTTCGCCTCCTGTGCTCAGGCCATCCTCCCACCTCAGCCTCAGGAGTAGCTGGGACTACAGGCATGCGCCACCACGCCTGGCTAATTTTTGTTTTCGTTTTTTTTTTTTTTTGGTAGAGATGGGGTTTCACTATGTTGCCCAGGCTGGTCTCGAACTCCTGGGCTCAAGTGATCTGTCCATCTCAGCCTCCCAAAGTGCCAAGATTACAGCCACGAGCCACCACACTGGCCATCCTCTTGATCTTGACAAGCACCTAAAATGATGGCTCTGGCCAAGTCGTTTCCTGTTTCTGAGTTCCATCTCCTAGCAGTTGGAGTTGCTTAAAAGGGGAGAGAGGCTCTCATGGGTTGGTTTAAGCACAACTGCCCACCCAATGTAAGGGTTTGTAATTTCAACTCTACTCTGAGATGCGTTTATTTGACCCTTTGGGGACTTTGTGAAGATTAATTTTTCACCCAATGACATCCCACATTTATTTTATAGGACACTTTGCTGGACATTCGGGAGGGCAGATATAGATGTAAGTGATGTTTTTGACAAGATCTGGGGACTTTCTGACACTAATGGATAGTTACAGTAAAGTGCTGGAAGGAAGGAAGATCCCTGGAGGGTGCTCCCAGAGGAGGGGGTGCCTCTGAAAGGAGTGGATGGGGTTGGGTTGGAGTGTGAAGCCTGCATTTGTAGACTTACTGCCCCATATTATTTTCACTGATAATATCCTTGCTGTGTACTATGAAACTCTGGCTCTTATGGCGATGAGAAGAGACTGAAGAGGAGATTGAGAGAGATGTTACCATAGGAATGGGGTCTTACCATCCATAAAATATGTTAACTTCATTGTTTCTTTTGAGCAAGATGGCACATTGTCTAGTTCCATGGCACTGGTAGTCATGATCAAGACAGATGACTAGAAATCTGCCAGCTAGACAAATCTACAAGCCTCTGTCCTTCTTTAGGTTACCTCAGTGTATCAGTTAGAAATACTTTTAGGTGCAAGTACAGAAACCACTGAAAAACCGGCTTAAACAAACAGGGGTTACCTGCCCTCCTCCTCTCCCTTCTGCTCCTCTTTTTTTTTTAATTATTTTATTTCAGTAGTTTTGGGGTAACAGGTAGTTTTTGGTTACACGGATAAGTTTTTTGTTTTGTTTTTTTTTTTTGAGACAGAATCTCACTCTGTTGCCCAGGCTGGAATGCAGCGCCACCATCTCAGCTCACTGCAACCTCCGCCTCCCAGGGTTCAAGCGATTCTCCTGCCTCAGCCTCCTGAGTAACTGCGATTTCAGGTGCACACAACGATGCCTAAGTTTTGTATGTTTTGTAGAGATGGGGTTTCACCATGTTGGCCAGGCTGGTCTCAAACTCTTGACCTTAAGTGATCTGCCCGCCTCGGCCTCTCAAAGTGCTGGGAATATAGGCATGAGCCACTGCACTCGGCCTATGGATAAGTACTTTAGTGGTAATTTCTGAGATTTTGGTGCACTTGTCACCTGAGCAGTGTACTTTTGGGCCAGGCACAGTGGTTCACACCGGTGATCTCAGCACTTTGGGAAGCCAAGGCAGGAGGTGGTCGGGAGTTCAAGACCAGCCTGGGCAACATAGTGAGACCCAGTCTCTACAAAAAAAACAAAAATTAGCCAGGCATGGTGGCACACACCTGTGGTCCTTGCTACTTGGGAGGCTGAGGCAGGAGGATTGCTTGAACCCAGGAGTTCAAGGCTGCAGTGAGCCATGATCACACCGTGATTACTCCACTGCACTCCAGCCTGGGTAACAGGGCAAGACCCTGTCTCAAAAAACAAAAACAAAAAATAAAACAAAAACAAAAATACCCTCCCACTTCTGGGGATAGGGACAGGCAGAGAAGGTGCCCCAATGGAGGGTGCTGGCCTTGAACATGTAAAAGATCAGAGAGGTCCAGAGGAGTGGGTTCAGGGTTTGGACCCATGTGGCTGGAGGGCAAGGTTTACGTGGGAATCTATAAAGCTCCCAGCACTTAACATAAGTTACCCAAGTTCTTCTAGCCAGCTTGGTGGATGGTGTTAACCACAGTTCACACCTACCCAGTCCGTTTTCCCCTATTCCTCTTCATCTGTTTCCCAGGCTCTATTTCTGGCTTGGGGTGGGGGCGGGGAGGGGGGAATCACATGACTCAGGCCTGGCCAATCATTGTACTATATTCCTCCCTAATTGTGATTGGTTCAGGGGTTATCATGTGACTCAAACCCGCTGCATAAGGAAATCAAGATGGAGTGAGACACAGATGGAAACAAGGATTTTAGGGGCCTGTGGGTTCAGATTTTTGGCCCTAAAGCTCAGTTCTTGCAGCTCCTCCTTCTGTCCTGAGAGCTTCCCCAACATTCCTCACAACCAAAAAAGTCAATACATTTCTTTTTTTTCTTGAGATGGAGTCTAGCTCTGTCACTTAGGGCTGGATATGAAGTGCAGTGGCCTGATCCTGGCTCACTGCAACCTCTGCCTCCTGGAAAATGCAGAAGGAACAAAATTCAAGAGAACCAGGATGCATCCAGAGTTCTGAGTCTAAGTGAACTGCTGGCACTTGCTGTCACTTCATCTAGTCATCCAAATACCCCCACCCATGCCTGTTGACTGTCAGGCAGGATGAGAGTTACAGCTGGTAGCCTCCTTTACTCTGCTCTGTTCCTCAACCCTTGTGAAAGCTGATCTGAAGAAAACTCGTGAGGAAAAGAAAGGCCTTCATCCTCCCTTCAGTCAGACCAGGTCTTTTATATAGAATCATCAATGTATGGCAGGGCAGTGCTTTTATGGAGCAAATCTAGATATGGAGAAGGCAATGAAGCAGTGGGAACTGGGAAAGGGTGTAAACCAAGATGTCTGAGGCCTCACCCAATCCATCCACAGTGTCAATGAGTACCCAATACCTACGGGCAGAGTCCAGATATCCCAGCGTCATCCATCCGGCATGACTACTTGCCTTGCCCTGTGTGGCCAGCTCAGTCCCCACACTTTCTTTCTTTCTTTCTTTTTTTTGAGATGGAGTTTTGGTCTTGTTGCCCACGCTGGAGTTCAAGGGCACGATCTTGGCTCACTGAAACCTCCGCCTCCTGGGTTCAAGTGATTCTCCTGCCTCAGCCTCCTGAGTAGCTGGGATTACAGGCACCCACCACCACATCCTGTTAATTTTTGTATTTTAAGTAGAGGCGGGATTTTGCTACGTTGGCCAGGCTGGTCTCGAACTCCTGACCTCAGGTGACCCACCCACCTTGGCCTCCCAAAGTGCTGGGATTATAGGTGTGAGCCACCATGCCCGGTCATGTCCCCGCAGTTTCTAATTGAATTAGAAATTAAATTAGCACATTCACACTCAGGTGGGCCCTCCAGTTACATTTCTCTCCACTGCATACTAATCCATGTCCTCCCTATCCTTAGAGGCCCTGGGCCAGCCCCTTCCTCTAAGAAGCTATGGGGCAACTCCTCTGGCACACCACTCTCTGCCACAAGGAACTCTGTTTTGTAGAGTACTGAGAGTGGACTTGGCTGTTTCTGGTGAGCAGTGCAGCCCCAGAGAGGCGAAGCAAGCATAGAGGAGGGAATGGCATGGTGCCTGCATTCACTGGCCCCAGAGGCACTGGGTTAGAGCTAGAAGTTGAAGAAGCTCTTCTCATGAGGGACTCTGAGAGGTTCTGGACACAAGCCAAGGTGCCTCAGGGACCTGAGGACCAAGGATAGCCCAGTGTCAGGTTTTCTCCTGACTCTGACCCAGAATCCAGCCCCATTCTGATGCATCAGGGCCTGGTGGCTTTGGGACCGTGGGAAGCAGTCTGCTGGCAGAGCCACCGGCACTTTCATGGGTGGCATCACAGCAGAGGCAGTGCATAGAGCCCCAACAAGCAGGCTCAGGATGTGAGATGTGTTCTATTCTGCAAGAGATTTGTCCCCTGTGAGTTCCACATGTAGGTAGCTAGAGTCTGAGTGGAGGGCTGAGGTCCTCCATAAGCAAATGTGGATTTGTGTAGGTTTTCATCCTGTGTGTGTTTTTATCCTTTCGGCCTAGGGTTCTGGGCTGGGGGAGGGGGGCAGGGTGAAGCCTCAGGTAAACTGTGTCCTCATTCACACTCAGGTGATAGCACCTGGGCCTTGGGTGTCTGCCTTGCCAGAGTATGAGCTCTCTGGGGGTCTCCTGGCCTCACTCTTGCCCAAACACTGTTGGATGGCCCACTCTGACCCAGCTTTGCTGAGAATCCGTGTGCTTAGTGTTGGGAACAGGCTCCCCAAAATCTGGCCATAAACTGGCCCCCAAACTGGCCATAAACAAAATCTGTGTAGCACTGTGACATGTTCATAATGGCCATAACGCCCATGGTGGAAGGTTGTGGGTTTACTGGAATGAGCGCAAGGAACACCTGGCCCAGGAACCGCTTAAAGGCATTCTTTTTTTTTTTTTTTTTTGAGATGGAGTCTCGCTTCTGTCGCCCAGGCTGGAGTGCAGTGGCGTGATCTTGACTCACTGCAAGCTCCACCTCCTGGGTTCACGCCATTCTCCTGCCTCAGCCTCCTGAGTAGCTGGAACTACAGGCGCCCGCCACCACGCCCGGCTAATTTTTTTTGTATTTTTAGTAGAGACGGGGTTTCACTGTGGTCTCGATCTCCTGACCTCGTGATCCGCCCGCCTCAGCCTCCCAAAGTGCTGGGATTACAAGCGAGAGCCACTGCGCCTGGCCAAAGGCATTCTTAAGCCACAAACAATAGCATGTGTGATCTGTGCCTTAAGGACATACTCCTGCTGCAGTTAACTAGCCCAACCTATTCCTTTAATTCGGCCCATCCCTTCGTTTCCCATAAGGGATACTTTTGGTTACGTTAATATCTATAGAAACAATGTTAATGACTAGCTTGCTGTTAATAAATACGTGGGTAAATCTCTGTTCGGGGCTCTCAGCTCCGAAGGCTGTGAGACCCCTGATTTCCCACTTCATACCTCTATATTTCTGTGTGTGTGTCTTTAATTCCTCTAGCACTGCTGGGTTAGGGTCTCCCCAGCTGAGCTGGTCTCGGCACTTAGATGGCAAGGACAGAAGCCAGGCAGGCAATGTAAATGAAGCAGGGGCAAGGATGGGGTCTAAGGGGAAGCAGAGGGTATGAGTTCTGTTTAAAAAGGGGGAAGCTGCCTGGCCAGTTGTTACCCTGTGGGAATGTAGGTCTGGGGATGCCAGATTTTCCCAATTTTTCATTTAAGGAAATAGAGATTCAGATTATGTGAAATCTACTGATTTTCAAATTTAAAAGTCAGCAGCTATGTGGGTTGTTGTCTATGTGCATGTTCGGATCCATTCTCTCCCTGACCACAACCTGGGAGGGTGACCCTTGTGAACAGCACTGTCTTCCCTGCCCTCTCCATTCCTATTGGATTTGGCCAGTGGACAGAATAGGTAGAGATTGAAAGGTGGGAGATTGGGATATTTATCTCGCTTGTTCCAAGCCAAGTCTCCCCTGACCCCATAAACACTGGGGTCATGGTTTTGGCAGTGGCTCCTCTCCTAGGTTATAGCTCTCATGGTCTGGTGACCCCTCTTTCCCTTCTGTCTTCAGGCCTGGGGGTAAATCCCTCCACTGCTTGTCTTTGGGTGCCTCCCCATCCTTTGCTGGCTCTATTCATCCTGCCAGTATAAACAGTCCCTTCATTATGAGCTCTTCCCTGTTAACCCCTTTTAAATGTGCCCTTTCCTGCTGGGAACTACGGATACCAAGTAATTCAATTGAACAGCCACACTGGGAGGTGCAGTCACACCTGGATCTGCAGTCTGGATCCAGCCAGTCTGCAGAAGCCCAGCTTGCAACTGCTGATGTATGCTCAAAGCCCTACACCGAAGCCAGCAGGCCAAAGCCGAGAGTACCACACAGACCAACACAGTGCTAAGGACAGTAGGTACACAATAACTCCCATGTTGAAACTGAAGAGGCAAACCAAAAAAGGGAAAAGGTTGAGACACGTCTAACCAGTTTAATGACTTCGAAACCATGCAAATGCCAAACTATGGAGCACTAGGGATACAAGAAGCACCAAGGCCTTTGGGGCGGGGGTGGGGGACACTACAACATTGTCATGGGGAAAACGGGATCACCTAATACTGGTAGGGGAAAAGGGCAGTTCACCGGCAGCTCAGAACTATGACATATTCCTCAGGGGAGCCTGCATCCCTTCCTGAAAGTAGGAGCAAGCCAACTGCCTTCACTCTCGGACATAAATTCTGGTGCAGACCACGTCATCGGCGCCGAACGTCTGCAGAGAAGAAGAAAAGGAAAACCAATCAGTGCAGATGCCTGTGCAAAAATGTTTAAAGCATATCACTAATAAGGCCACTTATTGCCCTGTTAAAAACTCTTTGTAACAGACATTCAATTTCCTGTGTGTGCGCTCAGGCTAAGCATTAAGGGATATTTTTTCCCCCTTAAGCGCTATTGGCAAAGAGGTAACCAGAGTATAGAATTATGTTATATACCATTTTCCTTTGCTTCTGGAACCTGTAAAATGCTGACATAAGAAATGCCAGGAGTTTGGGTTTTAAAATTAAACTGAAAGGGAAAGAATGTCACAATGGACATTTCTGAAGTGGCTCTGTCTCTTTTCAAATGACTTCAAAATAGAAAGAAGCTCAAGCAGCTGGGGTCATGGGGCCCAGCACTCACCAGCCAGTTCTGTTCCTTGCTTTGGAGAAGGAATAGAACTGCTTTCCAGGAAGCAGTCATCTAACCTGGGAGACAGGCTGAGATGCTGTATATGTAATACTCAAGTCACCTGCAAGCTAGAAAATTGGTCTCAGCTGCAAAAGCACAGCATTGGCATCCAAACCCAGCTCTGCAGCTCACAGCTGGCTAAGCTTGGGGCAAATTTTTCCTCTCGTGGCCTATTTGGGAAAGGGGCAGGTAGGGGCTGGTGTTGAGGAGAGGGGTGGAATTGACAAGATGATCATTGCAAAGGCTCTTCCAGCTAAAATTCTATGGCTCTTTGTTTGTTTACTGTAGGGAGGACACGAATCATTGCACAGATGGAGGAGGACATTTTTCTGCTGGCCTCTGAAATGATATTGCCCATAAGTAAACTGTCGCAACTTTCCCCCAAAACTAGCAATTACTCACAGGCCTGCTCTCCTGGGCCTCTCACAGGCAGTTAGAGCAGGGAAAGCAATATATATGTTAAAAAAAAAAAAAAACAAACGAGAAACAGAAATTCTCCAGTCTGTAAACCTGATGTGAGTATGTTTGTTTGCAAATGTACATTTATGTGCCAGAAGGTCCTTATCTTTCAGATTCTCAAAGTGGCCTGAAATTAAAGAGATGTTAAAACCACTAAACGAGGCATTTAGCTATCCTATGATCTTTATATTCTTACCCTGCCCTCTTAGTTGGTCATGAGATGCTCTCAGAGAACTTATGCTAAAACATTATCCTGACACGTGCGCTTCAGGGAAATACTTCCGGTCCTTAGTGACTGAGGAAGCAGATGCCCATCACTAGCTTCTTTACTTTTTGAGATAGCCTTACTCTGTTGCCCAGGCTGGAGTGCAGTGGTGTGATGTCAGCTCACTGCAACCTCTGCCTCCCAGGTTCAAGCGATTCTCCTGCCTCAGCCTCCCAAGTAGCTGGGATTACAGGCATATGCCACCACGCCCAGCTAATTTTGGGGTATTTTTAGTAGAGATGGGGTTTCACCATGTTGGCCAGGCTGGTCTCGAACTCCTGACTTCAAGTGATCCACCTGCCTCAGCCTCCCAAAGTGTTGGGATTACAGGCATGAGCCACTGCACCCAGCCACTAGCTTCTTTTCATGCTAGGGATCTGCTGACCAGACTGGCAATTATACCCACTCCTGGACACTTTTGTCCTAGCCTCTTCTCTATTAGGAAGAAATGCAGGTGATTCTGCACGCTAGGGGGTGTGGGGCTTGACTTTCCCACCATAAGTCTACCTCGCAGATGTCTGGATGCCTGAGAACCATGTTAATTTTCAATAATTCTTTGAGTTCTACAGCCACGGACTGTCAAATGGCTGCCGGCATTTGGGTAGTTAATGCTGTACCCTGGAGAAACTATTCTCACTAGCTGACAGCTCTCCCCAGCTAACACATAGCTTCATGACATGAGAAGAAATCGCCGCATTTCCAACCACATTTGAAGTGCCCTTCTCAGCCTGCAGACTATGCTTAGAGGTTCCCGACAGAAACTCCGTAGAATATTCCAGAGTGGTTTGTGGGAGTATGCTCAGTTTTCAAAGGAAGGCAACTTATAGCCTGGGGGCAATTTACTGTTGGCGCTGGGAGAGCTTATTTCAACTTAACTAGAATAATTGCCTCTTGTTATATAGAGACTGCATCTCTCTGCGTTTTAGATTTATTAATGATAATAACTCTTGAAACAAAAGCCCTCATTTCAGATCCAAAATGCCAAGAGTTAATACTCCCTTTCCCTTTGAGGCTTGTATATATGTTTGCTGTGCCAGGGAAGGATGCAGGGATAGAGCTGAAGTTGGGAGGAGGGAGGATTTGAAAGTGATGGGGCCCATCTAGCAGAATTTGGCCTGTGACTCCAGCTGCTCGTATACTACAGAGGTTAATAAAATCACTCTTTCTCAGAGCAAACCGATCCTACTGAACCCTCAGCTACATTCTAAAACTCTAAAATCATCTCCCTCTTTGCTGTCTCTGGTACCAGTAAAACATATACGCCTTTTCTCCTAAATTTCCATGTCTCAGCCTCAAATTGCTCCCCCAAGCCCAGCAAGTATCCTTTCCCGGGAAACAATATTAACCAGGTTGCAAATTAAGCAGTCCTTTCTCTGAGAAAGGAGAAAGCATGTTAAATCATCCCAGGGAAGGACAAGAGGAGAGAGAGAGAAAGATCAAGCAGTCTCAGTTCAAGTAATAGCTCAATTTAGGGTCTTCTTGCAGAATAAACATGTAATTTCAAGGCTGAGAGGGACCTCAGGGATATCAGACTTCAGCTTAACCCCTCATTGTATAGCAGGGGGAAGAGCTTGGGAAGGGAGGGCCCATGCTCAGGTCACACTGCAAGTCCTTTCCTAGCATCCTTCAGCAGGCAGTCTCCTATTCACAACATTTCAAGGTGACACTCACTAAGATGGAGCAGAGATTAACAAAATACCTAATGGAGAACAAAGGATGTAATTTCCTGGTTACCCAAAACAGCTTTCCCCTTTTCTAGTCTGGAAGAAAAGGGTGGTTGCAAAAACCTTAATTAGTTTTTTTGTTTTTGTTTTTAATTTTGAGACAGGGTCTCAGCTCTGTTGCCCAGGCTAGAGTGCAGTGGCACGATCACAGTTCACTGCAGCCTCAAACTCCCGGGCTCAAGTGATCCTCCCACTTCAGCCTCCGAGTAGCTGAGACTACAAGCATGTGCCACCACACTCAGCTAAGTTTTTTTTCTTTTGTAGAGACAGGGGTCTCACTATGTTGCCCAGGCTGTTCTCAAACTCCTGGGCTCAGCCTCCCAAAGTGCTGGGATTACAGGTGTGAGCCACCAATCCCGGCCCAGTTCTGAAACACAAAGGGAGAGTGAGGGGGATTGTTCTGCCCTCGGCCTTCCTTTGTTCTCTACCTAAAAAAAGGGGAGGAAGTGTGTGCTTAAATTATAGAGGTTTCTAATTTGGCCTCACTAGGTAAGTTTTGTCTGGCTAGGAGCAGGTGTTTAAAATGTTTTCGTCTGAATACTTTTTTTTTTAGAGACAGAGTCTCTGTCGCCCAGGCTGGAGTGCAGTTGTGCCATCTCAGCTCACTGCAACCTCCGCCTCCTGGGTTCAAGTGAATCTCCTGCCTCAGCTTCCCAAGTAGCTAGGATTACAAGCATATGCCACCACGCCCGGCTAATTTTGTATTTTTAGTAGAGATGGGGTTTCTCCATATTGATCAGGCTGGTCTCAAACTCGCAACCTCAGGTGGTCCACCTGTTTCGGCCCTGCAAAGTGCTGGGATCTGAATACTTTTAAGGAAAAGCCTACCTTTTTTAGTTCTACAGGGGTTTATCTCTCCACACTGTGTTATACTCAGACACTTCCCAAATTAGCATTCATTGCCTGGCTCCCAAAGGCCATTGGAGTTTGCAAATCACAGGTAAAAATGTTCTCTAAGGTTCTGAGTGCAGACGTGATAAAAATTACTGAAACCTTTTCCAGCCAGCAAAAGGGGGAATGAGAATGAAAAAATATCCCTTCTGCCATGTGAGCGTGGGGACCTCATAGAGCCTAAGCATTCCAAGCCTGATGAGAGGGGAGCTTGGCTTAAAGCATGTCACCGCCACTGGGATGTATTAGTGTGGATAGTGGCAAGCACTCCAGCCTGTCTCTAGCCCCTATTCCCCCCTCTGAGCCACTCCTCTTTCCTGTCAACCATTTAACAATGATTTCCTCTGACCTGAACTGTCATCTCGGGTTTTCTGCTCTAATTTTAATCCAGGGCAAATGATGTCTTTCTCTGAACGGCCGAGTGAGGAGGACATATTTGTGGGGCCCATCTCGGGCCCCCTCTGGGGGAACTTCAGGATTATTTCAGGGTCAAGGGTTCCCTACCAGGATAAGTTCATCGTTGGCCAGCTCACGGGTCCAGTAGGTTTTGGGGCCATCTCCTTCAAGAAGAGTTTGCGTGCAATGGATCTTGTTCTCATTCTCCCAAGTGGCTAAACTCTGCAGGCGGGAAAACCATTAGTGACATTAATTAGAGTCTCAGCAGCGGGAGCAGGGGCAACAATGAGCATTGAAAAATAATTGCTGTGCAGAGAATCAACACATGGTCCCTGTCAGCAGGCCACAGATTCTTCTCCACTGAGCCTTATGAAGTCCAAATTCAGAGTGCTGGTCACAGATTTTATGGGGTATAAATACACCTTGTATAACACACACACACACACACACACACACACACACACACACACACAATCTCTTACTGAAGCAGCAAGGCCTTAGGCATGCTTTACATCTCTAGGAATAAAATTTAGAGCATGAAATGATTCATTTATACAAAAATTAGCTACCCCTTCAAACAATTTGGATTTTATTTATTTTTATTCATTTTTTTTTTTTGAGATGGAGTCTCCTTCTGTTGCTGAGGCTGGAGTGCAGTGGCACGATCTCGGCTCCCTACAACCTCCAGCTCCCAGGTTCAAGCAATTCTCTTGTCTCAGCCTCCTGAGTAGCTGGGATTGCAGGTGCCTGCCAGCACGCCCAGCTAATTTTTTTGGTATATTTAGTAGAGATGGGGTTTCACCAGGCTGGTCTCGAACTCCTGACCTCAGGTGAACATAATTTGGATTTTAAAAGCAAGAACCTTCACATCAGAACCACAAGATTTTACGACAGTTAAGACACCAAGTTTGTAACCACATCTGTCACCAGCCTATCAGGAGCACGATGCCCTGCACGGATTTTGGGATAGGAACCTCATCAGATGTAGTGCACCCCTACACTGATAAACCTTGGTGTCTTTGGCTCTGAGGGTTAAAATACTGCCACTTTCCCGGTTACATCCCTTTAGAAAAAATTTAAAAAGCAAATCAATCTGAAAGGTCTTCATGCTTTTGGAGGTGGGAGGCAAAAGGAGGAATTTCCTGAAGTTTTCCCCAGTGTCTGCACAAAGCTAAGTGTGGTACAGCTGGGCTGGGGGGTGGGCGAGAGCTGAATGTGCACATAATCAGTTTTTAACTAACACATGGGACACATTCATTAGGCAAGGTGTGGGGGGATGGGGGGGTGCATAAAGCCCCACTCTCCCGGCTGTTGTGTGAACTTTTAGTTTTTTTTTTTAAATCAGAATTACCCTTTCTGGCAGTAGCCACCATTGGATGTCCCCAGACTGAGCCCTGCCTATTGCCAAGCCTCCTCTCTTAGACTCCCAGCCCTTCACTCTATGCTGTCCTGCTCTTTGTTTCTGCAGTGTAGTTTAGGCTTCAGATCCCACCCGCTCCAAGCGTGGAGATCATTTCCAGGCTATGACAATTCTGGAGCCAAAGATTGCCTCCTAGATCAGCCTGCTTCTGGGGGGCTTTGTTCCTTTGTCCTTCCAAGCCCAGTGCCCAGAGAGTCCCATTCTGAGATCAGACCAGGGACTGCTCAGGAAAGGTGAAAGAAACAAATTTCCCACTCTCTGGAATGTTACGACTTTTTTCTTTAAAAAAAAAAAAAAATTAGAGAAGGGGAGGGAGACATTCTGTCACTTTTTAACTAAGTGGTAGCACCAGTGATTATTTTTCCATCTGGTTAACCTAATGCAATTTTTGCTCATGCAAAAAAGGAATGTCCAACCCCTTGCTTCAATCCACCGGTTCATCCCTGGGCCGATGTATGGAGAAATAAAAAAAACTCTTGCCCTTGAGGACTCAGAGAGGGCAACTAGTCCATTTTCCCAGCCAGAACCTGCCTTGCCTTTGGAAAGACTCCGCCGTTCCTTTAAGGAACCAGGCTGAGGGCGGGAAGGAAGAGGTGACGGGGCCATCGGGACTGCTAAAACTGGATCCAGAGCGTACCCAGGCGGCCCAGGGACCCGGGCGGGCGCGGGGGATACGGCGGGAAAGGAATGCAAGAGCTGCCGCTTCACCTGCGACAGAGAACCTGGCGGCTCCTGCAACCTCCTCCTCCTCCTGAGCCGCCTGCGCTTGGCGCCGCAAACCGCTGCAAAAGCCACTGCTGGGAGCGCGGCGCAACCCAGAGCCCGCTCTTCAAGCGCGACTGTTAGCACCCCGGGAGGCGGCTTAGGGATGGGGTTAAGATGGAATGAAGGTAATACTTTGTCTTGAGCCAGGGGCAACTAGGATGCACAAACTCCCTCTGCAAACAACCAGTGTACACACCCTGCAAGGAAGGCGCGCCACAGGCTGCAAAGGGAGACTTAGGTTCCTCCAGCAGCAGTGGGCCATGGGCATGGAGCGGGGACCCGGGGACGCTGTACTGGCTCTGGGGCCTCACCCTGCACTTGCGTCCGTCCACGGTCTCCTCCTCAAAGCCTTCTCCGACCTTGAAGTTGATCTCAGTGGTGCGCACCGTGGTGGATGTCTTGATGTAGAATTGATCCCCGTCCTGGCGGATCTCCACGTGCGGCTTGGACGCAGCCGCTACGGCCACTTTCCTCAGCATGGCGTTCACACCTGCGCAGGGTGCACCACAGGCTCGGGTCACGGGGCCTCGCCGCCAGTCTCGGGACCGGTCGGGCACTGCTCATACCCTAACTTTAGAAAGGGGCCTTAAAATTGGTCCACTCGTTTCCCCGCCCTCGCCCTTGTTTTCGAGATGAGAAACTGAGGCACAGAGAGGGTAAGCGACTTTCCTCGAATTGCACAGTGAATTCGTGGCAGAGCCTGGTCTCAAATTTGAGTCTCCAAATTTAATTCCCTGATCCTCCTTGCTCTCCAGTAATCTCTCCTCGCTATGATCTAGCACGAGATAAAGTCCGCACCATCGAGGAGGGCGCCAAACATTCAGCAAACGTTCGCTGAACGCGTGGGTTCCGGGATCTCTACCAGCTTCTCCCAGACCCGGTGCGCCTGGGAGACAAGGCGATCTGTTGCCCCGGGGACTCCCTCCTGCCTGGGCTCCCCAACTTCCACCCCCTCCAGGACCGGGGCACTTCCGGGACCAGGGCACCTCCGGGCCGCATCTCCCCGTCGGGGCGCGCCATCTGCACCCACTTACCCAGTGCCTTGAGCAGCTCGTCGAAATTCTCGCTGCTGCGCATCTTCCAGGTGCCGGCGAAGTTGGGCATGGTGGCGGTGGCGGTGGCGGCGGCGGCAGGTACGGACAGCGGCGGCGCAGCGGGCACACTCGAGCTTGCAAGGCGGAGACTGGCGCTTTGCGCCCAGCGCTGCGCGCCTTGAGTCACTAGGAGAGCGCCCCCCACCCCGCCGGGCTTCTGGCCCCGCCCCGCCGGCCCTGCCCCCGCTCCCCCGCGGCCCCTGCCCGGTACGCGCTCAACTCCCAGCCCAGTTGTGCCTCAGCCTCCAGAGGTACGGGCACCCGCTCTCCAACTGGGGGCGCCTCCACCTCCCTCAGGACACCCACATCCGGCTTTAAAATGGGTGGTGGGAGAGGTTTAGCTGAAACAAGATTGGCTTGGAGGGGATAATTGTTGAAGCTGGGCAATGTGGACTTGGGTTATGATTCTACTCTTCTATTTTTGAATATGTTTGAAAATATCCATAATCTAAACTTAAAGTGGATAGCGAGCGGGGCCATCAGGGGATGGGACCCACTCTTTTTTCACCTCCGGTCGAACCTACTGGGTGTGCCCAGATGGTGTCCCTTCCCTCCCAGTCCGGGATCCTATTCTGAAACCCTCTCCCCGCATCCCCACGCCCCCCACAGGACCTATGCGGAGTGAGTGGCAGGAAACCGCAACCCCCATCAACACCAGCTTGGGCACTGCGGCGCGAATCCTCCTGCGGCTGCGGGTGCTCCGCGTTCCGAGTGCAGGACGGGGCCAGACCTTTGTCAGGGCTCAGGACAAACTGTGGGTCGAGAGGCGTGGACTGAATGAGCTCCAGAATCTGGGCTAGGTGCGGCCTGTTCTGCAAAATCGTGAGGCTTTGCACTCTTCGGGCAGGCTGTGAGGGCCAAGGGGAGGAAGGCTTCTCCCTTTGCTCCCAAATAACCTAAACATCACAACCTAAAGTCCCCTCGGTGTTTCCACTAAGGGAGTACAAACACTTCACCATTACCCTTGTAGCTCTTCTCTGTACATTTTCCTTCCAGCTTTTTCCCACTATTTTACCGTCTGCACACCTCAGCCAAACTGTACAACTCAGGATTCTAGAACGTGCCATGCATTTTATTATCTCTAAGCTTTTGCCCATGCCATGGCCTCCTCCTTGAATGCCCCTTTCCTCATCGGGTTAATCAAATCTTGCCCATTCACCAAAGCCCATCCTTATGCTCTCTGTTTTGTGAAATTCGGTTTCCTAATAAACTGTGATTATTTTTCTCTGAATTGACAGGATTCTTGTCTGGTCCTGCTCTTGTTCAAGTCTTCGCTGTGCTATAAACTGAACTCCTGGAGGGCAGTGATCGTTTATCCACTTGTCCTCCCTTCCTAAGGCTTAGCCAGGTGGGGCTCGATAACTGTGCATTGATTTGAGAAGGATGTGAGTGGTGGCCTAGGGTGAACATTCCCCCAGGACCTTGGGGAATCTGTGCTGAGTGCCTACTGAACAGGGCCCTGGAAACTTCTGGAGGTGGCTGGGGCTGGGCTCCTGCCAGGAGGCCCCGAGGAGCTGTCTAAGAAAGTAGCTGAGGACAGGAGAGGGGAGTGGGGCCATCACCAGCTGGAAAGCGGCATGGGCAGGGCCGGCATTCTGGACGTGACAGGGCCATGCACTCAGAAGGGCCTGATAGTTAGATTGGAAAATGGAAAAGCAGGAATGCTCTGCTGTTGCCAGCTTGAACGTCACTATATATATATATATATATATATATATATTTTTTTTTTTTTTTTTTTTGAGACAGTCTCGCTCTGTTGCCCTGGCTGGAGTGCAGTGGCGCAATCTTGGCTCACTGCAACCTCTGCCTCCTGGGTTTAAACTATTCTCCTGGCTCAGCCTCCCAAGTAGCTGGGACTACAGGCCCGTGCTACCACGCCCAGCTAATTTTTTGTATTTTTAGTAGAGATAGGGTTTCACTGTGTTAGCCAAGATGGTCTCGATCTCCTGACCTCGTGATCCGCCCTCCTCGGCCTCCCAAAGTGCTGGGATTACAGGCGTGAGCCACCGTGCCTGGCCCCGTAATACTTTTTGAACAAGGAGTCCTGAATTTTTATTTTGCACTGGGATCTGCAAATTAAGTAGCAGGTCCTGGATGTGGGAGGCAAGGGATGCAGCTGCCATAGAATCAAACCCACTTCACAGAGGGTCGAGTGTCTCTCCAGTGAAGGGGCAAAACAGGAGTGCCACTCAGCTAATGCAGGCCTCCACCCCCATCCAACACTCCTCCCTAAGAAGGCTTCAGCCATCTAAAGGGCAGGACTGGGGAGGGACAGGGGCAGGAGGCTGGAGGAGGGCAGCAAGGTTGGAGCAGCATCCTAGTTTACAGCCCAGAGAGACCTTGTGAGGATAGTCAGAGGGCTGTGGATGAGGCACAAAGGTGACAGAGAGCTCTTGCAGCAAAGGCATTGGGTGGACAAAGAGGGAAGAGGGAAAGAAGAAGGTGGGGGAGGGAGTCAGAGAGAGAATGGGGCAAGAGGGGCCAGATGAAGGTGTCCACTCCAAAAGTTGGCGATACCGGGACAGGACAGTGGTGCTGTTCTGCAGGCACAAAACAAGGGCGGGAGCAGGGTCCAGGAGTGAGGAGGGCACAGCCAGTTCAGCAATAGAGTGGGAGGTAATCCCGGAGTCCTTGTGAGCCCACTCTCCTTGTTTTTAAGACAGGGTCTGGCTCTGTCGCCAGTGCTGGAGTGCCTTGGTGCCATCTTGGGTCTCTGTAACCTTGCCTCCTGGACTCAAGCAATCCTCCTGCCTCAGCCTCCCAAGTAGCTGGGATTACAGGCACGCACCACCGTGCCTGGCTAATTTTTGTATTTTTAGTAGAGACAGGGGTTTGCCACATTGCCCAGGATGGTCTTGAACTCCTGAGCTCAACCAATTCGCCCCCCTCAGCCTCCCAAAGTGCTAGGATTACAGGCATGAGCACCCAGCCTGCTGTCCTTGTTAATGGAAGTTTAGAGGTGACCAGAGCAGACAGGAGGGGCCAGGACTTCTCAGAAGCCCCAAATCTCATCAGGTGGCACATGGAAATGGGAGGGCAGGCTGCTATCACCTTCCTGGCTACTGGGGAAACCCCAGAGCCAAGAGGACCACAAAAACATCACCATCATGGCTGGGCACGGTGGCTCACACCTGTAATCCCAGCACTTAGGGAGGCTGAGGCAGGTGAATCACCTGAGGTCAGGAGTTCGAGATCAGCCTGGCCAACATGGTGAAACCCCATCTCTACTAAAAATACAAAATTAGTCAAACACGGTGGTGTGGCCCTGTAGTCCCAGCTACTCAGGAAGCTGAATGAGGAGGATCACTTGAACCCAGGAGTCCCAGGTTGTAGTGAGTGGAGATCGTACCACTGCACTCCAGCCTGGGCAACAGAGTGAGACTCCATCTCAAAAAGAAACAAACAAACCAACAAATAAACAAAAAAAGCCACCACCATTGTGGTGTTTCTGTGGATCCCGAGCAGGCCCCCTGCTGGGCAAAGACCCAGCTCTTGGCCTGGGTCTTCAAACAGATGGGCAGAACCATCTGAAATGCTCTGACCTCCCTGTCTTCTCTCCTTCTCTTCTTTTACCCTTCCATTCACTAGCCTTTCCTGACCACCTCTGTGAGCCAGGAACTGGGCGCACCTCTGAGGACAGTGACCACTCAAGATCCAGGTCCTATCTTGAAGGTTCACTGTTTACACAGGAGGAAATAACCTAGAAACTCTGTGATCACCACATGGGCTAATAGTGCCTGAGTGGCAGGCACTGAGCCCAGCCTGGGTTGAACCTTGGGAGTGGATCCAGAGGGGCTGTGAGAGTGAGCGAGTACAATCAGAAGAACAACATGTGCAGGGACAGGAGTTGTAAACACGTGCGGGGGCAGGGTTATGTGTTTAGGAACCACGTATCTTTTGGGCTGGCTGGAGTGCATACCTTGAAGGGAGCAAGGTAGGAGGTAAGACAAGAGATGAGTTGAAGGCACTCTCCTAAGGTCAAAGGGTCATGAATGAGGTGTTCCCAGGTGGCCATACAGAAGGATTTAAGCAGAGATGAGCCATGGTTCTACTGCATATTTGGAAAGTTGCCACCACCACAGTGTGGAGAATGAACGAGAGGAGACAAGCATATTACCAGGGACGCAGGGAGGAGGATTTTGCCCTGAACTAGGCAACAAGCGGTGAGGTCGGCAGTGGGTTAGACCACAGTGGTTCCCTAAGGCTAGTCTGTGATTTGAGTCAGGCATTACAGCAGCCTGGGGAACTTTCTAGAAATTCAGATTCCTTGGCCCCAGCCCAGGAGATTTGGATCCTGTAAGTCATAGATAGGGCCCAGGAAACTGTGCTGGTAAGTTTTCCAAGTGATTCTCCTCGCACAGCCAGATTGACTTTACAATATGTCAGGACTGGTAGGGGTGAGGGAAGTGGGAGCAAGAGGCCAGAATGACTCCTAGATTCCTGGGTGGTGCACTTGGTGGTCTCATTTGCTGCTATAGGTAACACATGGATGGCAGATGAGTTTTATTTGGGAAGCGTTGGGTTTGAGTTGTCTGGGTATCCAGGATCCAGTGGGAAGTGTGGTTTTGGAGTTCGAGAGAGAGGTCTTAGTTGAAGACAGGGATGGGGGTCACCTGTTTCCAGCAAGCAGTTGAAGACATGAGTGTGGATGAGATGTGTAGAGACAGGACACAGAAAGAGAAGAGCAAAGGGCCAAGGGTAGAGCTTGGAGAATCTCAGCATTTACGGGTCAGATGGAGCAGGTGAGCGCTGAAGGAGGCAGGAGGGGAGAAGGAAGAAAACCAGAGGGTGATGTCCTCCCAGTCAAGGAGCCCAGCATTATTTAAAAGGAGGGATTGGCTGGGTGCGGTGGCTCAGGCATGTAATTCCAGCACTTTGGAAGGCCAAGGTGGGCGGATCACCTGAGGTCAGGAGTTCAAGACCAGCCTGGCCAACATGGTGCAACCCCATCTCTACTAAAAATACAAAAATTAGCCAGGTGTGGTGGCAGGCACCTGTAATCCCAGCTACTTGGGAGGCTGAGGGAGGAGAATCACTTAAGCCTTGTGGGTGGAGGTTGCAGTGGGCCAAGATTGCACCACTGCACTCCAGCCTGGATGACAGAGTGAGACTCCATCTAAAAAAAAAAAAAAAAAAGGAAGAAAAAGAAAAAGTAGGGATGGACTAACAGTAACAACTGCTCCAAAGAGGTTCATGGAGGCAAGGGCCACCAAGTATCCCCTGGATGAGCAGCAGGACAGTCTTGGTGACTGTAGCCAGAGCAGTTTTAGGAGGTGGTGAGGTCTGAAGGCAGGATCAACACGTTGAGTTTGGAAAGGAAAGCGTGAAATTGGAATCAGAAAATGTAGACAACTCTTTTGAAAAGCGTGACTGTAGGGGAGGGGAGAGATTAATTGGAAGTTATGAGAGGAGGTAGCACCAAAGGACTATTCAGAGTTTTGTTGTTTGCATTTCAGATGGGAGGGATTTGAACATATGTATAAGGTGAAGGCAGAGACTAAAGAAAAGACAGAAGGTGCAGGAGAAATAGAAGATGGACACAAGTGGTAGAGATGGGACAGGAGAAGACCCAGAGTGCAAGTGGAGGTGTCTGCCTTCCAGGTAAAGGAACCAGAAGTTAAGGTGTTCCTGTCTGTGTCCTTTCCTTTCTCTGTGAAGTAAGAGAGGAGTCTTCTGCAAAGAACGAGGGAAAAGTTGCAAGATGGGGCTCTTGGAGAAAGCTTGGAAGAGCCCCTTCTGAAAATAGGAGAGGTGACTCAGGGTGCACAGAAACGATGCTCCCACCTCCCTCACCAGGAAGGGCTTCAGGAAGTTTAGAGAGCAGGACAGGGGCTGGCTCCAGATTTCACAGTGGAATGTGCTTTTCTCCCGCTGATCTGGGACTCCAACATATAGGTGATGGAATAGTGGGCATATGAACTGATGCAGAGACAGAGAAGAGCAGAGCAACTGAGAGTGATGGCAGGAAGGGGTTGAGGTGTAGGACCAGGAGTTCTGGGCAGAAGAGGGATGGAAGCTGAGCCAGGACAGGGCTTGGTAGGCAGGGAGAAAATGGAGGAACTCAAAGGCCTGGAAGTCCTGTGAGGTTGAAGGATTGGTGTGCTGGGGCAGGAAGGTGGGCATGGTCAGAGATTAAGATACTGCAATTTAGGATAATGATAAAGCCATCTTTAAGATGTGAGTGTATATTATAAATCTTGAAGAGGGCCATTGGTGTGCACCATTTCCTAAACATATTCAGTCTTATATCTGGAGAATCTTGTAGGACTCGTGTTTCATAAAACCCACTTCAATCAACTCTGATAAAAGATAATGGGAGCTGCCAGGCACAGTGGCTCATGCCTGTAATCCCAACACTGGGAGGACAGGGTGGACAGATCACTTGAGGCCAGGGGTTTGAGACAAGCCTGGCCAACATGGCGAAACCCCATTTATACTAAAAATACAAAAATTAGCCAGGTGTGGTGGTGCATGCCTGTAGTCTCAGCTACTTGGGAGGTTGAGGCAGGAGAATCGCTTGAACTCAGGAGACAGAGGTTCCGGTGATCTGAGATTGCACCACTGCACTCCAGCCTGGGTAATAGAGTGAGACTTTGTCTCAGAAAAACAAACCAAAAAAAAGGTAATGGGAGCCATGGAAGGTTTTTAAGGAGAAAATGACTTGGTCAGATTGCATCTTAGACAGATCTTGCTGATGGCCTGCATGGAGGATGGATTGAAGGAGAGTGAGAGCTGATACATGGAAAGGAATGAGGAGTCTCCTGCAGTGGTCCAGGCAGGAGATATAGAAGGTTAAAGCTTGAGGAGGTATGAGACCTGAGAAATATTTAGAAAGTAAAATATTTATTTCTAGAAATATTTAAAGTAGGACAAGTAGGACAGATTAGAGGTTGGAAGCGAAGGGTAAGGAGAAATAGGTGCTGAGTTTCTAGCTTGGATTTGACATGGAAAGTGAGACCAACCTAGATGGTGGTAGACAATTTTGTAAGGAGGATGCTGATTGCCAGCTTGGATATAATAGCTTTGAGGCTCATGGGGACAAACAGATGGAAGCGTTCAGAGCATGAACTTCAGTGAAGCAACAGGAGGGAGTGTTCTGGAAGGCCTTGAGGATGAGGGAGTCAGTTTGCCACAGTCTAGGAACCCTAGAGAGAGAACCCATGGAGTGAAGGTGTAGGGTAATGTGAATCACCATGACATTTGAATTTGGAAATACTGAGGCTTCAGAGTAGAGCACTGATAGCAGAGTGGGAGGCCTGGGGACAAGAGCGTGGAGTGCCAAATGGAATTCCGGTGGTACATGGTCTGGGAGCTTGTCAGTGCCTGCCTGGACAGCTAAGGACAGGGATCCGACTTTGGGCCCTTCCTGCTCAGCCCAAGGAGACTTGACTGGCACTGGCCAGTAGGCAAAGGTGACTTATTGGCTGAACACAGCCACACAACTGTCAGTTAATTCCATGACTGGGATTCTAGCACATTGCAGGCTGTTTTGTGTGTATGGTGCATGCTCAGGCACACGTGTGCTTACTTTCAGGATCCCCTTATTGTTTTGGCTGGAAAAGCTGATCTTTGAATCTCTGGAACTTGAGGCCAGGGGTTTGAGACCAGCCTGGCCAACATGGCGAAACCCCGTCTCTACTAAAAATACAAAATTTAGCCAGGTGTGGTGGCGGGCACCTGTAGTCCCAGCTACTCCGGAGGCTGAGGCAGGAGAATGGTGTGAACCTGCGAGGCGGAGCTTGCAGTGAACCCACGAGGCAGAGCTTGCAGTGAGCCGAGATCACGCCACTGTACGGCAGCCTGGGTGACAGAGCGAGACTCCATCTCAAAAAAAATACAAAAATTAGTTGGGTGCAGTGGCTTCAGCCTGTAGTCCCAGCTACTCGGGAGGCACGAGAATCGCTTGAACTCAGGAGGCAGAAAAGACTTTTTTTTTTTTTTTTTTTTGAGGTGGACTTTCACTCTTGTCGCCCAGGCTGGAGTGCAATGGCACGATCTCAGCCCACTGTAACCTCTGCCTCCAGGGTTCAAGTGATTCTCCTGCCTCAGCCTCCTGAGTAGCTGGGACTACAGGCACGTGCCACCACACCCAGCTAATTTTGTATTTTTAGTAGAGACAGGGTTTCACCATTTGGCCAGGCTGGTCTCAAACTCCTGACCTCAGGTGATCCGCCCACCTTGGCCTCCCAAAGTGCTGGGATTACAGGTGTGAGCCACTGCACCTGGCAAGACTTCTTGGAATGAAGATCTGTGAGTAGATGCACTTACTCACCCACTCACCATGTTTGGAGGGAATGCTATGTGTCAGGCATGGGGTTTAGAGGAGAAAGGACATGGCCCAAGAATGGGAACTCACAGGTCGGTAGGGAAGAAAGACACACCAAGATAAAGTCTGGGACAATGTGGTAGTTGCCACGAAGGGGGAAAGGGGAAGCATTTTGGGAATTCGGGAGAGGGCATCTAACCCTGGCAAGTTTGGACTTCCCAGAGAATATGACATTAAGCCTAAGCAGGGCCCTGAAGGATGAACAAGAATTTAACAGGCAAACAAAGGGGAAAGGGCATTCTGAGCAGAGGAAACAGCAGGGGCTCAGAAGGGAAGCTGAGCAGGGCTCTGAGGCCTCTTGCAGCTCCAGTGAGGGACAGTCTGCAAGGAGCCTTCTGGAGAAGGGACTTCCCTGGCAATCAGGTAACCTCACCTTAGAATCCAGGGACCTCAGTCTGGACCACTACTTCCTCTCCCCCAGCACCCACCCAAAAGGGTTTTCTCAGCTGGCTGCAGTTGCCTATAGTGTGTGGCCAGTTCCTGGTATTTCCTATCCTGATATGGATTTCTCAAGGGCAGGAGCTCAGGCCTGGGCCCTCTCTCCAAGACCCCTTTGTTCTCTGGCTGGCAGCCTAGAGTCTGGCTCCCCCCTTTGCAGACCCCATGTTGCCAGCCCCTCCCAGGCCACTGACCTGCATCCCTGCCTGGGACATTTCTGCTGAGTACAGCTACTTTTGCCTGGAGGCACGCCAGAGCCTCAGACCCCCAGGGGCCCGCTGGCCCAGGGCCCCACGCCCTTAGGCAGGCTGAATTCATGCTGGAAGAATGGGGGTCAGAGTTCAGTCCCCGAAAGCTGGGGGCTCTGAAGAGGGTCCCAGTGGGGGTCTTTAGGGCAGCTCTTTGTAGTGGGGGCTGGGGCCACCATGCCCAGGACAATCTGGGAGTCAGCAAAACAGGACAAAGAATAGCAGGGTTCCTGGGGAAGAACGGCATTTGGGCTGCACTTGCCCTTCTTGGTGGGTTTCTTTTTTTTTTTTTTTTTGAGACGGAGCCTCTCTCTGTCGCCCAGGCTGAAGTGCAGTGGCCTGATCTTGGCTCACTGCAAGCTCCACCTCCCGGGTTCACGTCATTCTCCTGCCTCAGCCTCCCGAGTAGCTGGATCTACAGGTGCCCACCACTGCGCCCGGCTAATTTTTTGTATTTTTAGTAGAGACGGGGTTTCACCATGTTAGCCAGGATGGTCTCGATCTCCTGACCTCGTGATCCACCCGCATCGGCTTCCCAAAGTGTTGGGATTACAGGCGTGAGCCAGGTGGGCTTCTTTTAGGTTAATGGAGTGGAAGGAGCACTGGACTGGGAGTCAGAGGGCAGACAGCACCAGGATTGAAGGAGTCCTGTGGATCATGGAGTCTCTTAGTAGAATAAAAACAAATAGCTAGCATTTATTGAGCTTTCAATATGTGCCAGGCACTGTGGCAAGCGCTCCATGAGTATTCATTCATTTATCCCTTACCACTGTCCTGTGAAGTGGATACTCATTTCTAGATGAGGAGACTGAAGCACAAGAGGCGAGGTACCATGCCAAGGTCACTCAGCTAGTGGGAGCCAGAGCTGGGAGGTGGGCCGAGGTGGGCTGACCCCAGATTTATGCTCTTAGTTTATTGTACAGAAGGGGACCTGGAGGCCCAGAGAAGGGGTGCCTGGGCTCAGGTCACGCAGTGGAGCAGGGAGTATCCCTCATCTCCTGCCCACCAGCCCCAGGGATCTTGGGCTCATAGGCAGTCTCCAGGGCCTGGGACATCTGACCACCTGAAGGCCAATGAGAACAACTCTGCTTAAAACCAGGGCCAGGAGAAAGGGTTGTGGCAGATCTATTGCTCTGTCGACCTGGGCTTTAGTGCTGGATTGCCACTGAGTGGCTGTACAACTTAGAGCAGGTCACAACTACTGTGAACCTCGGTTTCCTCCTGTTTATTAATAAAATGGAAGTGAAAATACCAACCATGCCTGCTTCAAAAGGTAAAATGAATTAATAAATGTGAAAACAAAGGGCCAAACAGCTGCTCATTAGAATCTAGGCTCAACTCAGTCCCGGCCTGCCCACCTACCCTTAAATGGGAGCTCTGGCTTCTCCTTTAAGTGACTGTTACACTCATTCATCAAACATTTATTGAGCACTTACTATGTTCCAGGCCCTGTAATCAAATAACTCTATGGGTTTTGTTATTATATCCATTTTATAGACATAGAAAATGAGGGTCAGAGGTGAACTGACCTACCCAAGGTCACAGAGAAGTAATAGAGGCAGGATTTGAATCCATGATTGTCTCAGTTGAGAGTCTGAGCTTCCTAGAAGCTGATAAGTGAGGCTGGTTCAAACATCCATGGTGCCACATCATCATCCTGTAGCAGGCACAACGATGAAGGAGTAATCTGAAATGCTTAGGAGCAGGAAGGAGGGAATGACTGTGCCAGGGGCAGTCCAGGAAGACTTCAGAGAAGGGGTGGCCCTTGAGCTAAAGCTCGAAGATTTAGAGTTTGCGAGGCAAGTGCTTCGGACAGAGGAAACAGCAAGAGCATAGACCTGGCAGTGGGAAAGGCAGGGAAGTGCAAGAGATGGAGGGAGCCTGGATCCTAGGGTGCAGTGGGGCAAGCGGGGAGCTGGGAACTGACCTGTAAGGGCAACAAGGAGGAACCCAGGGAGGCTGCCACACCTGCCAGAGGATGCTGCAGCCTGTCACAGGGCATTACTGCTGCAGGGCAGGAAAGGTGAGCAGCCCGGGTGCAGACGTTGAGTGCGAAAGGGTTTTGTGAGGTCCACAGTGTTTCTCTAAAACAATATACCCCACCAATGTGGAAAATCAGATTTCGTGTCAATCCAGATTTCTGGCTCCTCTTGAAAACCAAATGATCTGCTGACTTGGGGCTGACCTCCTATATCACAATCTGTTATGAATTGGATGGTTTCCCCCCGCAAGTTCACCTGTTGGAGTCCTAATCCCCAGTACCTCAGAATGGGACCTTATTTGGAGATAGGGTCTCTATAGAGGTAATGAAGTCAAAATGAGGTCATCAGGGTAGACTCTAATCCAACATGATTGCTGTCCTTGTAAGGGGAAATCTGGACCCAGAGACGCTTGGAAGAAAGATGATGTGAAGAGAGGCAGGGAGAACACAGCCATCTGCAAGCCAAGGAGAGAGGCCTGGAGCAGAGCCTTCCCTCACAGCCCTCAGAAGGAATCAATCCTGCCGACACCTCGACTTTGAAATTCTGGCCTCCAGAACTGTGAGACAAGAATTTTCTGTTGTTTAAGCCGCCTAGGTTGTGGTGATTTGACACACAGCCCTAGCAAACCAATATGTAATCTCTGGCAAGCCAGGAGGAAATGCCAGTTGAGGGTGCCCTCCTCTAGGCTTCCTCCCCACCCCTCCTCCAAGTTCCCCTTGCCCCTGCCCCATTTACCACCCTTGCCTGTGCCCTGCTTCCCCCTTGGGCCATGGAGGTAGAGCCTCCACCATTTCACTCTGCCTGTCTGTCCTACTGTGAGGGGCTCTGTGGTTAGCCCCAGCGTAACCTGGTTCACTCCAGCTGCCGGAGGAACAGAAGAACCCATGTGAGCCTGGTTGGTAGGCTGGCAGCTGGCCCTTCATCTTGTTGGGGAGGTTTGAACCCGGGAGAACCAGTCAGTCCTTGGGAGGGAGTAAGCTCTGTGAAGGGTCTGAGCTGGAAGAGACTTCCTGATTGTCTGGGCCCTATGGTCTGTGGACCAGCAGCATCAGAATCACCTGGGAGCTTGTTAAAACGCAGGCCCCAAGCTGACTTGCTGAATCAGAATCTGCATTCTAACAAGGTCCCCAGGTGATTCATACTACATTCAAGTTTGAGATGCACTGGATCTTAAACGTCACTGCACACTGGAACCACCTGGGGATTCTAAGCGACTGCTAATGCCTGGGTACCTTCCCCAGAGACGATGATGTGATTATTCTAGGGTGGAGCTTGGATATCACAGTTTGAAAAGATTCCCAGGTGATTGTAATGCACAACCACATTTGGGGACTGCTGGTCTACTGTGGTTATTTACACTAACTCCCCTTCCCACCAGCAAAATTTTATAGCAAATAGCAAAACTAGAGCTAGTGGGTCCAGAAAGAACTGCCCACATCCACCCCCCACCACCCAAATAACTCAGGCTGTCTGGGGAAGGGCCTGTACAGATGACCCCTGACCAGTGAAAGCCATGGTCAGAGCCCTGTTTGGATGATTAAGAAAGCTTCTAGTCCTTAGTAGTATTTAAGTTCTTAAGTGTTCTGTAAGTTCTGGGAGGGACTTGACATTTTACCCAATGCCCAAAGATGTTAAGTGACTTACCCAAGGTCCCATGGTTCTTCTTGGCAGAGCTGGGAATTGTGAGTGGGTGTTTGAGTCCCACTTTGGAGCACTTTGTTGATCAAAGTCAGTGGTATAGTCTGTCCCTTGGAGCATGTGTCCTCATGTGTCATTAAAAGAGTCATGGCCTGAAAGCACTGGGCTGACTTTGAGTCCCTGTTGTGAAACTCAAGATGTACCCAATTCGGATGAACTTTAGAAAAGGCAGACAGGCTGCAGCTGACTCTGAGGCCCAGATGGTTCTAATGAAGGCTAAAGGGAAACTATTCCTTGCTGGAAACCAGGAAGGGACTAGCAGAGGAAACAGAGGTAGGACCCTGCTCCCAGATGTAATAACCCTCCCCCTGTGCTGGGGTCATTAGTCACTGATGATTAGCTGGTGCTTTTAGGGCTCAAATGTTGGACTTGAGGTTGAAGTTGCTTTCTATTTACTTCCATCTTTTTCACTAAGTAGTTGAGAGAGTACAGAGTAAGGGGGTATAAGGGAGAGGATGCCCCTGGAGTCCCGGGGACTAAGGTTTGGGACCAGCTCCACATTAACTAGTTGTGTGACCTTGGACCAGACATTCAACTTCTCTGCGCCTTGGTTCCACATCTATGACTTGGGGGAATTTTTTTTTTTTTTTTTTTTTGAGACAGTCTTGCTCTATCACCCAGGCTGGAGTGCAGTGGCGTGATCTCGGCTCACTACAAGCTCTGCCTCCCGGGTTCACGCCTTTCTCCTGCCACAGCCTCCCGAGTAGCTGGGACTACAGGTGCCTGCCACCACACCCGGCTAATTTTTTGTATTTTTAGTAGAGACAGGTTTCACCACGTTAGCCAGGATGGTCTTAATCTCCTGACCTCGTAATCTGCCCGCCTCAGCTCCCAAAGTGCTGAGATTACAGGCGTGAGCCACCGTGCTCGGGCAAAAAAAATTTTTTTGAGACAAGGTCTCACTCTGTTGCCCAGGCTGGAGTGCAGTGGTGCAATCTCAGCTCACAACTCCCATCTCCTGGGTTCAAGTGATTCTCCCACCTCAGCCTCCCGAGTAGCTGGGACTACAGGTGCACACGACCATGCCTGGCTAATTTTTGTATTTTTAGTAGAAACAGGGTTTCACCATGTTGGCCAGGCTGGTCTTGAACCCCTAACCTCAAGTGATCCTCTCACCTTGGTCTCCCAAAGTGCTGAAATTACAGGTGTTACCAACCATGCCCAGCCTGAATTGGAGGAAATATTAACACCCACTGGCCTACTACAAACCTGGAAGGATAACATGAAATAATGTATGTTGAAGTATACTGTTAAGGGCCATGCCTAGGTTGGACAGATGTTCTTGCTTTGTGTCCTGTGGAGGGTGATGCCTATGTTATACCGTCCATGCACGCACAAGCAACTACATACTATCTACCTGAATGCAAATGTGTCCACGTACTCACAGGTCCTCTGTTCCTAATTCAAATCCTTTGGGGCCAGATGTGTTTCAGAATTCTGAGATTTGCAGATTTTCTTTTCTTTGTTTTTGTTTTTTATTTGTTTTGTTTTGTTTTGTTTTTTGAGATAGAGTTTAGCTCTGTCACCCAGGTTGAAGTGCAGTGGCACCATCTAAGCTCACTGCAAACTCCACCTCTTGGGTTCAAGTGATCCTCCCACCTCAGCCTCCCAAGTAGCTAGGACCATAGGCGCACACCACCATGCCTGGCTAACTTTTGCATTTTTGGCAGAGACAGGGTTTTGCTACGTTGGCCGGGCTGGTCTTGAACTCCTGACCTCAAGTGATTCACCTGTCTAAGCCTCCCAAAGTGCTGGGATTACAGGCATGAGCCACTGCACCTGGCCTGGTTTGCAGATTTTCAAAACTAATGTGATACTCCATAATTAAACACCTTACTATTATCTCAGAAAAACATGTGAATCGTCATGTGAAATTGGATAAAAAAGAAATGGCCTCGTCAGTTCTGCTCTGGTTTTGCTCCCAATAGGAAGAAATGTTTTGTTTTCAGAATGTTCAAAATTTCAGAAAAGGGGTTGTAGACCTATGTCTTAGTAGCTCCTGCGCCTTGAGCATAATGTCCTGTGTGCCTGGCATCATGCCTGGTGCTTCCCACATTTTACTCACTCAGTCCCCTCCATGGCCCTGTGAAATGGAAGGTGTTGTCAGCTTCATGGGAGTGAGTTGTTCAGGACATTCCCCTGCAGACACGGCTGTGAATAGTGACATTAACCAGCAGAGTCAAGCTGGAGAATGTGCCCTTGCTAGCAGACATCCCGGCCATGGGGCCCCTGCCAGTGTACCCTGTGCCCTTGCCATAGTCTGCTCACTCCCATTCCTCCCCTTTAACATCTTGTTTAGATCTTTAACATCTAAACAAGACCACATCCCATGAGCCCACTGATTCAAAAGGCTGCTTTTACCCTTTCTAAAATTGGCTTGCCCTTTGTTTGTTTTAGTGGTTTGAATTTCAGTGTTTTTTCGCTCTGTAGATGTGTGTGTGGCAGCCTTTGTTTGTCTGTGTCTGGGTGGGGGTGTGTGTGTGTGTGTGTGAGCTTGGGCTCTGGGATGGAATGCAGTGGGTGTGTCTGCCCGCCTTGTGTCTATGCCTCTGCTCTGTGTGTTCCTCGGTGTGTCTCTCCAGGTGTCTAACGCCTTGGACGCATGGAGAGTGTGCCCCAGCCTGGGCTGTGAGTGATGAAGAGGGTTATCCTGGCCTATGATGGTGACTGCATTTGTGCTGATAACATTGTGTGCACAGACCCCTGGGTGTTGGTGCTGTCTGTGTGGCTGTGTGTCTCTGAGTTAGGGTGACCAACTGTCCCAGTTTGCCTGGGACTGAGAAGTGTTCCCAGGACATAGGACTTTTCAGTGGTGAAATGAGAAACTGGGAAAGTTGGTCCCCCTCTTCCCAGGGTAGTCACGCTCTGTGGTTCTCTTTGTGTGCGCCTCTTCTGTGTGTTCTCGCATATGTCTGCACACTGTGGGTGTGTGTTCTGCATGCATTTCCTCAGAGTGTGTGTCGCGTATCAGCTTTGCACATTGGTCATGCGCCTGTCCTGCGTGTCTCTCTGTAGCCAGCTCCTTGCACATGTGTCCTCTATGTTGTGTCTATGTATGCCTATGTGCGTCAGTCTCCACGTATTTGTCTCTGCATGCTCTGGAATGATCCGAGTGTCTCTGTGTATGTCTGTGAATCTCTTTGCCTGTGAGCTTATATCTAAGGGCACATGTGTTCTCTGGAACAGAGAACTGGGCCTCCCTGCGTGGCCTCTCTGCATGGCCATGTCTGGTTCACTGTGTGTTCTGCTGTGGTCAAGCTGGCCCTTCCCATGGCTCAGCCGCCCTCTCCTCTCCATCCCAGTGCCCAAGGATGCTTCTTTCTGAATCCAGCCCCTCTCTACCCTCACTCCCAGCCCCACCCAGAACTATTGCAAAAGAGGAGTTCATTCTCCATGTAGTTAGTGCAATGTGGTTGGAAACTCCTGCCTGCCCCTGCTGCTGTATCTCAGCACTCTGCCTTGCAGGCACACCGTGGCTCCTCCCTACTTCCCAGCTCCTCCCTCTCAGCGCTTTCCATCCTCCATACATTCTTTCTCAGTCTGTCTGCCTTTCCCAGTATCCCTGTCTCTCCCCAGCACCTCTTACTTTTCGCTAATTCTTGAAGACTCCCGTCAGCATCACCTGCTCTGGGAAGCCTTCTCCTCTCTCCCCCTGGCAGAGTGAGCATTTCTGCCTCTGCCCTCCTACAGCCCTAGTGGCTTATCTCCACAGTGGGGTTGCAGAGGGGGGGTCATCTCTAGGCCAGGACTCTCCATTTATTGAGCCCCCTCCAGAAGGTGCCAAGCACTGGGCTGCATTGTCATTTAATCTTTACAACCATCCAGTGAGATACTTGTCCTCATGGCTGCTTTTCGGATGAGGGAACTAAAGCTCAGAGAGGTTGAGGCACTGGCCCGAGGCCACACAGCTAGGAGGTAGTGCAGCTGGTTCCAAAGTCCAGACTCCTGGCACCAGGCTACCTCATGACACCCTTTTGTGGGGGTCTGCCTGGTGTGGACCTCTGCCTGTCCCCACTGTCCTGTGAGCATTTTCATGCTGAGAGCAGGTTTGATTTGTCTCTGTGTACCCAGCCCTCAGCACAGGCCCGGGTACCTAGCAGGCACTCCATAAAAGTTTACTGAATAAATGCCTGCTCTTGAAAATGACAACCTCAGGTTTCATTAGTCTGATTTATACATGTGCTGGGATCTTCTGGGCTGCAAGGCTGGGGAACGGGTGGCTGTAATTTATCAGAAAACGTGGCAATTGTTCCAGCTTCTCTTTCAGTGCAAAAGGAGAAAGTAAATTGATGGCCAACAGCCCTGCACCGGGAAGGGCCTGCGATGGGGGATACCCCGATTCTTGCTAACAGAGCAGGCACATGACTGGGAGGCCCTCCAACTGTCCCCCACGTGGGCTCTCCTATCCACCTGCTGCCTGGAGGTGGCCACAGGGGGGTCAGCTGCCTCTCATCGATCGTCCTGCTCAGGATGCCAAATGGTGCCTTTGAAAGTCCATAAAGAAAGAGACACTCATTCATCCCTGATCAATCACCTCTTGCTGCCCTTTGAGCGGCACGTGCAGGACACAGCACAATGCCGGCTCGTCACGGGTGCTCAATCACCATTTCAGGATTAATGCTTTTTCAGATGGGAGTCGCTCCCACCTCCTTCCCCCTCATCCCCAGGCCAGGCATCTCCAGGACAATGCTGCAGTGGCCGGAGAAGCCCCTAGCTCCCTGAGGCCCTCCTTAATCGAGATTGACGGATGTGGGGCGTGTGGTCCATAGAAGCCCCGGGCTCCTGCAGAAGCCAGAGCCGACTCCTCCTGGGGATGGATGGGCAGGACAGCTGCCTCAGCCTTCCCAGATGTCCAGGGGAACCCATTCTCTCTCCCGATCAATGTGGCAGCTGGGTGAGCCCCAAGAGCCCCACCTGAGGGGCCCCAAGCCTCAGGCCTCCACCAGGCCGGGTTGTCAGGCCAAATGGCCTCAGCTCAGAAAAGCCTTTGAGCTTGAGAGCTGGGGGCAGGGGCTTGCTTCTCCCTCTGCCCCCCAGTGACAAGCTCCGTGCCCCCCTTTTCCTCCTGAGGCTGTCCCAGACTGGGCTGTGAGTGATGAAGAGGGTTATCTTGGCCTATGATGGTGATTGCATTTGTGCTGATAACTTGAAAATTAATCATCATAATAAGGCCTGCCGGGCCGCTGAATGAGACGGATGGCCTCTCTACATTCCGGCAGCACCGAGCTTCCTGCTGAGCTGCGATCACGTCGTCATCTTCATGGGTCCCTGAGGCCTGCAGGATGTGAATATTTAATTAGCGTCCCTTTCCTGCTCTCTGGGGTGTTTGTAAATATGATTCATGGGCTGTATTGTTACCTCAGCTGAGCACTCCCTGCCCCCCTCTGCGTGCCAGCATCTCGGGCAGAGACAGCCGCCTGGCAGCTTAACCCCCAAGTCCCACCCAGTGTGCACATCCAGGATTGGTGTTGGGCCTGGACACGGATCACTTCCCTTCTATAGCACCCAGGGTGGAGATCGCACCACGTTTTCACCTTGCATTTGGACTGCAGGCCCGGCAGTTACTGAACAAGCCTTTGAGGAAGGTCCCCCAAGACAAGAGGCCTGATTCAGGTCAGTTGTTCACAGGGAGTAGGGAATGACCCCAAGGGAAGGCACGACTTCACCCCACCCTCACTTAGATCAAATACACACAAGCAAACCAATCACTGAGCACCTTCCCCCCAGCGCAAACCAGGGACCTGCCTTGGCTCTGAGGGAAAGGCCTAGGGCCAGGGAGCAGGAGCCTGGGGTCTTGGTCTGGTCGCTGCTGCCAGCATGCTTCCTGACCTTGGGTAGGTCATCGGGCCTCAATTTTAACATCTACACATAGGCCCGATAACACCTATTCTTTAAGGCTCACAGGGTGATGAAACCACAAAGTTCCATGCACATGTAAGAAATGGAGCCACTCAGGAGGCTGAGGTGGGAGGACTGCCTGACCCTGGGGATGTCGGGGCTGCAGAGGGCTGTGATTGTGCCACTGCACTCCAGCCTGGGTGACAGGATGCCATCTCACAAAAAAAAATAAAGAAAAAGGAAATGGAACTCAGGGCTGGGAAGGCTTACGTCTCTCATGTACAGATGGGGAAACTGAGGCCCCAAAAGGGAGAGGAACTTGCCTAGAAGTGCAGTCAGAGCAGGGGCAGGCTGTAGGGCTGCTGACTCCCAGCTGGAGGATTTTTCTGCAACAGAGTTTAGAAACAAAACTATTTTATTCTTCCAGCTGTGTTCCTGCATTTGCTTGGTAGTTATTACTATGGGGAATGAAGGGAGGGCACTTCTCCCTAAGACACAGTGCAGGCCGGGAATGTAGTGGGTTCCCCGCGTGGTGCTGCAGCTGTTGTTGGAGGTCATGTGGTGGGGAACAAAGGCAGTAGGGCTGTCTGGGCACACCCTCGGTCTCAGGGATCTACCGTGGAGGACTGTTGCAAGCTGCCTCTGCATCTCCCTCGGTGGCCCGCAGGGCTGATCTTGTGGGGCACCCGTGCAACGCACACAGATGGCCCTGAGACCACTGCAGAAGCTGGGCCTTCATTGTCCTCATGGGACCCACACCTCCCGTTCGCCCCCTCAGCTGCTGCGGCTCTCCAGGGCCAACTCCACAGTCCTCTCCACCCCTGCCCCCCACACCAGGTCTCCCGGTCTACAGTCCTTTCTGCCTAAAACCCTTCTGCAGTGGCCCCAGCTTCAGAAATGAGTCCTCTCCCTGGCCTCAAAGACCTCTGTGATTTGGGTCCCTCCATCCCACTTTGCCTCATTCCCTCCCTCCCACCCCTCATCCCTATTTGCCCCCCAAAACCACAGGCCCTTATATACTTCTTTTGCTTTGCACCGCCCTCCCCTCTGTCTGCTTGGCAAAAATTCCCTCTCACAATTCAAAACCCAGCTCACATCCCCAACTCTGGAAACATCCCTGATGCTCCAGGCCCTCACCTCTGCCCCCGCCCCCACCCCCTGACACACCATCCTCGGAGTGCTCAGCCTCAGGTTTCTAAACCTGTCTTCCTCCAGTCTGAGGGCAGCACTGAGTCAGAGACCAAGTCCTCCTCCTCTCTGTGCCCAGGGCCTAGCCCAGGGCATGGCACAGAGTGGGCATCAGTGATGTCAATGAATGAGAGGGTTTTCCAGGCAGGTTCTCTGTATGCACAGTCTCAGGTTCACAAGCATGTTGTCCACACAGCAGCTGGTCTAGGGGCCATACTCTTCCCTCCCTCCGCAGGCCTTTGTCTGCTCTACTCATCCAGGCCAGGAGCCAGGGACCCTGGCAGATGCAGTGGAAGGAATGGGGAGGAGAAGGGCGCGGTGGTGGCTGGAGGCGCCATGCATGTGGAGCCTGGTCCCCCTCCATGCAGCTTCTCGGAGTCAGGTGGGAGGCCCTGGGATCTGAACAGCTTAGCAGATTCCTTATCCATCCTCTTCCACTGGGGGCGGGGTGGGGGCCTTTGTCTGAGGCCTTTGATCAGACTCTGTGTCCTATCTTCCCCCTTGTGGAGAAAAGCAAAAATAAGATCCTGGGAAGCAGCTGGCTTTGCCAGGTGTTGAGGGTAGAGTTCCTGCCTTCACCCAAACAGGAGGCTCTTCTGGTCCCAGGTGACCTCATACCCAGCCGGAGGCCTTTGCCTACCTCCTGTCCCTTCTCCATCTTGAAACGCTGCGATTATTGATTCTGCCTTTGGCCTTTTCCTGATGAAGCCTCTGCTCCTACCTGGCATGGGTGCCTCAGGGATGGGGAGAGTGGGTCTTCTAAGGGCAGTGGGGGCTTCCCTGCCACAGTCATTTTGTGGGGGCACAAATGAAGAATAGCAGTGGTTGGGCTGCCTGTCTTCAGGGATGCCTGGCCCAGCGCTCATTAGAGCCATTTGCCCCCAGCTCATGAAGGGGGTCAGAATCCCTAACTCATTAACGACTGGCCCATCCATCTTGTCTGTCTGCACTGACACAGCCGTCGCCCCTGACAGCCGACACGGCCCTCCTGGAGGCATTACCCTCTCTGTGGGGATGAGGGGTGGGCTTGGCTGATGGGAGAAGGAAACGTCTGTTTGGGAAATGTCCTTATTGTTTCAACCACTTTGAAGCCACAACGTGTGCGTGTGTGAAGGGGAAGTCTGTTGGCGGAATTGTGTGAACAGACCTAGGTTTGATGTGGGCTGCATCACTGCCCTGCCATGTAGCTTTGAGCAAGTCCCTTCCCCTCTCGTGGATCCTCAGCAACCCCCTCTATATAGTGGAGAGATGAATCTGTCCCTTGATCCATTAGAATACAATGGATGGGGACTGGCAGCACTGCCCACTTTCAAGACACTGGCCTCCCTGCTGCGCACACACCGGGCTCACTTTTAAAAGCAGGCCAGGCTAGCCTGACCTGACAGGTTCACGTCCCAGGCTACGAGTCCCCATGTACGATTTGTGAAGGGCCTTTGGAAGCCAAACTAGGCATTGCCAACTTTCTGGACAGGGACAGAAGAGACCAGTCATTAGGAGGCTGTTTCCTATTGCCCAGTTGCCTGTGGTCTGCCTGGATGGGGTTTTGCTTGCTCTTGGGTAGATGTGGCTGTGGATTGTTGAGCTGTTTATTGAGTTGATCTGTCCTGAGCCTCTTCTCCTCTACCCCACAGCAGTGCTCACCACAGACCTTCTAATGGTCAAGTCCACTCCCAAGTAGCAAGTCATGTGGATGCAGAGGAGTTTCTCAGCTCAGTGTCTGGAGAGAGAGTCACAGGTTCCCAGGCTGGACTGGACCTGGGCACCTAGGGGAGACACTCCCGATCATGCATGCACTCTGCCCGCACCCCCAGGGATCCCCCAGGCAGCCTGAGCCACTGAAGGCTGGGGTCTCAGTCTGTGAGGAAGCCCCTCCTCAACTGCCTTCTCCTGCTCAACTCTGCCTTTGGGGGCCTCTGGCCTGGACCCAGGGTTCCAATACAGAAATCATCAGAGAGAAACTATGAATGGTCCATGCCTCCCTCTCCCCAAGGTTCCTGCCTCTGGGGCCTCCAGCCTTTCCTGATGGGACACATTTGAGTTCCATCCTCATGCTAGTCTCCCTTTGGGGAATGTTCATGTTAGCCAATGTCCCTCTTTTTAAAGACATGCATATATTTTAAAAATTAAAATATTGTATAGAAAATGGAACAAAGAAATCCACTGTTTGCAGCTTTGTATTTCCTTTCAATTTCCTCCTCCACATCTGTTAAGAGGTGATCACACAGCATACAATTATGAACCATGTTATTTTGTCTCAGTTTTATAGCCCAAGCCATTTCCAGTCTGCTATCTGATATTCATTTTTTTAATGTTTGAACATAATGCAATGGAATGAGTCAATATCATCAAGTTTTCCATTCACCCCCAAAATACTCTATAAAATTCAAAGCCAAGCAAAATACAAACAAGATTTTTCATATTTGACAGATTGGCTCTAAAATATATATGAATGAATAAATATACAAGGATAACCAAGACAGTTATGAAAAGGAAGAATAAAGAGGAGGAAATTTTTCCACCAGATATAAAAATTATCCTAAAGCTTTAGTGTTTTAAAACCATGGAAATTGGCATAAGAGTAAACAAACAGATTGATAGAACAGAATTAAGAGTCCAGGGACATTTCACCTGTGCATATATAGAAATGCAGGATGTAAAAAAGGGGCACTTCAAATGTAAATACTTGTGTATAATATTCAAACGTTCCAGGATTAATTAAATACGTAAGTCTCCTCCTCCCCTTTCCAGCCAGCTTCAGGTCTTCGGTGTGAACAATCCCATCATATGGATGTATACTAATTTACTCAACACAGTCCCTTTCTATTGGACATTTAGGATTTGCCCTTTTTTTTTTAACAATATGAGGGGCACTGCAATGAGCATCTGTGTCTCTGAAGGTGTTTTTCTTTGTTTTAGGATTCTTTCCTTAAAGAGCTGTTCTAGGAGTGGAATTGCTGAAGCAGAGGTTAGGGTATGCCCACATCGCTTTCCCAAAGAGCTACTGTGGGGTCAGGGAAAAGAGGTCCAGGGTGCATAGTTATTTCATTTCATTTCATTCATTCATTCATTCACTCATTCATTCACTGAGCTCCTGTGCTGGGCTGCGTGTCAGGACTGGGGATCCAGGTCAGGCACAGAACATATGATTCACTGAAGGAGAGGCATGGAAACAGGGATCTTCAAAATCAGGAGAGTGAAGTCACCTGGTATGGCAGTGCTCGGAGCAGCACGCTGCGAGTGTCCAGAAGAGGGCTCCCCAGGGCGCTGACATTTAGACTGGGCTGCCTTCCGGAGATGGGTGTGAGAAGGAGCAGAGGCAGATCACAGAGGGCCTCAGATGCCAGGCTGAGAAGTTGGGACTGTGCCCTGTGGCCATAGGGAGCCACAAAAGTTTGATGAGCTGCGGAGTGATGTGTTCATCTGCCTTGTAGGAGGCTCACGGGGGCAACCTCGGCGCAGCTCCTGCCATTGCTGGCCCTCCACTTCACAGCTCTGTTTTGCTGCCAGCCCTGCCTGACCCTCTGAGCAACAAAGCCTCCTATATCCAGAGGCCTCTCGGTTATCCTTGTTTATTTATTCATCCATATAAATTTTAGAGCCAATCTGTCAATGCCTGAAAGTCCAGGAATGAGAAAAAGTCCCGTTTCGCCCTTTTCTTGCCCTCAGGAAACTGTACTTTGTCTCAGAGTCACTGAGGGTGCGTTTACTTGGACCTGAAGCAAATAGGGCGGTGGTGAGTATGGAATTTTATCACATCGGTTCTTGTCCTGCCCCTGCTGCTGATTCCTGAAACGACCCTGGGTGAGTGAGTCCTTGCTTGTTCAGGCCTGAGGTTCCCCACGGTAGAGTGAGGAGTTTGAATCAGCTTATCTGACAGCGCTGCCAGCCTGTATTTACACAATGCAAATGAAGCCCCAGCCCCTAAGACCAAGCATCAGCTTTTATAGGGGAAACACTGGGCTCGGTCAAGCAGAAACCACACCTGACTCCTGTGGCTTTCTGGGACTCCTTCCTGACCGCCTGCCTCCTCTCAGCTGTCTCTGGTTAAGCCTGTTAGATCTGGTTCTGTCTAAAGAGATGCGCACAGGCTGCTTTCCACCCAACACCCATCCCAAGGTCTGTTCCAGGCCCCTGTTGTCTCCCAGGCAGCAAAGGCCTAGCGACAGGCCTCATTCATCTTCCCACTGAGTCCAGAAACAAAGGGCCTAATGTGTGTGCAGATGGGCCTGCCCCTCCATCATCCCTCACAACCAGTGTCCGATAATGTGCCTCCAATGAGTCCCCCATGGCCACCCTCTGACCAGGGGGTGGCTGGGCAATGACACATGCAAACACAGGGACTGGATGACAAAGCAAGCCTTGAGGGGGCATGGCGGGGGCGGGGCATGATCACAGCCCCACGGAGAATCCCATAAGTCATTTCTGACGTGGATGCATTAGGCCTCTCAAAGACCACTTGCCCCTGAACACTGAGCTGCCAAATTAATTGACAGGGGACATTTACAGGCAGCTCCTAGAGAGCAGGAACCCCTGTCCCCAGAGGCCCGGCCCAAGAAGCTGTCATTTTCTGAAAGGAAAGAATTGTGCCCTGTCTGGCCAGAGCTCAGTACCTTCCTGGGCTGACTGAGACCCTGACCACTGCAGAGGGTCACATGTACATGTGATCAAGGAAATTGGGTACCAGAGAGAGCAGTGATGTGCTCTAAGCCCACAGCACATAGGTGGTGGAGGTAAGGCTGGAACCCAGGTCTCCGGACTACTCTGCCAAGCCCTTTCCCTCCCTCTTGTGGCCAAGCCCCTGAGTGCTGCAGAGGGCTCTGACTGCCTAGTTGTAGGTCCTCCCCACCCTCGTGGCAGGGGTTGTAGGGGTCAGGGGGAGAGTCCTCAGCCCCTGTTCTCTCACAGAGCCTGAGCCTGGCCCTGGTGAAAACACTGATGACCCCCCTTCTTTTTTATTTTTTTAGAAACAGGGTCTTGCCTTGTCACCCAGGCTGGAGAGCAGTGGCAAAATCATGGCTCACAGCAGCCTCCAACTCCTGCCTCAGCCTCCCAAGTAGCTGGGACCACAGGTGCATACCACTGTGCCTGGCTAATTTTCTTATTTTTTGTAGAGACAGGGTCTTGCTATGTTGCCCAGGCTGGTGTTGAATTCCTGACCTCAAGCAATCCTTCTGCCTCAGTCTCCCAAAGTTCTGGGATTACAGGCGTGAGCCACTGAGCCAGCCTAAAGCCCCCTTTAAAATGCAGACACAGAGCAGGAAGAGTGGCAGAAAGGATGGAGGGAGTGCCAGCAGCCAGGAAGCCATAGCTGGCCACTCATGGAAAGCCGGAGCACAGTACTAGAGACACAGAAGGCTGTGGATGGGAGTGGGCATCTGGGGACTAGGCTCACATCCCCACTCTGCCCTGGCCCTCTGGGGAATCTTAAGTCAGCCATGTCCTTCCCTGAGACCGTACCTTTCAGCAGAATGAAAGACTCAAAACAGGAAGCAATGATCCTATCACTATTCGCTCCCGTTTATCAAGCACTCTCTGGGAGCCAAGCACTGCACTAAGTGCTGCTGAGCCCTCATCTTATTAATCTTCATAACAGCCCCAAGAAGAAATTGTCTTCGTTTTACAGGTGAGCCTGGGCACGTGGCTCACACCTGTCACCCTAGCACTTTGGAAAGTCGAGGTGGGAGGATCGCTTTAGGCCAGAAGTCCAAGACCAGCCTGGGCAACACAGTGAAACCCTGTCTCTACAAAATAAATAAAAAATAAAATTTTTAAAAATACAGATAAGAAAACTGAGTTTCAATAGCTAAAATTACTTTTCTTACAAGTGGCTGAGCCCAGGTTAGAACCCAACCTCTGGGCATGCTACTGGCTTAGGGACAAGGATAAGAGGGGACCAGAGAACAGACAGAGAATTCCAGAGGCCCAGGTTCAGCCAGAAAGGGCAGGTCAAAGTGGGTCCTGAGTCGGGAGGCCCATTAGCCACCAGGCCCCTTGGCCCCTGGAGAGAGGCACAGCACAGAGGGAAACAGCCCACCTCCCAGCAGGTCTTGCTGAAGACCCTCCATTCCCCATCTGAATCTCTACCTCCAACCCCTCCCACAACTGGGTCCCTTTGGCCCCTCCTATAGGAGTAGCCTCACCCAGGTGACCTTAATCTGGTTGTCATGGAAATTTCAACAGCCCTGGGCCCAGATCCCAGCCTGCTCTGCCCTGCTCCCCAGAGACCCTTTCTAGTCACATGTCCTGGAGCTAGGTCATGGGGCTGGGTCACCTCCCTTCAGCATCTAGAGACCCCGCTAGTCTATCACCTGAGTGCATCTAATCCTGAGGCTCCCCCTCCAGGACCCGGCAGGAGGAGCACAGAAAGAGCCCGTGAAGAACCCCGGCCTGAGATGGCTGAGGGCTGGGGCCTCGGAGAAGGATTCCCAGGGCATTGGATGGCCACCTGGATTTGGAGATTCACAAAGGAGGGACATTGTTTGATGGGAGAGGAGCCAGATCGTAACGAGTGTGAGCATTGAGGCCAGAGAGGAGGGCCTCACTCCAACCCGCAGCCCTCAAAAGCCCATGGGACGCTGCCTGGATCTTACAGCTGCGCACAGCAGAAGCCCCCAAGATCTGGTTGCTGAGAGGGGAGAGGTACAGGGCGGAGATCCTGGTGTGGATTGGGTAGATACTGGACGGTGAAGGAGTCCAGCATTGGAGCTGTCCTGGTTCAAAGATTCCTTCAGTCTTTTGCAGTCCTCCCGACCACAGCTCAGCAACAGGAACAGGCTGGTGGTGAGGGGTGGCTGGGGCACCACACTGTGCTGCTGGGGCCCACTCTGCCAGCCCTGCGTTTGGCTGTCCAGCTGTGGCTTGTACATCCCCTGGGACTGGAGGCTTATACCTCCAAGGCAGCCCCTACCCCTGTGGGATGGTTCAGCCTGTGAGAAAGACCCTTCTTCCTGTGAGTCCAGGTGCTTCTCTGTGGCCTGTCCCTAGAGCCTGGCCCCGTTCGAGGTCAGAGACTGTATGCACTCCCTCAGACCAGCATAGCCTGACTAAGGTCTGCCCAGCAGGCCCAGCACCCACCCCACCTCCGCCTCCCAGGTCTCTGCAGGCCAAGGATGCTGTTATTTTTCAGCCATTCCACGGAGTGTGACCTCCTCATCCCCCCGAAACACTGCCTCTCCTCTAGGACCTCAGTTCGGCAGGATCACCGTCCTCCTGACTGAGTGCTCAGGGAGGATATTCGGCAGTCTAGGGGCCTCTATTACTTGGTTTCCCGTTCCCCACTGATGCGGCAGGAGGCTGGAATTGAAGTCTGTGGAGGATCTGGGTCAGTTTCTTTATATCTAGAGCTTTGTTCAGAGAATAACTCAGTTCTTCAGGCACAAGACACCCCCAATAGCAGCTACGCCCTGCACCAATGTGATGAGTTCCCACAGACACGCCAGCCCACCCAGCACAGGCCCCTCACTGACCTCCCAGCCTCCAACAGGTCCCCTGGTTCCTGGCCTTCTCCCCAGGGCTGCAAAAGGCTCTTTGGGGTGTCCCTATTCCACACCCCTTCTCACCCCTCAAGGAATCATCTCTGAAGGCAACGGAGTGAGAACTTTATTTGCACGCCAAAAAAAAAAAAAAAAAAATTGGACAAATTTATCAAAACAGTAGATTATTTGCAATCATGGGTGCTTAGAAACTGTCTCAGCCTGGATTCTCCCTAAAGCAGAGCCTGAGACAAAGACCCCAGGCAGGGAGCTGTCTTAGGAATTCAGTCCCAGGGAGCAGGACTGAGGGGCAGGGGCGAAACAAAGGAAGAAGCAAAAGCCAGATCAAGGATGCACTGCTGAGTTGGCCACCAGCGCTGAAGGCCCTGTGTCAAGCATCTCAGAACTGTCCCTCAGGGGCCAAAGGGGGAAATATTTACTCATCAGCTTCACTCTCCCATTGGTCAAGGATGTCCCACAGGCAAGAATTCTTCTGGGTGAATGTGGAGTGGTTCCCAGGGCAGGAAGATAGAGGTGGAGACTGGGGGAGGGGAGGTGCTGTCAGCTCACGCTTGGGCAGAGCTGGTTGAGACTTGTGCAGAACGGATCCCAGGGTAGTGGCTGCACTAAGAGAGAAGAGGCTGAGAAGATGTGACGTGATGCACATAAAGTGTCCTATGCAGTAGTCAGCTTCATCGCGTGTGACACAGGCAGCTCACAGCTAATGTGACAAGCCAGTGGGAAGGACACCGTGGTCAAGAACAGCTGAAGTGGATCAGAAGGTCAAAACTGGAAAGAGGCTGGGTGTGGTGTCTCACGCCTGTAATCCCAGCACTTTGGGAGGCCGAGGCGGGAGGATCACTTGAGGTCAGGTGTTTGAGACAAGCCTGGGCAACACAGGGAGACCCTATCTCTACAAAAATAAAATAAAATAAATTAGCCAGGCATGGCGGTGCACGCCTGTAGTCTCAAAACAAAACTGAAGGAGTCCCAGAGCCAATGGACTCACGGGACAGACAGCTGGGGAAACTGAGGTCCAGAAAGGGTTCAGGCAGAGGCAGGCTAGAGGGTCTCCCTTTCAGAGCCAGGGATGGTTCCTGAGGCCATCTGGGTGACTTGCCAGCTTCATGCCTAGCACACACTTAGTGATCAAAAATAGGAATGATAACAACAGTGACAATAATAATAATGGCTCCTGATGTGAGGTTCCGTGTTCTGGCGGCTAAGCTCCTCGGCCTCCAGGGGCACTCTGGGCGTAACTGCACAGCAAGGTCTCCACATGCTTTCATTCTTCTGCTATTAATTTTAGTGCCATGGCAGTCAAGGAGTAAAAGCAGTGCTTTCAGCTGGAGATGCCAGCTCTGGCACCAGGATGCGCTGGAGACTCACATCTAATGGGGGGCCTGGACCTCAGCTCCCTCTCTGAGTTAAGGGCTGTGTGTGGAAGGAGCTTTGTGGTGAGGCTGTTCTAAAGCTACCTTTGGCTTCCTGAATTCCCTTTGTTCTTCAGAAATGCATTCGATACAGGAGTCCTGGGACTTTCCCAAGCTTTCCAGCTTGGGGCCAGCACCTGTTCACCCTGGCAGGATACCCTGGGCTTAAGCTGTGGCAGGAAGGGATTTCCAGGTTCTGTTGGAAACCTCACAGCGGTGAGTTCTCTTCTTAGAGCTCCTTTTGCCCTCTTGCCTCTCAAGTGCAGGCCCCTCTGGGTCAGCACTTCCCTGCAGTCTGGCCTTTCCCACCCGGCTCTCAATCCTTTGACCCCCACCCCATCAACTTTGTAAATAAAAATCCGTATGTTTTCAGCTCTTTCATGGTCCCTTATTCCAACCCTGCTGTCACCACAGCTAGCTCTCTGTAGAGGACAGCACTTCCTGGCAGCCTCTGGAGGGGACACTGCAGGTGTGCACACCTGGATCGAGAGTGACACCCCCAGCAACATAACACAACCACTCAAGGGGATGCTGGAGCTGGTACATACCAGCTTACCAGAGCAGATCGTACGTATCGGTCAGCAACTTCCTGTCCGTGGCTTGAAATAACCCATGGGGCATGGTGGCAGGTGCCTGTAATCCCAGCTACTCGGGAGGCTGAGGCAGGAGAATCACTTGAACCTAGGAGGCGGAAGTTGCAGTGAGCCAAGATAGCTCCACTGCATTCCAGACTGGGCCTGGGCAACAGAGTGAGACTCCATTTCAAAAATAAAAGAAATAGCCTTTGGGAGCTGTATTTACACTATGGAAATCAGCAAATGCTATAAGCCTGGTTTAGGGTTTTTCTCCGAAGAGCCTGTTGTTAAACACTTACCAGCACACCATGAACCCCTGATTCTCCTCCTTCTGCCTCTTTGAGACTGTCACCATCCAGGTAGACCCCCAGCTATAGTTTGAATGTGTCCCCTAAAGTTCATGTGTTGGAAACTTAATCCCCAAAGTGACAGTGTTAGAGGTGGAACTTTTAAGAGCTGATTAGGCCGTGAGGACTCCACCCTCATGAGTGGATTCGTGCTGTTACAGTGGGAGTGGGTTCCTTATAAAAGGACAAGTTCAGCCCCTCTTGCACTCTCTCTCTCTGTCTCTCCTCGCCTTTCCCCACCACCCTGTCTCTCCCTCTGCCTCCCTTGCCCTTCTGCCTTCTGCCATGGAATGACACAGTAAGAAGGTCCTTACAAGACACCAGTACCTTGATCTTGGACTTCCCAGACTTCAGAACTGTGAGAAAAGAAATTTTTTTTCTTTCTAAATTACCCAGTCTTGGCCAGGCACGGTGGCTTACGCCCATAATCCCAGCACTTTGGGAGGCCAAGGTGGGCGGATCATCTGAGGTCAGGAGTTCAAGACCAACCTGGCCAACGTGGTGAAACCCCATCTCTACTAAAAATACAAAAAATTAGCTGGGCATGATGTCCCACACCTGTAATTCCAGCTACTGGGGAAGCTGAGGCAGGAGAATCGCTTGAACCCGGGAGGCTGAGGTTGCAGTGAGCTGAGATCATATCACTGCACTCCAGCCTAGGAGACAGAATAATAAATAATAATAATAATAATAAATTACCCAGTCTCAGATATTCTGTTACAGCAGCACAAAACAGACTAAGACCCCACCTCCTTTTCCTTCGTCATCATGCTCGCCTACCAATCTCTTCTATTTCATTCATTGCAGACAGTGGCACTAGCTCACAGCTTCCATACCCAATTCCTGCCACCCTTCAGAGGCTTACAGCCTCCTCCTGGCAGGCCCACCACCCCGGCCTCCTTGGCTCACCCTCCTACACTCTCAAGTGCCTTGGCAGCCATCTTTCTCGGCCTGACTTTGCTGCCTCCTATGTGAATAGGTAAATGCCAACGATGTCCAGAAAGTGATGGTACGAACCCCAACTACAGCAGAATTTCATACACAGCCGGGCTTCACGGTCCCTGTCCCCTCTCCACACATCGGACCTGATTCCCTTCGGCTGCACTTTGAGTCCCCGAGAGGTATGACTGACTCCCCCAAGTGTGGGGTGAGTCTACTCCTGGTTCCTGCCCAGTTTTGAAGGATGTGGGCACAGCAGAGGGGCTCAGGCCCTGGATTGGCCCATCCTGTCTCTGGGCCATGCCCACAGCCTGCTCAGAGCAATGAGTCAGGCTGCATGAGGACTCAAGGGGTCTGAGTTCTGCTCCCTACTCCACCACAGCTTTACCAGGTGCTCTGGATTCACCACGTGCTCTCTCTGTGCCAACTTTTCTATAAAATGAGGATACATAATTCCTAGACCTCTTATGTAGGGAGAAGCAGAGGAGCTAGGGCTTTTCTTCTGGAAAGTCGATCTTGGTTGAAGATGGCTTAGAGTCCTGGTGAGAAAGAGTCACTGTGAGCTCCTTGAGGGCAGGGATTTCATCTAACTCCTTTGAGTATCCCCAGCCTGGCCCCATAAAGGTCCAGTTGGTGGACGCTGGCAGAATAGCCAAGGACTGAAGGTGACCACCAACCGCTGGTCAGCAGCTGGTGAAAAGAATTGAAACCCCACCCTGAACAGTTGCTGGGTGCAAATAACTTAGTCCCCCAGACCATGCTCGCAGGATGCAGCCCCTCAGTCAGGTATGTGCAGAGGATGGGAAGCCTCAGCTGCTCCTGGGCAGGACGCTCTCTCCCCGGCTTCTTCCTTCTGCTGTAACTCCCTTGGGGATCTCACTTCCAGAACCTACAACTGTGGTCTGGAAACCACACTTGTGAAAACCACTAGAGATTGAGGCCGCGGTGTTAAGAATTTTGTTTTCAAGGTGAGGAAGTTGAGGTCTAAGATGCCTTTACTAGGGGTCCCATAATGATTCAAGAGCAGGAATTCACTGTCTCAGGAGTCTGGAGGAGCCCAGGAGGGCAGGTACTTGCTACTCCATCAGCAGGCGCCAACCAAGTGGCCATGCGTAGGCAGTGACTGCCACCCTCTGGCCAGCCATGGTAAAGCCCCTGGCTAGTGGCTCCACTGCGGTGGTCTGTGTTCCCGACTGGGGACTGTCAAGGGACCCTGATTGCAGGGTAGGAAGCCAGTTCCAGGAGGTTCCCTGATTCAGTATCCATGGACCAGCTGAAGAAAGGAGTGATGTGACCCTGTGGGTTTGGATTTGAATCCAGACTCCCGCCTCTGGCCCCATAATTGTCCTGCCCTCACCCTCTCCATACCCCTTTCCTTCCTGTGAGCTCCTGTTTCCCCGCTTTCCCTCCCTAAGACTGTGGAATTATGAACAAAAAAAATCAGCTACACCCAATTCAGCATGGGTTTCCATCCTTACTCTGCCTTGCTGGCTGAATGACCCTGCAGAAGCCACTCTCCTTTCTCAGGGTCAGTATCCTTCTCTGTGTGAAACAGGGTGACTCCCTCCTCTGTAGCACTTGCGATAGTTATTTCTCAGGGCGTGGCCCAGTCCATACATCCACCATTGCAGCTCTCCCAGTATTGGAAACCAAAATTAAAATTTGAAGACATTAGTGTCTGCAAAGTGGAATGTGTATACCCCAGACAGTGAGCAAGACCGTCTGGAGTATGGGAAGAAAATATTAGATCTTCTGACATTTATTTTTACCTTGCCCCTCTTCTATTTTTATATTTGTTTTATAATGTACATAAATATTGTAGTAGTACAAATACATATATATTTATAAATAATGTACACATAGGAGAAGTCACAGTGATAATCTTTTATTTTTAATTAATTAATTAATTTTTTTGTGTGTGAGACAGGATCTTGCTCTGTCACCCAGGCTGGAATGCAGTGGCACGATCTCAGCTCACTGCAACCTCTGCCTCCCGGCTTAATAGATCCTCCTACCTTAGCCTGCTGAGTGGCTGGGACCACAGGCATGTGCCACCACACCTAATTAACCTTTTTGTACTTTTTTGTAGAAAGGGGTTTCATCATGTTGCCCAGGCTAGTCTCAGACTTATGAGCTCAAGTGATCCATCTGCTTCAGCCTCCCAAAGTGCTGGCATTACAGGCATGAGCCACTGTGCCCAGCCAGTAATAAATTTTTAATAACAGGTACATGCGGTCACTGCTTTAGAAAAGAGGAGGCATAACTTTCTAGAAGTTTCCTTGTGAGGAAATTCTCAGAATGGCTGATTGCTGGGTGAAGTCTGGAAGTTGCCTTGGCTATAAGCTTCAGAGATGTAAATACCCTTAGCCATCTGGCAAGCTAGTGAGGAAAAGAGACCTGGGGGCTTTCAGAGCCTTCGCTAACAGTGGGCTGTATGTTTGAGACATCCCAGAATGGCAATTGTAAGAGTAATCTTAGCTGGCATTTATTGGGTGTTTTCCTTGTGCCAGGCACTGATGTAAGCATTTTACATATTTTAACTCTATTAATCCTCATATCAGCTCTAAAAGGAAAGTTCTAGTATTGTCCCCATTTTAGTGATATCCCAGTGGGGTTACATAATTTACCAGAGCCTTGGGTGGAGCAGCCAAGATTGAGCCCAGGCATTCTGGCTCTAGAGGCCAAGTTGTTTAACCCCTTTGTGCCAAAACTGGAAACAAAAATGGCCTGGGGCCTGTCTGGTGGGGCATGGAGGAGAGAAGGAGGTGCTGCTTGATGAAAGCGGGGAAGCTTGTGGGGCAGAGTGAGGGTGGCATCTGTAGAAGGAGAGGGGCACCACATGAGACACTGTGGCCCACAGGAGGGGAGGGAAGAGGGAGACCAGGAAGAAGGCGAGTCGGATGTCAGCTGTGAGGGCCAGAGAGGAAACCTGGGATAAACATCAGAAAGGGCAGGTAGGGTCCCTGACATCAGACTCTGTCAGCTGGGGTTCTGAGGAGAACCTTGAGAGCTCTACATAGGGCAGATGTGGCCCATGGACCTCCCTCTCCTTCTCCCTGTGCTGAGCAGAGAGCAGGACTTTTGCCTGCACCCCACTCCAGACCTGCTGATTCATGTCTTTCCGGGGAAGTCAAGTGAGGCTTCCCGGAACTGAGGCGGAGGCAGCTCTTCCTCCCAAAGAGGTAGTGAGCTCCCTGTCCCTGGAGGTATTCAAACAGAGGCTGGATGATCTCATGGTGGGGTTGTATAGAGGGAGGGAGGTATGAGATAGATCTGTGAGGTTCTTCTTCGTTCAGAAATGCTTGGACCTGTGACTCTGAGTGAAGAGGAGAAGTATAGGGGTAAGTCCAGGGACACTGTGGCCTAGTATCATTCTGCCTGCTTGAGCCTCTCTGTGGGTTTGCTCTATGCAGTGCTAGTTGGAAAAGCAGTGAATAACTCTCAGGAAACAACTATGTCCCTGGGGGGCTGCAGCCTTAGAGGGGGTCTCCCAACCTTGGCCTCTTTATGAATTGTAGAGCTTTTCAGGGCAGGCCTTACATCTTGGAGCTACTTCACCATTAGCCTGGATGTTTACCTATCTTATTCTAAAATCTTTTCATTTCCTCCTGACCTGCAAGACCACAACTCTTCTTAAAGATGTTTAAATGGCATATAGAGTGGCAAGTCTCTCCAGATTCGCTTTACAATGGGCATTCCGCGGATCTGTGAACTTTGATAGGAAAATAATTATATCTTTATTTCCCTTAACCTCTAACTGGAATTTAATATCTTCTTTAATTATAAATGTATGCAATAAATCCAGGAGTATTAGTAGTACCTGTGACTTTGTCACCAATGCAAATCACAAATATTTTCGTATCACATTGCAGCTGTTGCAAATAATTCTAAATATTGTTTACGCTCACTGCTACTTTAAAATTACAGAACAGGCTGGGAGCCATGGCTCATGCCTGTAATCCCAGCACTTTGGGAGACTGAAGTGGGCAGATCACCTGAGCCCTGGAGTTTGAGACTAGCCTGGGCAACATGGCAAAACCAAAAAAAAAAAAAAAATTACAAAAATTAGCCGGGCATGGTGGCACACGCCTGTAGTCTCAGCTATTTGGGAGGCTGAAATGGGAGGATCGCTTAAGCCTGGAAGATTGAGGCTGCAGTGACTGCGCCACTGCACTCCAGCCTGAGAGACGAAGTGAGACCCTGTCTCAAAAATAAAATAACAGAAGATATTAGACATGCTGCATTAATCAAGCACATATACTACTTTTTCACAAATATTTTGATAACTACTTTGATATAATTGGTTTCCTTTGTAATCCTATGTGGTTTGATCTTATGTACTTGAAAACATTATTCTGCCCCACCTGGCTGTTCTGTGATCTCATGACTTTTGAGTGGGAACTCAGACTCAGGAGGGCTGCTGCCAGCACTGGCCCAAATGACTTCGATGGTTTTTACAGCACACTGGAGAGAATCTGAGAGGATTCCCTGGCAGGAATTTGGGGATTATCTGGGTGATGCATCAGTGATTACAATTTTGTTTTTACCAGTTTTGCTAAGCAGCAGCAATAGCAGAGGTGTTTAAGAAAAATGAAAGAAAAAAAATGCAAAAAGGGAATAGGCATAGACGGTGGTAGCTGCTTTCTTGATGTTGATACTGAAGGCCAAGCTTTCCACCACTCCCTTGTAGTTGCAGAAAGCCTCAGATGTAATGCTAGTGTTATGGGATCTTTGGATGGGTATGGGGGGTATTGATTTTCTTCCTGGGAGCGCCTTTGCCTGAGTTCTTGTCCTGCGTCCAGGAATAATGAGGTACTTGAAGAACTTACTGAGTGTTAAGCAGCTCAGAGAAGACCCACAGTGGGTAGCTCCTCTGAGCAAGTCATCCCATGGAGTGTTCAGCTCTCAGCAGACAGGAGGCCTGGAGAGGGTAGCTCCCCTCTGCCCACTGGTTATCCTGCCACCTGCTGCTCTCAGCAGAAAGAAGACCCAACCCTGGAGAGGGGAGCTGCTCTCAGCAGAGAGAAGACCCCATCCTGGAGAGGAAGGCTGCTCTAGGGGATCCTGGCAGGGGGTGCTCCTGGAGAAGGAGGCTGTTCTGGGGGATCCTCTCCTCAGGTCATTTGGAAGTCTCTACAGGAGGAGGGAGGCCTCCTCTCCGCAGGTCCTTGGAAAGTCTCTGCAGGTGTCTGCAGCTCTGGCAGAGACGGTAGCTCCTTTCTACAGCTACTCTTCCCGCTGTCTCTCCGTCCTCTCCTGCAGTTTGGCTGAGCCCAGGACTTTTATGGACCTCAGAAGGGAGGAAGTGTGTGCTGATTGGCCCATGGGCGGCCATGGGCGAGCCTGGAGGAGGCACCACAAGCTCCCACTCAGGTCTGTGGGACTGGCAGCCTGGCCCCCAGTCTTCAGTCCCTCCCTGACCTGAAGGTGGGGCCTTACTGGAGACCCACCCCCTTCTGCCCAGGAATCAATCGGCCTCCTACTGTCATTCACGGCCCCTGGGGCTTGGCCCCAAGCCCTGCTCCAAGATCAGAGGAGGGGTGGCAGCAGAGAGGGGCCAGGCAGCAGGAACAGACACCCCCGAGCGACGGGGGGCAGTGGGGTCCTTTCTGGGGTCCACGAGGGTGCAGGCTGCAGAGACCCTCTGGGTCGTGCACCTAGGAGGGCAGATCTTGTCTGCTCCCAGCCCCCTCCAAGAGCACCGGGAGGCTCGGATCCACAGCCGCAGTTTGGGCAGTTGTAGCCCCGCCCAGGAGGGTGGGCACCCTGCCTGCTCCGTAAAGCAGGAGGCCTGGGTCTGCAACTGCGGTTTGGGTGGCTGCAGCAGCACCCGGGGAGCTCTCCCCAACTCAGAAGGGGCGAGGCATCCACCGGCATGCAGCCCCAGCTGTGCCTCCCTGCCGCAGCCCGGTGATGGCAGCAGCTACTGCATCAATAGTGTAAACATTGGCCGGGCGCGGTGGCTCACGCCTGTAATCCGAGCACTCTGGGAGGCCGAGGCGGGTGGATCAGGAGGTCAGGAGATCCAGACCATCCTGGCTAACATGGCAAAACTCCGTCTCTACTAAAACAAAACAAAACAAAACAAAACAAAACAAAACAAAATTAGCCGGGCGTGGTCGCAGGCTCCTGTAGTCCCAGCTACTCGGCAGGCTGAGGCAGGAGAATGGCGTGAACCCGGGAGGCGGAGCTTGCAGTGAGCCGAGATCGCATCATTGCACTCCAGCCTGGGCGACAAAGCGAGACTCTGTCTCAAAAAAAACAAAACAAACAAACAAAAGTGTAAACATTTTGAACTGTAGGCATTATTATATCAAGGAGTAGCATATCTTGCATGGATGCTGTCTTTTGTGTTTAGGTATTCTAAACACTCTTAATGTGAAAATGAAGTGCAAGTAGCAAAAACTTTTACTACATGAAACTTTACAACACTCGTGAAAAAAATTAAATTCGGTTTGTGCACAGTGTAACGTTTCTCCAGATATTGTCCAAAATTACACACTCACAAACCGTTCACCCTAATTAGGTGCTGACCTCAACCTAAACATCTGGGACCGTTATCTGTTAAACTGCTGCCAGAATCTTACATCCAGTTACCTCCACTTTCTAGAATATATTCTCTAATAATGCTATCTAAACCAATTTCTACTCCATATGGATGTTTTTTTGCAACAGCAATTAAAATTTTTTCTTCCAAAAAACCCCCATTGTTCTGAGACAGGATTCATAGGTTTCATCAGGTGCCTGAGGCATCCACAGTGTAAAAAAGGCCAATCATTCTAGCTTTATAGTCCCAATGCTAAGGTCATGCCAATGATCCCATATGCCTGGCCCTCTTAGGGGGATGGGGTGAAAGTAGGTACTTAATACATCCTTTTTGAATGAATAGTTTGGAGTTCTTGTCATAATTATAGAATTATAAAGCTGGAAAGTCTTTAGAAAGTCTTTATTACAATGATTTTCAAAGTGTTTGGCCATGACTCATAGCAAGAAATGGATATTCATTTGTGACCCAGTAACCGCATGGGTGAAACAGTTTTTATAAAACATGATCTAACTTTACCATGTATGATGCACTCTTATATTTTCTATTCTACTTCTTTCTTAACGTATTCCATTTCTCTTTTTTGAGATGATTAATTGAATTTTTATCCAAAACAACTTGCTTCAATTGAAAATTATTAGTAGCAGATTTGGAGCAAGTAAACAGAAATGGAAAGCCTTAGTATTTGGCTTAATTATTCTAAAAGCACACTGATCACATTTATGCTTTTTTAATTTTAAATTTTAATTAAATTTTAAGTTAAACGGCATAAATGTGATCAGTGTGCTTTTAGAATAATTTGAAGGTGGGGTATTTAATGTGTAGAAAAGAAAAAAACCTTACATAACCCCAGATCACACAAATTAAAATTCACTTAGTTATACAGTTGTGAGCCCTTTTGACAGCCAAAATTTCACCATTCTTAAAGTAGGAGGCTTTCAAAAATACTTCTTCATATTCAAAAGCTAAAAGTTACAGTGAAGATGGCCCAATTATCTCAGTGTGGGAGAGGTTACATAATAATCTATTTCCAAAACCCACAAAAACCCGTAAATGTCACCAACAAAAAGCAAAGCAGCAGATTGGCCAAAACTAAGGCAACTGGTTATACAGGAAGGCAGCAGGTCACTCATTTAACTGCTAAAAGCCATTGCTTTGTAGTACTAATGTTAATTCCTTTCCGCACTTCAGGAACCCACATACCAGCCATTGCAGGGTCAGTTTCTGTTTATTTAGCTCTGTGGAATGTGCCCAAACACCAGTCAGCACTTAAGTCAATCTAAAGAGGATTCCCTCCAGTTTGAAAATCAGTTCACTGGCTTCATGATGTAATTTGTACATTCTTCCTTAGCTTCAGGGGCACATGCCTGCCCCCTGGTCCAATAGATCCAGAATGGTTACAGGGATATCTTGACTTACAGGAGATGCCACATAAGAATTTTGACAATTCAGCCGGGCGCGGTGGCTCATGCCTGTAATCCCAGCACTTTGGGAGGCCGAGGCGGGCGGATCACAAGGTCAGGAGATCGAGACCATCCTGGCTAACACAGTGAAACCCCGACTCTACTAAAAAATACAAAAAATTAGCCGGGCGAGGTGGCGGGCGCCTGTAGTCCCAGCTACTCTGGAGGCTGAGGCAGGAGAATGGTGTGAACCCCGGGGGGGTGGAGCCTGCAGTGAGCCGAGATGGCGCCACTGCACTCCAGCCTGGGCGACAGCAAGACTCTGTCTCAAAAAAAAAAAAAAAAAAAAAAAAAAGAATTTTGACAATTCAGTCTTGAAGTCTGCTCACTTTGACCCAAACTTTTTAAGCCAGTGACATGCAGAGGGTCCACTTGGGCTGGATGAAATTTCTATGGACAGAGATGTCACAGAGCTGGGAAGGAGAGAAATAGCTCTCCAGTCAATGTGAGTGAGAAAAATTAGTCATATCACTCTGAAACATGTGAACTTTAGGGTTAAGGATGCTGGCATGCAGGAAAGTCATGGGTGCAGCAGAAGAGCTGCAGGATGTCTTCTCTTTTGTGTTAATGTGAGATTACTGAGGACAAGAGAATAGGTCCTGGGAGATGTGGGTGTATTTGTCAATTTCTGGCCACACATAGCCTCCTCAAAAAGCCCCCAAAGATGGCCAGGTGCAGTGTCTTATGCCTGTAATCCCAGAAACTTGGGAGGCAGAGGTGGGTGGAGCACCTGAGGTCAGGAGTTTGAGGGCAGCCTGGCCAACATGGTGAAACCCCATCTCTACTAAAAAGAAATACAAAAAAATTAGCCGGGTGTGGTCGCAGGCGTCTGTAGTCCCAGCTACTGGGGAGGCTGAGGCAGGAGAATCACTTGAATCCAGGAGGCAGAGGTTGTAGTGAGCCGAGATTGCGCCACTGCACCTCAGCCTGGGTGACACAGCAAGACTCCGTCTCAAAAGAAAAAAAGCCCCCAAAGATGAACTTCACCTAGTTGTAAGTGGTCTAATAGTCCTCTGTCTCAATATATATATATATATATTTGAACTTCAAAACAAGTTTTTTCGAAAAATATTTTTTAGAGCCGGGGTCTCACTCTGTCACCCAGGCTAGAGTGCAGTGGCCCAATCATAGCTCACCGCAGCCTCAAACTCCTGGGCTCAAGTGATCCTCACTTCTGCCTCCTGAGTAGCTGGGTCTACACGTGCACACCACTGCGTCTGTAACTTTAAAATTTTTTGTAGAGATTGGGTCTCACCATGTTGCCCATACTGGTCTTGAAATCATGGCTACAGAAGCAATCCTCCCACCTTGGCCTCCCAAAGTGCTGGGATTACAGGAGTGAGCCACCACATCTGAGCCACAGGGCGGCCTCCATAATGGGGCATAAGCCTCTTCCCATCTTTTTTGTTGTTGTTGTTATTCGAGACAGTCTCACTCTGTTGCCCAGGCTGGAGTGCAGTGGTGTGATCTAGGCTCACTGCAACTTCTGCCTCCCGGGTTCAAGCGATTCTCCTGCCTCAGCCTCCCAAGTAGCTGGGATTACAGGCACATGCCACTACACCCGGCTAATTTTTTGTTTCTGTTTTTTTTTTGTTTTTTTTTTTTTTTACTTGAGACGGGGTTTCACCATGTTGGCCAGGTTGATTTCAAACTCCTGACCTCAAGTGATCCACCCACCTCCGACTCCCAAAATGCTGGGATTACAGGCATGAGACACCACACCCAGCCCCATCTCTTTTTTTTTTTTTTTTGAGACGGGGTCTAGCTCTGCCCCCAGGCTGGAGTGCAGCGGTGTCATCACGGCTCAATGTAGCCTCAACCTCCAGGGCTTAAGCGATCCTCCTGCCTCAGCCTCCTAAGTAACTGGAACTACAGGCATGTGCTAATTTTTTTAATTTTTAGTAGACACGAGATCTCTAGCTATGTTGCCCAAGCTGGTCTGGAAAGCCTGAGCTCAAGCGATCCTCTCACCTCGGCTCCCAAAGTGCTGGGATTACAGGCGTGAGCCACTCTGCCTGGCCCTCAAATAAAAAAGCAAAAACAAAACTGTTACTTACAACCTATTAAACTGGTATGTGTCACGCTAATGGGTCATGACTAGCAGTGTGAAAGACAAAGCTCGATTTCACTGAATTTATTTTAGCAACAGAAGTTATTAGCTTTAGTCCAATCTCAAAAGTACAAAATGAAATTGCAACACAAACCCCTAAACCTGCAGCTGCCGGAAGCTAAACGTCTGCGCTTCCGGAAGCAAATTTCCAACTACCACGCCTCTGGAAGCAGGGCGTGGCTTCCTCCCTCCTCTCTCCGCCCACCCCACCTCGGCGTCTCTCCCGCGCCCGGCATAGCGACGGCAGGGGGCGCTGCGGAGTGCTCCGCGCCGTGAGGGCGGGGCCGGCGCGATGCCCCGCCCCTTCGTTAGCTCATTTTTGTGCGTCGCAGTCTCGCGGAGCCCGGCTTCCTACGTACATCCTGGCAGTGCGGTGGTGAGTTGGAGCGCAGGGCTGTTGGGGATGGTGGTCATTAGGGCCGTTTACGGTCCAGGCCACAGGGCGGGTGAGCGAGGTTGGGCCCGAGGCTGCCTGTAAGCAGGTCCGTTCAGGGATGCTCCAGGCCCTGGGGCCTAAGGGTGGCTTCCATGACTCCATTTGCCCTGGCTGTCCCTCGGTGTACCGTGCCTGAGGGAGGAGGGGGAGGCCCGTGGGTGGCCTCCTTTTGCGTCCTGAGAATGTTCTGGGCAGTACCGAGATTAGGGCTGGTTTCTCTGCGGAGGAGATCATTTATCCGTAGGTGGGAGGACTGTATTAACCGAAGTTTTCCAGTAGTGGGCCACGCTGTCTTAGGTAGCGTGCTGGACAGATACAGACATCACTGGACGGGTACAAACAGAGGCTGGGTTCGCCTTACGCCAAGTACCGTGCAATACTGTGAGCTGTTGACTTGCCTGAGTAGTTTCGTAGGGGCATCTGTAGTGTTCCTTGGAAACATTGAGTCAGTGATGAATTCTGCCTGGGAAATTTAGGGAAAAGTTTCCCAAAGAGAGAAGATGGCAAGAGAGGGCTAAGGTCTAAAGTCTCTTAGCTCTGACCTTCATAAGACCCTGAAGTAAGAGGTAGTGTATCTTGGTAGCCTATAATATAGTTTGTATCCACCTTCTAGTGTCCCTTGGGGAGGCTTCCTTAACTGCTTCTAAGCCTCCATTTTCTTACTAGAAAAGTGGAACTGATAATAAGAAAATAGTAGTTCCCCCCTTATCTCCGGGGTGTACGTTCCAGTGGATGTCTGAAATCTTGGATAGTGAAGGACCCTGACTGACTTACCGTGGTTTGACTTGCAATTTTTCAACTTTACATAGGTTTATTGGGAAGTAACCCCATTGTACGTTGAGGAGCATCTATACTGTGTTTTTTCTCATACAGGTTACACATACATACCTATGATTACTTAGTTTAATTCGTAAATTAGGCACAGTAAGAAAATAACAACAATAATAAAAAAATAGAATTATAACAGTGTAATAAAATGTATGTGAATGTGGTCTCTCTCAAAATATCTTACTGCACTCTACTCACCTATTTTTGGACTACGGTTGACCTCTGGAACTGTGGAAATCAAAACCTCAGCTAAAGAACTACTGTACCTAGTAAGTGGGGTTATGAGGTTTCAGTGAGCTAATCTTTGTGTATTACTTAAAATAGGACCAGATTCATTGTACATCCTCAAATGTGCACTCATTGATAGAATCACACCCTTGTCTTTTGGAGCCCGGGGTTTTGGAAGTTGGCTTACTGCAAGCCTTTCTCCTTTTTTTGTTTCTATCCATTGCCAAATGTGAGGCCCAGAATGACAGGGAAGAGGACAAGCCTGTGCTTCAGCAGGCGGAAGGCTGTGCTGAAGCAGAGGTTGAATACCATTCCCATTAGCCAAACTGGCTTGAGTGCTTTCCTGTCTTTCCTACCTTAGGCAGAAAGAACTCCGTTCATGGGTCACAAGTGAATAAAACACTACCAACCTGTCTGTAATCCCAGCACTTTGGAAGGCCAAGACAAGAGGATTGTTTGAGGCCAGGAGTTCAATACCAGCCTGGGCAACATAATGAGAACTTGTCTTTACAAAACCAAAACAAAACACTACCAATTTGAGATCTTCATAGGCAAGGATTAGTTATAAATTGTTTGTTTGTTTGTTTGTTTGATTTCCCGTTATTGGAAAACCTTCGGCAGCTTTTTGGGCTGGCAGATTTAAAGAAAGTTACCTGAACGTGGATGCCTTAACTGTGTGGTCCCTTAAACTGCCAATGGGTAGAATTGCGAGGGCCGTGAACTTGGATGAGAGGAAAAATTGCATCTTTATGTTTCCTAACCTCCAAATGAAATTTAGCATTTTCTTCCACTGTGAATGTAGGCAACAAATCACATTATTAGCAGTGTGACTTTGTTATGAATATAAATTATAGATATTTTCATATGATATTGTATAAGCTCATTACAACTTTGAAATTGTGATAGTTATTAAATTTGCTTCTAGATCACATATATAATGTGTCGGTAAAGAAGCACATATGTTTTTGTATTGATAAAATTTTAGCATACAGTCTATCCTCATTATTTGTGGATTCTGTATTTATGAATTCAGCTACTCACTAAAATTTATCTGTAGCCCTCACATTAATACTTACAGCACTTTTGTGGTCTTTGGAAGACATGACATTTTTTCACATGTGAAAAATTTTAGTCGCCTGATGCACATTTTCTCAATTGAAGTCAAACAAGGTGACACTGCCTTCTTGTCAACTCTCATATTGTAAGCAAATGTCATTTTTGCAGTCTTTGGTGCTACGTTTTTCTCATCTTTGTGCTTTTTGTCGGTGATTCCACTGTTTGAGATAGCCCCCAAGCATAGTGCTGAAGTGCTTCTAAATGCAAGAAGACTGTGATTTGTCTTATGGAGAAAATACGTGTGTTAGATAAGCTTTGTTTAGGCATGGGTTCAATATTAATGAATTACTAATGTATATTCAGTAAGTGCCTTTAAACATAAACACACATAAAACATGATTATGTATTGATTGGTTGACAAGAATGTGCCCAGAGGCTTTCAGGAACCTGTTTCCCCAAGGAACAGTGGTTCTCTATCGGATAATTTAGTGTCTGTAGCGACTTCATAGAACGTCATTGTTGTGAATGATGAGAACCTACTGTAATTGGTTTCATTTCTAAACCTGTGTATTTTCTGTAAAGACATCCTGAGCCTGAGTCTGGTGGCTCATACCTGTAATCCCAGCACTTTGGGAGGCCAAGACAGGAAGATTGCTTGAGCCCAGGGGTTCAAGACCAGCCTAGGCGACATAGGGAGACCCCATCTCTACAAAAAATTAAAATATCCAGACATATTGGCATGCACCTGTAGTCCCAGCCACTCAGAGGCTGAGGTGGGAGGAAGACTTGGCCTGGGAGGTTGAAGCTGCATTGAGCCATGATTGTGCCACTGCACTCTAGTCTGGGTGACCGAGCAAGACCCTATCTCGAAAAAAAAATTCCTCTAAAGGGGGTCTTTGGCACACACAAAGAAATAAGAACCATTAGCCCTTAATGTAGCCTGAGAAATTAGATCTATCCTTTTTTTTTTTTTTTTGAGATGGAGTCTCGCTCTGTCACCCAGGCTGGAGTGCAGTGGCACGATCTCAGCTCACTGCAACCTCCGCTGCCTAGGTTCAAGTGATTCTCCTGCCTCAGCCTCCTGAGTAGCTGGGACTACAGGTGTGTGCCGCTACACCCAGCTAATTTTTGTATTTTTAGTAGAGATGCGGTTTCACCCTGTCGGCCAGGATGTTCTCAATCTCTTGACACGTGCCTCCCTCCAGCCTCTGCCCTTATTTACCTGCCTATTGGCTCTTAAAGGCATTTTTGGTTGAGACCTTTGCATGTAAAATAAGAACTTTGCCATCTTTGGATTCTCCCATGTTTGTTTGTTTTTAATAAATAATATTTAATATTAAAAGGAGCTATGGTTTTTTTCTCTCTAAAGAGCAGGAAAGGACAGAGACTAGTCACTCTCTGCAGTCACACTTGAGGTGAAGAAACCATGGGATAGGATTAGCTGTTAGTTGAGTCCCTAGGTTCAGAGGAAGAAAGAAGACCATACCACCTGGTAGGGAGTGTGACGGGGGTTCCAGGGACTGATCCATAGAAGGGTGTCAGAACAACTTCATAATAAAGAGTTGCCTTATTTTCTTGGCAAGGGGAACTTCCTGTGTGCCTTCTATCCTGATGACACCCCCTCACTGAAATCCTGGTGTTGTTTCCACAGAGCTGTCTGGCCTTTTGTCCCTGATCCTTGGTTAAGGAAATGACCAACCAGGTAAGGCCTTTGTTAAAGGGAAGAACATCATTTGGTCTCTTTGCCAAGTTCAAGTCCAGTAGGTTTTATGGATGTGTAGCCAAGAAACTACCATCTCATTCTTGCCCTGCTCCTAAAGAGCTGGGTGACCCTGGGTACCTAGTCACCACAGTGTTAGGTGGGACTAGTGAAATGCAAATACTGAGAGGAGGATTGGTTCATCCAAGTCTTTACCACAATTTAGTGAGTAATAGAAGAAGCTTAAAAGATGTACAAAAAAGAAAAAAAAAAAAACAATATCAGAATAGGAGATAGAACAGGAGAAACATATCTTTGTGATAAGATTAGGGACAAAGTTATTAGACTGTTAGGCAGGCTGTGTGTTCTTATGCAGCTGCAAAATTTAAGCTACAAACTGGACTCTGAGCTTCCTTGGTGATCAGAACAGAAAAAGAAAACATAATTTATTAGTCTCTTGTTGGGAGTGTGGGTAGTAGGAAGAGGGGGAGAGTGTCAGTTTCTTTAAGAATTTTTTTCTGATATGACTGTACAAATCTTGCATGAATGGGACTCGAGCTTGCAGGATGGCCAGGTTGACAGCAGAGGAAGTAACTAACACTAGTGACTCTCTCTACTTGGGGAGGAGTGCTTTCTGGAGGCAATGTGAGACATCTGAAATCTGACCATGGGTTTAATGTGGCTTCTGTTCTTTTTTAGTACGGTATTCTCTTCAAACAAGAGCAAGGTAAGAAGCCTGCCTGTTTAAGCAATTCATCTGTGAAAAAAACTGTGTTGTCCTTGGTTTCTTTAAGGCTTTTGTCATGCTGACCAGACATGCAGTTTTCAAGTATACTCACTTTGCAGAAGAATTGGAAGCTGAAAACAAATACTCTTAAAAAACAAACAACAACAAAAACCTGAACAACCAACTAAAAAAAAAAAGCAGTCATCATGATAGGTTGGAGAATTCCAGGCTGAGGAAAATTTTCCCACATGAGGAAGACATGACTGAGCTTCCCAGCTGCTGAGGTGGAAGAGGGAAATGCTTTGAGCCTCAAAACTCTGTTAATGCCGGCTCATCTGGGGAGATGAACGTGAGCCTTTTTCTGAAGTCAGAACTTGCTTTGGCCCTTGAAAGAGAAGCCTACAATAGTGAAATGAGTTTCTCTTGAGGCCATTGAGTGCATGGGGAGGGCTGGGAGCTGTGCAGCAGTGGTAGTGGCAGGGATGGGAGAGCAGGCAGCAGGTCAGAGTGGGCTGGGATTGTAGCTGACCAGTGGTACAGAGCTTTGTACCCAAAAAGGAGCCATGTTTGTGCATGGGCTACTCACCCATCTCATTTCTTCAATATAGCCTTGATGAGTTTGAGAAGGCCTAAGGAATTTGTGGAATGCCTAATGAAAGCTCTTCCTCTCTAAGTAGGTGACATGGAGGTACTTTGATGTTTAAGCCAAAAGCATCATCCAGGTTAGCTAGTGTAAATAACTAGTAGGCTAATTGGGCATGCCAGTCAACTACCTTATATGTAGCTATTGTCATCCAGGTGGCAAGTTAGCAGGCTTGAGTTAGGTGAGGTTTGAAATGGAAGCCACAACTCTGTCTGTGGTGCACAGCTGTTTTAAGTTTAATGCCTTTATATTCATATTTTGGGAAGGTATCGCTGGAGAATTGTTGCCAGCCAGGGGTAAAGTCTCCATGTGCACTTGTCATGTTTTTACATCCACACCGGGTCTGCACATATAACGGTGTGGCCTACCAAATATGCAGCTTACAGACTTAGACTTAAGGTAGACTTTAATTAATAGAGATTGGATTTGCATCCTAGCACCTCTCATTCCTTGTCTATAAAATGAGGATATTAATAGTACCCACTTCATAGGATTGTTGTAATGTAATTGGCCCATTAACCATAATAAAGATACTTGTGGGGAAAGGCAACTTAATATATGGAGGCTATAGTAGGTATTTTCTTTTAGATTTATACTGTTTAGAATTGAACTGCCTGCTTGTTTCCAAAGATCTTTTCGGAGTAACTGTTACCGGGTTTAGGTCTTTTCTTGGTAGGAGGGTGTCTTCCCCACTGGTTTGACTTGTTTCAGCCAAGTGATAGCCGTTGTAGACTCCTATATACCAGATAGCATGCTAAAAGAAAGGGCACTGGATTTAGAGTCCAAAGTACCACCTTCCCACCTGGTAAACATGAGATTTAGGGCAAGTGGCTTCTTCAGAACCTCCAGTTTTCATATGTGGCCCCAAAATTTCAATAAAAGCTATATAGGAAAGCACTTTGTAAAATAGTAAAGCAAATACAAATAAATGTTACCTCACAATTGTTGAACAGTATTTCAGCTTCATTAAGTCGTATGCAAGAAGACTTTATAAATGAAGCACTTTCCATTCTAGCCCATGATGATGCCATTTGGTCAGTTGCTTGGGGGACAAACAAGAAGGAAAACTCTGAGACAGTGGTCACAGGCTCCCTAGATGACCTGGTGAAGGTCTGGAAATGGTGAGTGCCTCTCCCCTAACATACAGCCTTGAAAAATTGGGGGCTGAGGTTTTGCTTCTGAACTCTCCAGTTGCAGTCCGGGAAATACTTTTTTCTAGGCAAGAAAGCGATAGCAATATGGTGGTATAAGACAGCAGTTTATTTTTCCCACTTGTTTTCCTGTTACTGTGTATTAAAGCCCTAAAGTTAAAAAAAAAAATCTTAAAAAAAGTCCTACATTTAAAACCTGGCAGCATTTCGTGTTCTGTAGCTCATTAACTCTTCTCTGATTCTGTATTTCATAGACCATTGGTATTGCATAGTCACAGGGACCCAGAATTTCAGATGCCAGGTAAAGTGTGTTCTGTGTGAAGAAATCCATTTCTCTGTCCCCTGTTGAAGGCGTGATGAGAGGCTGGACCTACAGTGGAGTCTGGAGGGACATCAGCTGGGAGTGGTGTCTGTGGACATCAGCCACACCCTGCCTATTGCTGCATCCAGCTCTCTTGATGCTCATATTCGTCTTTGGGACTTGGAAAATGGCAAACAGATAAAGTCCATAGATGCAGGACCTGGTAAGAGTTTTACTCGTAGGGGAAATAATAGAGGTTCATGATTTCTTTTCCAAAATCTTTAGGGATAGAATGTGTTTTACAGCTCAGAATTTTTTGGATTTGAGAGGGGTGATAATGGGTGCATGAACTGTATTTCACATAATACCCTCAGTGGGGCTGGAAACAGCACTCTAATGAAACACTAATACCTCTGCAACTAAACATGAGTGTTTACACTAAGTGAGATAAATAAAGGCTATAAATAGCCTTATGTCAATTCAGATTAGATTTTGCTGCCAAATGAATTTTGGTAGTAAACCTGTGGAAAAAGCTTGTAGTTTCCAGAGCTTTTTGGATTTCAAAACTGCTGGTTTGGTGGTGTTGACCTGTATTTTGTATTTTCCAGAGGTGCTCTATTTGCCATATTCTGAACTGATTCATTCACTGCCTTATAGAAGCCTAGAATTTAAAGCATGGGGTCCTTATAGATCTGTATCATGGTCATCTCTACTAATTTTGATTAAAGGGTATGATTCCTGGTATGTGATACATATGAAACTTTTAAGAAACATCGATTTTTTTGTTTTAAGTACTGTAGAACAGCATAATCTTGTCCATCAGCCTTGGTAAACATCATCTGAGATGATGGAAATTAATGATGTCATAGGCTGACTAATGTGGAGCAGCAGAGGACATTTCAGGATTCTTTTGAGCTTCACATTTACTTATAAATGGCTGCACAACATTCCCCAGCAGAACCTGCTCTGCCAGAATGGGTGGTAACCGCTAGAGGGTGCAGATAGCCTGGCATTTCTCTGGCACACCCCTTTGTGGGTTGATGGTAGAAGAGCTGCTTAGGTGTTCCATGAACACAGTTGCCTTGATTGGTGCCCTGGATGGATTCGCCTCCCATCAGTTATGCTCAGTAGCCACTCTAGGCTGTTCCTGTATTGGAAAGAATTATGGTCCCAGAGTTTTTAAAGAGGCTGGGTTGTCTGGAAACTGAGTGCATTTTCCCTCAGAAGCAATATTTCTTGTCTGTAATTCTTACCACTGGAGCTCTTTTAAGAATATGCATGCCTAGTCCATATTTTGGATCCACTGAATCCTAGAGTTCAGAGTACATGGGATGGGTTATGTATTTGGAAAAAGCTACCCAGGCGCACCCTGACTCCCCAGATGGTTGTCTTTACATGTACCCTTACCCTGCTTACATTACTTACAGAGGACTCGGGTCCCCAAACTATGCTGCAAAGTCTATTAAGACTCTTATATATAAGCATGGTCTTAAGAAAAGAGGAAGAGGCAGAACTGTTTCTACCTTTTCATCTTGGGCGCCCAAGCTTTCCCAGGGCTCATAATGCTGGTGTTATTCCATGCTGGTTGTAGCCCTGGGCACAAGGCAGCTGAAGAAATCAGTGCTGGATTGGTTCCAAGTAAAAGGATGGCGTATGTATTCCACTCACTTTCCCTGATAAACAGTACCTTTTACTGGATATTCTCCATGTGTGGCAAGGTTTTAAAGGTTACTGTTATGAAAGAAAAAGACAGAAGAGGCCAGGCGTGGTGGCTCACGCCTGTAATCCTAACACTTCGTGGGGCTGAGGCAGGTGGATCACTTGAGGTCAGGAATTCAAGATCAGCCTGACCAACATGGTGAAACCCCGTCTCTACTAAAAAATAAAAAAATTAGCTGGACGTGGTCGTGTGCACCTGTAGTCCCAGCTACTCGGGAAGCTGAGGCAAGAGAATAGCTTGAACTCGAGATTATGCCACCGTACTCCGGCCTAGGTGACAGAGCAAGACTCAATCTCAACAAAAAAAGGAAGAATGGAGTCTGAGAGTTGGATTTATTTTCTTTTTGGATAGGACTCTGCATAAAACTAGACCAGGCCATTAAACAGCCAACAGTTACTTGGTCCAGTAACAAAAGCAAGCATTGCTATTGACAGCTAAAGAGCAGCTAAATTCATCTGAAGGCAAAACTCCTTGGATGAATTTGGGTCTAATGAATGTAGGGAAAATGGACACTTAGTTTCTACCTATCTTGAAAATATGCATGGAGAATCTGAACCACCACAAAGGAAGAGAAAAAGAGAAGAGAGACAATCCCCAGTCGTGGAGAAGTGAGGAAGTAGGAGGAAGCGAAGACCATGAGTGTACCAGTCTTTGTGTGGACATATGTTTTCATTAGGAGTAGAATTGCTGAGTATTATGGTAAGTGTTTGTGTTTTCACTTAAGAAACTGTCAAACTGGTTTTCAAAGTGGCTGTGCCGTTTTACATTCCCACCAGTGTATGAAGGTTCTGGTTTCTCCACATCCTTGCTAACACTTGATATTGTCCTATTTTTATTAAAAATTTAAGAAACCCTTAAACTAAATTTAAACTCGATAAGAATTAGCATCTTTACAACATAATTTTCTGAATCAGGACACTGCTACTCCAATTTAAAAAGATGTGTCTTTTGGTAAAACTTTAGTTTTTAAAATTAAGGCCAAGTCTTTTCACACTGTATTTTTGTCCTTCTTTTTTCTGTTCAGTGGATGCCTGGACTTTGGCCTTTTCTCCTGATTCCCAGTATCTGGCCACAGGAACTCATGTCGGGAAAGTGAACATTTTTGGTGTGGAAAGTGGGAAAAAGGAATATTCTTTGGACACGAGAGGAAAATTCATTCTTAGTATTGCATATGTAAGGAAACATTGCTCTCTTTTCTCCTTCTGATTCTTTCAGTTTACTCTTCCAGCCTGTTGCAGTCCTTGCCACAGATTCTGCCTTGGTCTGGTCAGGCAGCTGCTGTCTCACTGGTGTGGTTTGCCAGGTAGCCAGTTAGACCTGTAGACAGCAGGAGGTTTGCTTGTGTTTGGTAGGGATAGCCTAACAACATGGAATCTGAAAGTGCTAATTTTTCCATATGTTCTCTGAACAGAGTCCTGATGGGAAATACCTAGCCAGTGGAGCCATAGATGGAATCATCAATATTTTTGATATTGCAACTGGAAAACTTCTGCATACCCTGGAAGGTATACATCATCTTATTTTTACAAACTGGGTTATCACATCACAAAGGAAGAATTATTCTTTCATTAAAATGCCATTAAATGGCAAATGGGCATTAGATTTACAAAGTATCAATCTCAATTGGAAAACTGAAATGCCTCCAGGTTTTAGTCTTGTCACTATAGTTTTTTTTTTTCTTTTCCTTTTAGAGACAGGGTCTCGCTCCCAGGCTGGAGTGCAGTGGCGTGATCATAGCTCACTGTAGCCTTGAACTCCTGGGCTCAAGGGATCGTCCCACCTCAGCCTCCTGGGTAGCTGGGACTACAGGTGCACACCACGATGTCTGGCTAGTTTTTAAACTTTTTGAGGAGATGGGGTCTTGCTGTGTTTCCCAGACTGGTCTCTAACTCCTGGCTTCAAGATTTCTTCCCGCTTTGGCCTCCCAAAGTGCTGGGATTACAGACATGAGCAACCATACCTGGCCTGTCACTGTAGATTTAACCTAGACATACTAGTTCTTGTAACAGTGTTAAACGCTTGTTTGGGTGAACAGACTTACTTTTTATTTATTGTATCATAATCTGTCACATTATATGTGTGTGTTAATATATATTTGCTGTATGAATGTCTCATTTCTGTCATTTTGGATTCTGATGAACTTTGTGATTGGAAACAACTTTTTGTTGATAATTTGAAGGTGGATGAAAGTATTGTGCCCACTATCCACACTGGTGGCCTCTGGAAAGGAGGACTGGGTAGCTAAAGAACAGGGGTAGGTTGGAGGGAGACTTTATCATGCATACTGTTGTGCTGTTTTGAATTCTAATCAAGTGAATTTATTACCTCCTCACATTGCTATAGTTTATCCTTTACACTATAATAAAGGATTTGATAGAGAAATAACATCTTAATTTGTTCAACCTTACAAATTAGGAGCAAGGTATATTTCCTTGTGGGGCCATATTTGTAGTAGAAAAGTTCTTTAAAGCAATGTATGCTGAGGGCAGGGAAGGGAACGAAAGAGAAATGGCTCCAGGAGGAGATACTGGAGTTATATGGATCTTTCGAGAACATTAAGAGGAAAGGCCCAGTCAGAACTCTTGCTTTTCTGCCGGAAGCACCTGAGCATTTCAACTCAGTGGCTCATAATAATTAAAAGGGGCATTGTCAGTGGGAAGCTGAGTGAGGAGGCAGTGGTTCACCAGATTAACAAGGGCCTTTATGAATTTCAGGCCATGCCATGCCCATTCGCTCCTTGACCTTTTCCCCGGACTCCCAGCTCCTTGTCACTGCTTCAGATGATGGCTACATCAAGATCTATGATGTGTAAGTTACCTGTCGAGATTAAAGGCATTACTACTGATGCCCATCTTGTCCCTTTATTGTTACAAGGAGCCCTAGGGAGGATCCTTAGTAAAGACCTGTGCTCAAGTCACATCAGACACCTTGACTTCCCAGGCGGTCCTCCCCCATTCAGCGCCCATTTTTAGTGTGTGTCCTCAAGGGCTGCTTGGAGGAGGACGTCCATGGGTTCCCTGGTAGGATCAGATACTTGCTACTTTTTCTTAGGCAGCCTGATTTTTGTGAGCTTACTGATTTCAAATTCTTTGGGATAGGTAAGTAATAAACAGATGAGGAAATGGATCCATGGGCTGTAGCTGGCCCCTGGGGACAGGAAAAAATTAGAGCATCCATTTTCAAGGGTAGGGCTGTTCTAGCAGACATGCCTCTGCCCTAGTTAGGGAGCAGTCAGTTTATAAGCCGCCCTGCTACAGGTCTAGATAGGAGCGTTTTTGGTTTCGGCCCTTGACTGCGAGCATAGAAGCAAGTTAATCATCCTCTTTCATTCACAGCCGTCATTGTAAATCTGCGCAGACCCTTATGTCTTCTTGTTTTCCCCCATCATTTTTAGTCCCCACTCCTGTTCCCCACTGAGGTATCCCCTGTAATGTGTTGGATCTGTGTTCTTGACACTATGACTCGGTGCTATGGTCAGCTCTCCCTGCCAATGCTCCTGAACATGGCATTCTAATCCACTGCATGTACATATCATACTCCAACCCTAGCCGTGGGTGCCAAGACCTCCTCCACCTGCACGTACTGCACCCCTGACCATCCGTGTGTGTCCTTTCAGGGGCCTGTGATAGTTGCTTGGGAGTTTAAACCTCACAGTAGGAACACTGCTCCTTCTAGCCCACTTCTGGTTAAAATGCATTTTTTTTATGGCAAAAGGTTATCAGCTAGACATAGAATTCTAACTGCAAGTTTTGGAATTAAAACTGAATGAGGGTGCTATAGCCCAGAGGGGAAGATGTCTCTGTAGAGTTATTCTTGCCTGTTAGTGGCAGAGGCAATATAAATGCAGCAGTTCCTTACATTTGTGACTTTATGATTTCTGTTGCCACTGTTTTATTGATCCTCCCAGCAACCAGTGAGGTAGCAGCACAGATTAGTGTCCCCATTTTGCACATGAGAAACCCAAGCTGAGGTGGTTGATTTGCCCAAGGAGGTGGTACTGAATGAAGACCCAAGACTGGTTTTTTTCACCCAATATTGATGCATTATTATTAATTAAAGTCCGTAGTTTACATTAGGGTTTATTCTTTGTGTTGTACAGTCTATGAGTTTTGACAAATATATAATGATGCGTAGCCGCCACTAACTACAGTGTCACGCAGAATAGTTTCACTGCCCTAAAAATCCCCTGCTCTACCAAATCATCCCTTCCTCCTGCCTTGAGCCCCTAACAACTACTGATCTTTTTACTAAGGCCCAGGACTTCCTACCCTCCAGTGGTCCCACTGTATCCCACCTGCCCCCTGGCCCCTAACTGAGGTCTGCTCCACTCTGCTGAGGTCTGTGTTCAGGGGTAAAATTGCTGACCTCAGTTAGGTCTTATGGTGGTTCTCCTGCCAGAGGTGGTTGGGTTTCATTTTTATTAAAAAAGTGAAAATAGCTGTTGTAATTAGACCCGTCTTGTTCTTGATTAGGTTTTAAATGGTCTCTCCAAGCTGCATCTGTCATAATGAATACATCTTGACGCTTTCCTTGGACTGGGAGCACTGGCCCCATACGGAAAGGCTGCTGGTGCAGGCAGGAGTCTGAACCTGCCCTTCTCCTCAGACGGCTTCTTTGCCCCATTGGTTCTCAATTCCCTCATCTTAGGGGTTGGCTTGCGCAGCCTCTATAGTGTGGTTCTTTGTTCATTTTGAGCTTCAGCTCTTTGCTTGTTAAGGATTTTATTCTTGGCTCTTGGTGCATCAACACATTATGGGTTAATGCTGCTATTAAAATTTGTCTCTAATGCGTGAAGCTACTTTGTTGAAAGTGGAATTTTTGATATAGTATTCGTGGTCATCATAAGGATAGCAGATTTGGTCCAGCTTATTGGTAGAGTTAATAATATACTTTCCACTTCAGTGATTATACTCTAGAAATGAACATCTCAATTTTGTTTGACCCTTTCCCATTTCAGACAACATGCCAATTTGGCTGGCACGCTGAGCGGCCATGCCTCCTGGGTGCTGAACGTTGCATTCTGTCCTGATGACACTCACTTTGTTTCCAGGTACTTAATGATTCTTAGCAGTTTCTAAAATGCTGGGGAGATGAGAGCAGTCTTCCTGTATAGATTGCCTTAACATTTAAAGATGTTTGACCCTTTTTTTATTCAGTTAGCCTTTGTTTTCTGCAGTTCTTAAAATTTTTATTCAGTGATGTTAGTTGACCTTAGCTGGAACAAAAGTCAGCAAGTAATCCTTTTAAACAGTTAAACTCTTAGTTTTTTCGTTATAAATTGAGGCTTCTACCAAAGTGACTCTAAGGTAGACTTGTGTTCCAATGGTAACTTACAATATGTAAATGTTTGTAAAATGTTGTTTATAGATCCCAGTGTTGGTCAGGCCTGGGATGGCCAAGACAGTTGGAAAGCAGGAGATGGACAACTTGAAGGCATTGCACAGTGCTTTAGAGGCCTCCTGCGAGCCTTGGTTTTGAAGCTTTAACAGGCCTCCCTCCCATCTGGAAATAGGTAGCTGTGTCTGAGACTCCTGGAGAACAATTAATATGAGGGCCAGGCAGATCAGAATTTCAGGAAAACGGCTACCCTGTGAGGAGAGAAAGCCACCCAATGATGCTGACACCTAGCCATTTCCTGTACCGAGGCGTGGGGGGTTGGGGGGTCTGAAGTTAGAAGAATGTAAGTCGTCAAAGGATTTTTGGTCGAAGTCCTTCCAACTTCAAACCGATACTAATGTTCACTTTTTAAAATAGTTCGTCTGACAAAAGTGTAAAAGTTTGGGATGTTGGAACGAGGACTTGTGTTCACACCTTCTTTGATCACCAGGATCAGGTATGGCATTATTATTTCATCTTTAGATAGTTGGGGTTGTTTGACCACTGTACCAAAGAGGTTTTCTTTTCCTAACCTTGTTGCTTGAGCTGTGGATACCAGTAGATGCCTGGGCCTGAGCTGCTCTATCTGCTCAGTCATCCATGTAGCCAGACTTCCTGTGCACAGTCTGGGGTGCAGAGGCTGAGATGTGCTGTCAGCCTAGCAACTCACGAGGCATATCCCCACACAGGCTGGAAAACATGGTGTTAGCCCCACAGCCTTTAAATGCCGTCTTTGGAAATTGCTGCAGCTGGTGTCTGGGGCCCTCTCCTGGGGGCTGCTGGGCCATGGCAGGCTCACCAAGGACCTTCCTCTTCAGGAGATTCCATTGCTTAAACACAGTCATCACTTGTCATTTTTGGAACTGTCCAAAGAAGAGATGTGATTTTTTTTTTAATATAGTAGAAGCTGGAAATTCATACAAGTTTTTTGGCTTTAGTGTTATTGATAACTTTTCAGTCTTGAAAAGGAAACTGTTCTCACAAGCATCTTTATCTTTGCCAAGGTGAGTATGCAAAATAGTAAAGGTGTTCTAGTGCAATACTGCCAAGTCTTCCTGTGTGCTTGTATCCCCTGGGAACCTGGTTAAAATGCAGTTGCTGCTTCACTAGGTCTGGCATAGGGCCTGGGATTCTGCATTTCTAACAGGCTCCCAGGTGAGGCCAAGGCTGCTGGTCCTAACCACACTGTAAGGTCTTGGGGAGCTAAGCATAAAAAATAAAATGTCCATGGCAGTATAAAAATTGGCTTTTAATATATTTTAAATATTTTTAGATGTTCCTATAGATTTCTCCTCTTTGAAATGGAACTTAAAAGTTAACTAACATTGTTCATGCTTTTTTACTTTTCTTTTTTTTTTTTTTTTTTTTTATACACAGAGTACCTCTGTCACCCTGGCTTGCTTTCGGTGGCGCGGTTTTTGCTCCCTGCAGGCTCCGCCCCCCCGGGGTTCACGCCATTCTCCTGCCTCTGTTTCCAGTGTAGTTGTGGCTTTAGGCGCCTTCCTCCTCGCCTGGGTCCTTTTTTGTATTTTTAGTAGAGACGGGGTTTCACTGTTAGCCAGGATGGTCTTGATCTCCTGACCTCATGATCCGCCCGCCTCGGCCTCCCAAAGTGCTGGGATTACAGGCGTGAGCCACCGCGCCCGGCCGCTTTTTTACTTTTCAACTTAAATTGTTCCCAACAAAATTGAGGGGGTTAAATCTTCATATTCCACTTCTGGATTTAAGCATCTTACTCAGGGAGTAAGTCCTGGCTAGCTGTGTTTCCTTGTATGTATGGATCATTGCGGTGCTGTTTCAGAGGTTGGAGTGAAAGGCCGTCATGCAGCCCAATCCCAACACTAAAATCAGAGTAGGGTGACAGGCTTACCACCCAGAATCACCTCCTAATAATCAGGAAGTTATTCCTGATTAGAGAAACTCCAACCACATCAATTCTGTCTGGGAAGGAGGTGTGAATCAGTTAATTTAACACATAGCAAATAAAAATCTATGGTCCACAATATCATGTTGTCTAGCTCCTGGGGACAGGCAGGCTCCATAGGCCACTAATAACAGAGTGAGAATTACTGACCGTGGGGGGCGGACACAAGGGGTCAGCTGAGGAGCGGTTTGTGATTTTCCCTATAGGCAGTGACCTCGGGGTAGTTGTGGGGCCTCTTTCTTCCTGAAAGCATAAATGTTGGTCTCTTATAGCTTCCATCTTCCTGGCATTAGGTTACACCTCAGGATTCTGATTCTTTGAAAGAGTTGTAGATAATCTTGATTAGTACTGTATTTAAAAATGATTTTTTTTTTTTTTGGAGTATGGGAAGGGACAGGAATGCTTATTAAATAGCAATAATGGAAGGTGCTTGGTTAAAGCCTCCATTCTCACTGATTTAGAAAGTACAAGAACATCCTCATCTCAGTTCTGGTAGATTCAGAATAACGAGAAAATAAGGATGTTCATTTCATAAATATTATGAAGAATAAAGGCATTTGTAGAACTTTTTTTTTTTTTTAATTTACAGGTCTGGGGAGTAAAATACAATGGAAATGGTTCAAAAATTGTGTCTGTTGGAGATGACCAGGAAATTCACATCTATGATTGTCCAATTTAAACATCAAAGTCTCCAGGCTTATGCTGCAAAGAGAATGTATGGATTGATCATGACATTCCTTACCTTTTTAGGCTTGTTTAAAAGAAATATAGCATTTATTGTAGCAAAGACTTAAATTTTGTAGATACAATATAAATCTTTTCATGTTTTATTGGAAATGCTGTTCATACTTTAACATAAAGCTTTCTTAATGCAAACACCAGTGTCCTTGAACATGCTTCTTTTTTCAGTTACTCCATTACCAGTGAAACAGTGAGAGGGACTGGCATTAAGAGCAAATCTCTGCCTTAGCCATCAAGAGATCCAGGCACTTCTTTAACTTTCCAGCTTAGAAATACAGGCTGACTCTTCCAGGGAATTGACTCATGCAGTGAGATACAGCAGCGAGCTCCCTGGCACTGTGATAAAGAATCTATTTTAGAATGGAGTCCTGAAGGAAAGAGTATATTTGACTGCATAGGAATATTATGTACTCCTATCTGGGCATCCTTCTACTTGATGTATTAAAGATGTCCCCTGCCAAGCCCTCCTTCCCCTCATTAATTTCAGAGAGGTCTCTAACTCACTAGGTGGGTATTGGAAGGCAGGTTGCTATTCTTGTGCCTTAACAATGCCTAGGCTGAAGCCTCTGCCTCATGCCGTAGAACTGTAGCCCTGCCTTAGTTATTTCAGAGTATCTGTACCTCAGAGTTTCATCTTCATCAGCCCCCTTGAGACTCACATTAATGAGAAAGATGTAAGTAGCTAAACACTTGGAAGCGTGTTGCTTTTTATTGATCATAACTTCGTATGTTTATGAGTCAGGGCATGTGCTTTTCCCCAAACCACTCACGGCCCTCAGAATGAAGCTCATGCTCTTTGTCATAGCCCCCCGCTTCTCCCTCCTGCTTGCCTTGCTCACCCTCCTGTAACCACATCATCCTTGCCATTCCTCTGCCTGGAATGTTTTCCCTCCGGACCTTTGGACGTCTGCTCCCCAACTGCATCCAGGATTCTGCCCAGATGCCAGCTCCTGGTAGAGGCCTTCTTCTCATTCCCTTCTACTCATTCCCATTCCTCTTGTTCTTCATAGCAGTTACTACTTTTTGTTTGCATTCACACCCACCCCCAAAATAAAGCTCCATGAGGGTGGAAACTTCATTCCATTATATCAACCAATGAGAGGCAAGCTGGCACTTAACACTGTTTATTTGAGCTCTCAAAAAAATGAAAAAGCAAAGCCACTTGTCTCTCATACCAGCTCAATTTTAATTTTAAAGTGACAAATGTACAGGTGGAATAAAATTTTAAGCAACACCCTCCAAATTCCTCTTACGTGACAAGAAGGAGCTGAATGTAATTTTACTCCATCACCAACTAAACAGTAGTTCTTTAGCAATAATTAGGAAGTCACAGCACAAAAACAACACCCCGGAGTTGTGGTCCATTTATAAATAGATTTTTCACATAGGCTTCGTTGGAAGAAGTGATTTTGTTTCTATCCTGACCAATGGTCAAAGTGGGCATAGGTGGGCTGTTTCTATACTTTGAGCAAATTATGCCTCACTAGCTGGCAATGTTTTGCGGGAACCTGGTCCGTGCAGCCGGTTCACCTTACCTGCATGGTCTGATCTGCCCTTTGACCCTCCTAAGGAAGATCCCTGGTCTGCGTGAAACTCTCAGGTGCCATGTAACCAAATAAGGGTAGGGTAGATCTGACAGGTGGCCTCTGCTTTAACCCGGCAGCTTACAAGTTTTTTTGTGACTTGGGGGCAAGAAATAAGCAGTAATGGCTAAAGACTGAGGTAACCCTAAGTTCGAATTGTAGTCTACCTGTCAGGAATAAAATAATGACTAATAATCCCTCCAAACAAGCTACAATTTACAGTAGTAGTCCATACAAACTGTAATCCACAGTGGAACTCAGAGAAGTTCTTACCAAAACATCACTTGAGCAGGAAGCCCTTTGTAGTATGGTTGTGCAATGAGAGGAACGATCCTTTGGAAGGGAGCTCAATCTGGGAGAATGAGGTGGAAAACCCTGGGGAGTTTTATGCCTTTGCAGACCCTCAAGTCACCCCGGATTATGGTCAGAGAAGCTGGCTGTGCCATGGCCAAACCAGCAGCATTCTCCCATGGCTTCTCTTGCTGCACTGAGGCTGCCGGGGACACGCAAGGATTTAGTTTTCTTTACAAGTAAGCACTTTGGTGGGAAAGCATTGCAAAAGTTGTCAACAGAAAATCATTAAAACCCTGAAGAACAAGGTGTGAGGGTCACAGGCAAACAGTTATCAGCATATGATTCAAAACACTGGTTTGTCCTCACCACAGAGCTTGGAAGGTTCAGAAAACTTCCAAGAGAGATGATCAGACACACTCACATTCCATCCACTGAAGGGCACAGAACAGTAGGAACTAAGTTGGCCCTGTTAAGCAGGCACATGCAGCCATGTCCGATCCACGGATGTGCTTTTATTCTTTAAGAGGATCATCTAGAATCTTCAGAAATGTTATCTTAGCGGCCCTGAGATCATGCCCTCAATAACTCTGCCAAGGGAGTGGGGAGAAACCACAGACCTAGAGATTAGCCAGTATGCCCACTTTGTGCCTTGGGGTTTGCTAGGGGGCTAAGCTGCTAACTGGGCTGTGCTTTATTGGTGACACTGAATTATGGCAAAGCCACTAGAAGCACAAAGTGTTGTGCAATCACTGACATCTCAAAAGTATATCCTGAAAATAGAAATGAACAGACTCCATATGCAGACTAGAGGTGATTTACACTTAAAACATTTAAATATAAATTAAGCTATAACTTATGTTACAACCAAAAGCAAAACCAAAAAGACACTCAGCAATTAAGAATGCTGAACACATACACAGGACATCCCAAACACGAGGCCATTAAAGCGATGCCATTTTCATTGTGCCAACTTTACATTCATCATGTGCTAGTCTGGTGGGGCCATGCTGCCCCGCACCACGTCATGCCGTCTGGCACTGCACTCCAGCCCGGGGCCCGTCTTCGTCCTCCTCATAGGCCTCCCTGTGCTGACGCCAGTTCTGCTCATTGGGACAAAACTCCTGCAGCTCCACCTGATCCATGTCATCTGTAATCCTCACCTTCTGTCGAGGAGGGAGTAAAGCTTCCAGCTGAGGAAGCTTTTCCAGTGAAAGCCAGTGTTTTTCAGGAAAGATTACCTGTAAAGGGTAAGGTGGGAGAGAAAGGTGGCTGTTTTTTCCTCTTCCAATTAAGGCATTTAATAATATGTCCATGACAATGAAACATAGTGAACTTACTAAAAATTGTATGATCAGAATCCCTTTTTCCAGGGGTGCTTTGTAGATGGGCATTCCTTCATCGCACACGCATTTCAGGTCCCCGTGCTTTATCACCTCACCTGCCAGAGAAAGGGTCAATTAGGAAGCAGGAAGGCAAAGGGGCCTGCAGAGGTCGTTCTCCCTCACGGGGGAGCCTGAGGCAGGCCCTAGTGCCCCGTGGCAGTGGGCAAAGGAAGCGTGGCATCTGACTGGAAAGCTGGCCCCAATCCCAGGTATCCCTATCAGGTACTGCCTGGGGAAGGGGCTCAAGGCTGGGACTCTGGCCCGTGCTCTGGGCTCCAGCAGCGTGTCAAGAGGGCAGCATGCTGCAGCTGCCATCACAGGTAGGTTAAAACAAGTGAACTAGAAGTCATGACACCCAAGTCTGCATAAAATGGGGCCAATACCCGTCACCCTGCCGCTTCGTGGGGTGACAGGTATCCCTACCATGAGGGGGACAGGAGTGCTCCTCATGGACAGGAAGAAGCCTCAATAGAGTCCAACCAGTCCCCTGCCTGGCATAAAAACTGGCTCCCAGCCACCTGCAGGTGACACCCAGGTTCCTTGGTAGGGAGCTCACTAGGTGGCTTGGCCACTGGCAGTCTCCTTCATGGTCACAATGCACTTCCATACACGCTGCTGAGCTGGAGTCACCCTCCCAGCTGGCACCCGCTGGGTCTTACAGCTATGTGACTTTGGAAGGCATCAGAGGAGTTCAGACCCCAAGAACTCTGAGGCATTCTCCCAAGTCAGAAACTTCCCACTAAGCATGGAAAAGGAAAGCGACAAAAGGGTTTCTGATAAAGCATGCTCTTCAGCTCAGCGATGAAAATGGACGAAGACAGAAAGAAATGTTTGGAAAAAATGGGGGAGACAGTGGAGGCGAATGGAAACACTAATTTCTTCAGCAGAGTCCACTTCCATACGGGACTATCTAGAAAGTGAGCTCTCTCTTCAAGAGGAAATCTTTAAAGAGGTGGTCATGGCTCACGCTTGTAATCCCAGCACTTTGGGAGGCCGAGGCGGGCAGATCACGAGGTCAGGAGATCGAGACCACGGTGAAACCCCGTCTCTACTAAAAATACAAAAAAAATTAGCCGGGCGTGGTGGCGGGTGCCTGTAGTCCCAGCTACTCAGAGAGGCTGAGGCAGGAGAATGGCGTGAACCTGGGAGGCGGAGTTTGCAGTGAGCCGAGATCGCGCCATTGCACTCCAGCCTGGGCAACAGAGCGAGACTCCGTCTCAAAAAAAATAAATAAATAAATAAATAAATAAATAAATAAATAAATAAATAAATAATAAATAAAAAATAAAGTAAGCCAATGACTATCCTTGAGGTTCATTCGCGGGCAGGGCTGTGGTTCAGACATGGCCTTCAGAGCCTACTGACTACAGGGCAGCAACCCCTTAGCTAAACTGCTCCGGGCTGCTGGCTTTTTGTGTTCCTGTTTATTCTTTTTTTTTGAAATGCAGTCGTGGCCGGGCGCGGTGGCTCACGCCTGTAATCCCAGCACTTTGGGAGGCTGAGGTGGGCGGATCACGAGGTCAGGAGTTCGAGACCAGACTGACCAACATAGTGAAACCCCGTCTCTACTAAAAAAAAAAAAAAAAAATATATATATATATATATATATATATATATATAGAAAAACTAGCCGGGAATGGTGGTGTGTGCCTGTAGTCCCAGCTACTACTTGGGAGGCTGAGGCAGGAGAATGGCGTGAACCCGGGAAGCGAAGTGTACAGTGAGCCAAGATCACGCCATTGCACTCCAGCCTGGGCAACACAGCGAGACTCCATCTCAAAAAAAAAAAAATACACTCATGCACAGCATAGTGACCTTTCAGTCGACAACATTTATGAAGATGGTTGCAAAGATTACACCAAACTTTTACTGCACCTTTGCTATGTTCAGATACCCACATACTCAGCATGGTATTACAACTGCCCACAGTATTCAGTACAGCAACCTGCTATGCAGGTTTTAGCCCAGGAGCAACAGGCTATGCCACACAGCCTAGGGTGTAGCAGGCTATGCTATCTAGGTCTGTGTAAGTACATTGTACGGTGTTCACACCACAACGACATTGCCGAACAATGCATTTCTCAGAACATATCCCCATCGTTAAGTGACACATGACTGGTTTTTCTGTCTCCCCATTCCTATCAGGTGTCGCTTCTTGCTGCTCTCAAGCCCTACTCCCCATGCTTCTGCTTCTAGCTTGCTGGGAGCTGGGAAACTGACCAAGCGTGGAAAACTACAGGTAAGAGAAGAAGACCACGAGTTAGGCTCTCCCGGCAGGTAAATACCTGCCTGCAGGCAGGGCCATCACACCCTTGTGAGCCTCCAAAGTCACTTTTTTAATTAATCCAATCCTCAGCAATGCTCATAACACGCTAAAGGGCTCTGGGGAAGAAGGCATTTCAACAGCAGAAGAGAGGAGGAAGAGGGAGAAGAGAAAATGGAGAAACAGGAAATAAGCCAACACAAAAGAGGGGTGAAGAAAGGAGAGGGTGCAAAAGAGAACAAAGTAAAAGCAAAAACAAAACAAAAAGGACAAACAAATCCCCAAAGAACTCTCCAACGGCAGGTTTCCCGGATGCTCCACCCTTCCTTATAATAAAGAAGGAAATGGATTTCTTGGGATTTGCCACTTCCTTCCCTCTGGGGCTTTTTCTCCACCACCCTCACTCCATTTGGCTCCCGGTTCCCTAGGCTGGGGTCAGCTGAGACAGCAAGGAACGCTGACCCTTGGCAGAGCCCAAGACCTCAAACAGTCCACCCCTGGACAGGACGGGCTTTCCCAAAGAAGTTACGCACAGGTGCTGCCCAGCCCCGGCTCAGGAGGGCTAGGATCTGGGCTGTGACCACCTAAGGGCGTCTTGGACACAATGCCAGGGTGTTGAGCTCACAGCCAGTGGTCTGGAGCTTCGTGTAAACTGTGATCCTCAAACTCCTTGAGGGAGGAAATGGGTGCTTTGGGAGGTCTATGGAAGCCTAAGGGAAGGTATTTTGTTTTAAATCTTCATGCAAATTTTGCATTATACTGCAGTGCTTCCCTCAATCCTTGATTAAGTTTATGTATAAAAACACATACAAGTCTGGGCAACATGGCGAAACCCCGTCTCTACGAAAAATACAAACATTAGATGGGCAGGGTGGCATGTGGCTGTAGTCCCAGCTACTCGGGAGGCTGAGGTGGAGGTTACAGTGAGCTGAGATCACACCACTGCACTCCAGCCTGGGTGACAGAGCAAGACCCCTGTCTCAAAAAATAAATGAACAAATTTTAAAAATAAATAAAAACACAGAGCAAATGACAAACCAAATGGGGTAAAATGTTAACATCAGACAAATCATATATGGATGGGTCTCGGACTATTTTTATATTTACAACTTTTGTAAGCTTGAAATTGTTTCCAAATAAGTTTACGTTAAAACTCCACAAACTGATCAAGGCTTGGATATATAATTCTGCTTCCTATTATCCCCGGGAAAGGAGGAACCTGAAAGAATCCAAGAAAGGAAAGAGAAAAAGGAGCACAAGGCTGGTAAGAGGAAAGCAGGAAAGGAGGGGAAGGGGGACAGGGACACGGAGGGAACAGAAACCCAGGCCTCAGTCACCCCACCGGACTTGAGTCTTATCTCTAGCTGCCACTGCCCTGGGGGCAGGCTTATTGGCGGTTACCTCCCTGCCTGCCCTGAACCCTACCCCTTTTGCACCAAACCTCAAATGACCATAGGAAAAGGTAATCCCAGCCCCATGGCCAGTGAGGGGACTACAGCAACACTGCAAATGGCTGGTGCTGGGGCCCAGGCTGCTTCGGTGGCGTAGGGCCGCCACCACACCCATCCAGATATTCTTTACTATGCACAGCTGACCTTGGTGCTATTCAGAAGCAGCTTCAAGTCAAGGTCCCTGGCCTGGCCTCTCTCCCTTCTCAGCCCCTTCTAGGCAGGTGCTCTGGTGCCCACACAGACCCTCAACTGCAGTGAACACACCAACCCTCCTGGGAGATGAGTGCCCTGGTGTCTACAGGGTGGTTGGGGGCTGAGCTCAGGCCTCAGGAACCCTTTCAGTCCAGAGGCATCTCCCTCTGGCTCCCATGGGTGTGTGCAGACCAGCAATTTCTGTGGAAACCTCCAAGGATAAACTGATAGGCAAAGTCTTCCTTACAGGAAAATTCTATTTTAAAATGTAACTCATGTAATGAACAACAGGCTACAGGAACATGTGGATGAATCAGCACAAATCACCACTTGATAGAAAAACATCACCTATTAAGCTGTTTTCTTATACAAAAATAAATTTTTAAAAACTTAACTTTAATGGCCAGAATTCATCTAAAATTCAGAGCCCCAAGATTCTTATTTGAGACTTTCCCCCCAATTGAATATTTTTTCTAGGAGAATATAAAAGAACTTTATAAATTATCCAGAGTTATTAGGGATAGTTTTAAATTTAGAGAAAACCATGTCATACTAATTTGTGTAACAGAATTTGACCTTAAATGTGAAATCAGGCGAACTATTCCCAACACAAAGAAATAAGAAATACTCAAGGAGACAGATGCCCTAAACACGTGGCTTGATCATTACCCATTTTATGCAAGCGACAAAGTATCACATGCACCCCACCAATATGTAAAATATTATGTAGCAATAAAAAAATCAGGCTAACTTGCCAGAATTATTATGCCAAACATACAGAACATCAATGGAAACACACATTTGAAACATTACCTGATTTGGATGTAATAACAAGAATTCGATTGTCCAATGTTTTTATCATCTTCTTGAAGCCACAAAGAGCTTCAGAAAGCTGAATTTTCATTTTCATGATCAAGTCATGGCCTCGTCTCTGAAAGACACTATGATCCTTCTGATCAAGCACAATTATGACATCACCAGGCTCCAGCTCGGGCTCCTGATCTCCTTCTCCATGAAATAGTATCTTTTGCCCATCTTTCATACCTATGAAACATCATCCCTTTCTGATTAGCCATTTCTCATACAAACCAGGCTTCCTTAAAGCTTCTGAAGAAGGAACAGAGTCCTTCAGGGATTCTTTATTCATCAAGTCTCCCAACCTCATGCAGGCACAAGGCAGGGAGGGGTGGCTAGGATGGCCAATGAGAAAAGAGGTCCCGCTTCCCTTGGCATAATGTGGGGCCAAGCCCAGCATGCACAGGGAGAGGGGGAATGTGGCTCTACATCCCAGGTTTACACAGCACTCCCTGTCCCAGGCCTGTGATGCCACACTGCCAGCATGGGGTCACCACCCACTTCCCGGGGCACAGGGTGCATGACTCGGGACTGATAGGGACAGGTCAGCCAGCCCTGTCCTTTTCTAATAAGTCAGCTTGCACACTCAAGGCACAGGGTTTAAACTGTAAGTCCTTTAATAACACCTGTGTCGGTTTGGCTGTTGATTCTTTTACTTTTGATCTCATCTCTGATCTAGGATGTATTCACTGGATTGGAAAGCCACAGAATCATCAGGGAATACTTGGAGGACAGCTAAAATGGAAAAAGGCCTTAAAATGATGGCATCAGGCAAAATGAATAGCAGGAGAAGGTGCTGTATTTGGGGAATCTGATGCAGCAGAAGGGGAAATGTGGAGAAAGGGAACATGCAGCCACAAACACTTACACAAGCCCTTACGGCCAATGAGCATCAGAAGCGATCAGGAAGACACTCTGAAAGATTCTAGAGGAATGGCTTGAGAATGTCAGGAGATAGCAACTAACCCAAACCAAGGCCAGGTAAGACTTCCAGAGCATTAGAAAACCTCATAAAGAGGCTGTCTGTGATCTCAAGGAAGTAAACCTCAGCAAGAACACTTTGACAGGTGACACGGAATGGAAATAAGGCCAGGAAGGGTGAAGAGAAGATGACCAGGAAACAAGAGCAATTCATGGCACACCCTATACGTGTTGTGATACAGCTCACTTCCCTGACATCTAGTCTGTGTATCCCACGATTAGCACCCAGACAGCATTTCCAGCCAGTGTGGAGCACCAGCTCTGCGCAGCCTCACCTTTTTCAACATGTACCTCGATAATCTTCTTCTCGCGGATCACCTTGGCACCGCTGCAGCTCTCGCAGCGGTCCTTGGGGTTGATGCGCTCGCCCTGGCCCTTGCACTCAACGCACACGGTCTGGATCTGCTGTACCATGCCCGGCCCGATCTGCTGGATGTGGATCTGCATCCCTCGCCCCTTGCACAGCGGGCACTTCTCTACCGATCCCTTCTTCCCACCAACACCTGCAGGGTCAGGGGAGGCAGGAATGAGGGCCATGCTCTTCCCTTACCAGTGTCCCTGCTGGGCGCCATGGCAGAAGGGTAGGGAACCCTCACATTGGACATTGGGCTTAGAATTCTATTTACCATCATAAAAAACAATGCAGAAGAGTCTGGAGGAGTCCAGCCAAGCAGATAACATCCAGATGTTAACATCTGACCTCAAACGTTTGTAATTTTGGCTGCACCAATCCAAATTTATTACTTTAGCTTCATCAAATGTGTTTTCTTCTACCCCAGGTGGAACCCGCATAGGCCCACAGATGATTGAGGAGGCTGGGGCTGTGGAGATCTAGAGAACACAAGCTCTGTCAATAGCGGCAGCTACCCAGCTCAGCCAATTCTCTCTGTGGGACAATGTGAGGCTGGGGTCACCAGACATGGCTTTTCTTGAAAACTCAGATTTTTAAAAAATTACAATAATTATATATACATTTAAGTCTGGGGTCAAGAAACCATGGCCAGACTGCTTGGTTTTGTAAATAAAGCTTTACTGGAACATAGGCATGTCCATTCATTTATGTACTATGATGGCAGAGTGAACTAGTTACAAAAGACTCCATGGCCCGGAAAGCCTAAAATCTGGCTCTTCAAAGAAAAGGTCTGCCAACCCCTAGATGAGGTCAAGTGTCTGATTTTTAATTTTTAAAAATAATTGCCTGTATACATATGTAACAAACCTGCACGTTGTGCACATATACCCTAAAACCTAGAGTATAATAAAAATAAAAAAATAAAAAAATAATTGTCAACATGTCAAATAGAGGTGCAGCCCAAAGAAAACATTCATTCAGGCAAAGAGATGTGGCCCTCGGGCCACCTGTTTGTAATCTCTGCTTGACCCTTGCATTTGAAAAAAGGTAACTTATTTTCCCTGAACTATAAAACAAGCATTGGTCAGAACTGTGAGGTTCAGTCAAAAATTAATTTTTACCTTCACATTTCTCACAAATTACATTTTTCTGGAGGGCCAATTTCTTCGTGACTCCATTATATAAATCTTCAAGAGTTACAGATAACTGGTGTACAACATTCTTGCCTTAGCAAGGGAGAAAAAAAATTAGTGGTGTTGAATGAAATATACCACTGTATTAAATACCACCCATATGACCCTTAGTTGTATGAAGTCTTCAGAGACTCAAGACTGTGGCTGGGTCATGCACTCCCTTCCCTGCAGGAAGCAATGCTTCTATTACCCCAGCCCATCCTTCTGGCCCTCAGCCAATAACAAGAGCTAATACCCTCTCTAGCTATGAGCTAATTGTTCAATCATTTATAGAGGCCAACAAAAAGACTTTCCACCTTTATTTTCTGAGAACAAATCTGAGGACAGGGAGAGCACTAATTGAGAAACCGAAGGCAGTATTAACCCACAAAATTGGTTAAGTTTCCCCATGAAAGGAATCCTTCCTATACATAAATGTTTGACAGCCAAAGTCTCTGGATCTTTCACTGAAACTCTTCCTTGGGCATTTTACTTTCTGAACCCTTCTGTAACCGATGGCTAAATGGGAATTCTTTCCTCTGCCAAAATCTTGCTTCTGCACTCAGGACGGTGGGTGTTTGGTCCTCAGGGTGAGGGTGTGCTCCAGCGCCTGCCAGCCTGTCAAGACTGACAGCATCAAGACCCTCCCTGTTGCCTGTGGAGCTCCTGCAGTCACTGAGACGAGCTGTCCTGGTTTACCGGCTGCCAACTTTGAGAGATGACTTAATTAAGGGCATGAAGTTTTTCATCTCAAGACAGTGAGGGAGCTGGACAAGAGAATACCCAAGGTTTTTTTGTGTGTGTGTGTGTTTGTTTGTTTTTTTTGTTTTTTGTTTTTCTTGAGATGGAGTCTCGCTCTGTTGCCCAGGCTGGAGTGCAGCGGCGGGATCTCGGCTCACTGCAAGCTCCGCCTCCCAGGTTCACGCCATTCTCCTGCCTCAGCCTCCCGAGTAGCTGGGACTACAGGCGCCCGCCACCGCGCCCGGCTAATTTTTTGTATTTTTTAGTAGAGACGGGGTTTCACCGTGTTAGCCAGGATGGTCTCGATCTCCTGACCTCGTGATCCACCCACCTCGGCCTCCCAAAGTACCCAGCGTTTTATCACGTCCACGCCATCAATTATAGGAGCAGGCAATATGCTGAAAGGACAGGGGAAGGATTTTTCCCTAGTAAACACTTTGTGATTTTCAGCACTCTATGTTCACAGAATTGACACCCAAGCTTTTTAAAGCTCAAAGTCAATTACAATGTGATAACAAGTGCTGCCTCATTTATCTAGGGGCCTCTTATTGACCAAAACCACACTTCTTAAACCCCAAGGCAGAGCTCATTTCTTCTGACTTTATCCATAATTGTAATACACTTGGTTATGTTTCTGGTTTCAAGATCCAAAGCAGCCTGACAACAGTAAACTAAACAGGGGGAACGGGAACTAGTCTATTAGCAACCACTAACATTAGCAACTACTAACAACAGTGGTGACAGCCCGTAGCCTGGCAGAAGGTGAGATACAGAAAAATTAGGAAGAGCAAATCCCGAAAATCAAAACAGTGGCCTGGGGCCATTGAGCTAAGGGCTAAGTTCCTGATTCACCTCCTGGGGATGAAGTTGCTACAACTCATAATGCATTCTGAAAAGAAAGGCAGGTCATTTACAAAGATTTCAAAACATAAAGAGATAAATTTTGTTGCCTAGAAAATCCCCTGAGCAGGCTGGGAAGTGAGGCCATACTGAACATGGCAAGAGTACCCACCTAGAATTAGACAGCCTGCAGCCCAGGCCCAGGTCAGGGAATATGGAGGGCCACAAAGGGAGGGTGGGCAAGAGGAGAGAGGAACACTCTTGGTAAAGGATCACTGACAACCACATGAGGCGTCATTTACACCCCTCAGCATACTCTGGTGCCTGACCCCAACAGACGAAAAGAAGGCACGAGGAACCTGACCTTCCTCTTTTCTATCCACCACTCCATTCGCTCCTTCATATGGTATTGGAGGGTATCAGATAATTACTAAATGTACCAAGAGTTTCCAGGTAGCCTGAGGCACTAGACAAGTGATAAACTCTTTAAAGTTAATGATCTCAAAACATGGCAATTGTACCTTGTTTTTTTTTTTTTTTTTTTTTTTTGAGACAAGGTCTCACCCTGTCGCGCGGGCTGGAGAGCTGACTGCAGCCTCGACTTCCTGGGCTCAAGTCATCCTCCAGCCTCAGCCTCTCAAGAAGCAGCTGAGACTACAGGCATGAGTCACCATGCCTGGCTAATTTTTTTATTTTTATTTTTTTGAGATGGGGGTGTCTCACTATGTTGCCCCGGTTGGTCTTGAAATCCTGGCCTAAAACAATTCTCCTACCTTGGCCTCCCAAAGTGCTGAGATTACAGACATGAACCACCGCACCTGGCCCAATCATATCCTTTTAAAGCATGATCTATCCTGATTCCAACAACACGTACAATTGTGGAAACCATACAGCTTATTTATGTTTCTTTAAAAGCATTTACCTCTTCTCTCTCTAGCCATCCGTCCACCACCACCAAAGAACATGTCAAAGATGTCCATGGGTGAAGAGAAGCTGGGGCTGCCTGAGCCTCCTTCTTTAATTGCCTGCTCTCCGCCTTGGTCATAAATATCCCTTTTCTTTGGATCTGAAAGCACTTCATATGCCTGGGATATGAGTTTAAACTTTAAAAGAAAGAGAGAGATTTTTAGAGATGTTTCAGTTGTTTTGTTAAGCAAACCCGCCATATAAACATACAAAGTAATAGAGGTATTCTGTCCCCAAACCCTTGAACTAGCCAGTCTATACATTCTGTACCTGGAATCTGACTTGCCTGTCTACTTACTCCTTTGGTAAAGTGGGAAACACAGGACAAACATATTAAGGGACTGGTGGTAGGGGCACAAGAATAAGGGAGAGAAGACAGTAGAGAGGGAAAGTTTCTCACTCATCTGGCTGCACCAGACAGGAAGTCGAGACCAGCTAGGATACCATGAGACAGTGCCAGGGGTGAATCTCTAACCAGATAAAGCCAGGACTCTGGGCGTTACCACTGGCTCACCTCCTCATGGTTATCATTTCACTAGTTTACTAGCATGAAATTCAACTACAGGCATCTGTGAGCACCTAACCACGTGCCAGACATTGTATACAAACCTATACTCCTGATCCTCCCCCAAAAGCCCTGCCCCACCCATAGTCTTCCCCATATCACAGTTATTGGCAATGCCAATCTCACCTGTCAACAAATCCCACTGACGCTACCTTCACATTTGCATCTCCAGTACCATAAGACAGACACAATATCCCATGTGTAGCATTCCTGCCAAAAAGTTACCACTGGAACCCAATTGTACGAAAAGAATCAGAAAACCCAAATTGAGAGATACTCTAAAGTTAAAAAGAGAAAACTGAATACAATGTGTGATCCTGGATCAGATCCTGCACTGGGAAAAAAAAAAATGGTTACAAAGGACATTATTGGAACAATGGGAGAAATGTGAATCTTTGTTCTCAATGTTAAACTTCTCGAATTTGATAACTGCACTATGGTTATGTACAAGGATGTCCCTGTGCCTAAGAGAAACATGCAGCACTTAAGGCTGAAAGGTTATGCTACAGGTAGCTTCCTCCCAAAATCTTTAGCCAACAGTAATAATAATAATAATAGACAAAACAAATGTTGACAACTTATTTACAACTGGTAAAGCTAGGTGAAGAATACATAGGTGTTCATTGTACCACTCATGTTTTCTGCAGGTATATGGACATTTTTAAAATAAAATCAGAATGCTAAAACATGCAAGATGTGTTCCTTCTTACCACACCACATCCACTCTGGCCGAAGGCACCATCTCAGGCCTGGACCACTGCAGTGGCCTCCTCCCTGGTCTTCCATGTTCCCTCCTCGCTCCAGCTTTCAGTGTGTTCTCCATTTGAGCCCACTAATCGGGTCGATCCTCTGCTCAAACCTCTACAAGGCGGCCCACATCACTGGGAGTAAAAGCCAGTCCTAACTTTCATCTATAAGCCAAACTTGGCACCTCTACTTTCCTCTCCTCCTGTGCATCCCCACCCCAAATCTGTGCCAGCTTCACCAGGCTCCCTGCTGTTCCTCAACTCTGCAGCCTGGGCCTCAGAGGCACCTCGGCCTGGTGCGGCCTCCCCACTCACCTCTTTCCAGCCTTAGCTCACAGACCACCTTCTCAGGGATGCCTCCTGGTGATCCAGCTTTAACACTGCAAACCCACCTCAGACCCTCCCAGCCCCCACGCCTGCTGCCTATTTCTCCATAGCATGAACCACCCTCTAACAAGCTGCATCGTCTACTGCTTATGCTGTAGCCCCCATTGCAACATAAGCTCCATGAAGATGGGGGGTTTTGTCCACTGCTGTCTAATTGAGCCTGGAACCCTGCCTGGCATGTAGAAGGCACTTGGTAAATATCTGTTAGATGAATGGCTCGATTCTGGGAACTCAGAAATAAATAAATGAGGTAGGGTCTTGGCCCTCCAGAGGCTACAGTTTAGTCGGAGACACATATATGGATATATAGATATACAGATCCTATAATGCAGCTGGCTCCACAAAATATTCAGGGAATAAAAGTGCCATGAAGTAAGGAATTTGAGAGAGAGAACAAGGGAATTTGAGGCATTAATTCCCTTGTTCTACAGATCCCTGATTGAAATCTAATAAGTAACCAATAATAATAATAGCTAATAAATAATACCTAAAAAATTGTACAATTTAGAAAAGTCTTAAAAAGACATCAGCAGCATATATAAGGCAGCTAGATCTTTTGATATGTTAATTCTCATATCATTTCTGCGAAGATGTAAGTACCATTCACTACTACCCCTTTCCTCAGCAGAAAACCTGAGGTACAGTGTAAGGATTGGGTGCCTGGTACGGATCAGAAAGCAACTAGGCCAGGCTGCCCCTAGAGAGTTTCTGCGTCTATCTGCAGGTCAGGACTAGGTAAATAAGCTTCATGGGAACGTCCATTGGAAACACTCACCAAATACCCTGGATACTCACATGCCATTTAGACTTAATAGAATGATCTAAGAATGGAAAAGGAGTACCCAGCTGCTTGGGACATTCAGTCAGAGGCCAGATCTCACATGGGATGGGGGTTCCAACTACCAGTAGGGAGTCCATCCTCTAGGGTCCCAGCCCTCCAAAGTCTAATTCAGCTCCCGGCCTGGAGCCCCTTCTCCCAGTGGGAGACGAGTGCTATGACCAGCTTGCCTTTCAGACCATGATCATTTGCCACAGGACCTTAACAGGATTACTATACAGCTGAGGGGAAAATGGCTTTGAAGACTATGTAACAACTTGGGAAAAGTACTTACAATAAAATATTAAGTGGAAACAAGAAAACAAAATGTCTATGTATCAGGATGGCCATGTATGATCATCCTGGGGAAAGCTTGGAAAGAAGCACAGAGTGGTCAGGATAATGTGTACTTGGTAGGTTTCCCTCTGTGTTCTAAAATTTTCTGCATGGTTTGCTGTTTTGATTTTTGAACTTGAAAATCTATTATTCAAACTAAAAGGTACAATGAAACTGACCAAAAGACCAAACTCATCTCAAGAGGGTAATAGCCAAGAATATACCCCACATCATTGCCCCTGAAAGGGACTATCTTGGTGACCCACTACCTACCACCCATGCATCTTGCAAAAAAAAAGAAAAAAAAAACAGCCACAAATAAGTACAGACTCCATACAGAGTGCCCGACAAACACAAGGTGCCCCAATGCTTAGCAACAGGGGACAACAGGGCAAAAAACAAAGACCAACATCCCAACGGCCTTCTCAGTTTTCCCGGCAAGGGGTAAAGAACTGGCATAGTCTATTTTTGAAGAGACATTAATAATACAGTGACAAACTTAGGAGGAAAAAAAAATTTTAAGGTTCTACCTGTGATAAAGTGGAAAAGAACTACACACACTCACATACACACTCACAAAAGGCCTGCACAGTGCACCCAGCACACAGTAGGGACCAGAAGAGGAGGCATTTGTTGAATGAATGAATGAATGAATGAATGATCTCTCTCGGGGGAACTTTACAGCAGTTTCTATAAATTGTGTCCCCAGTCTCCTCATCCTCTTTGATTTCCGATCTAAACTGCCACTCTCCTCCCAATATCCCTTTCACTGCAGTTTCCCTTCCAATTTGTGCCTTTATAGGGCCCTCTCCTCCTACACACAATTTTTTAAAGTGCATTTACTCAGCCAGCTAACAAACATTTTAGCACCTACCCTGCACAGCTAGATACTCACCCCATAAGTGGCCATGGGGGCACAGTCACTGCCCTGCTTACATTATGGCAGGGAATACAGTTATCAAACAAGTAATCACCATTAAAGGAATACAGTTAATCAAACAAGTAATCACCATTAAAGTAGGACGCATGTTGGGCCTGTGGTTCGGTCTATGAGGCAGAGGCAGCCTCCTGGAAGATGTTTTAGCTGAGAACTAAAGAGTTTTATCCCCTTCCATGAAGGTAGAGGAAGGAAAGTATTCCTGGCAATGGGCACATCACAGAACCCCTCCCTCCAGGCTGATGGGCCTGCCAGACCTCACTGCCAAGGGCCTCATTTATGTGACACTAACTCAGTGCCTGGCTATGAATAAATATTAGTTTAAAACAAACCAAACAACCTGCCCAGACAGGTATAGACAGGGTGAAACCTACACATATGTAGTACAGGTCAAGTCTAATTTTTTAAAAATAAAAGCTTCAGAACAAAAGCATATTCAGCTCTAACTGTATACACAGAGCCATGAACTTACTCTTGTGAGTGCTGAGATTTGACCTGAAACCAGGGTCAGGCTTTCCCACATGTCTTTAGCCAGCCTGCTGAAATGTGAAATTAGAAGCCTAGAAGCTCTCCTTAAAGGAGACTGTCAGAAGCAGACTACAATGAATGCAGGGAGCAGGTGAATGAATCACCAGCACCATGTAAAACGCCAGTGCCTTTAAAAGCTACAGTAAGCCATCTAAATATAGATGAGAAAGAACGCAAGTGAGTAACAGACAAATGGTATTACAGGAAAGAATTTTAAACTTGTGACAGCCACATTCAGCACATGTGGCTAAATATAAATATTCCATCACTGTTGCCATTCAGCCAACCGTCCTGAAGTAGCTTTCTCCAGCTTGCAACAACTAACGCAGACAGGTAAATTTTGATTCCAGCGTCGTTTCCACAGGTCTTAAATGCTACATGGGTGATCAGTGTGGTTTCAAACGTGGCCCAGGTGACACTGCTATCAGCTACTATAACGGCCCCACCTCTCAAGACCCATGCGGGACAACCAAAGTTTTATAAGAAAATGGCAAGAAGTTAAAGGAGAAACGGGAGGGCTAGCAGCCTTTCCTTGCAATGCCTCACCCTTCAAGTCACCTATTCAGGTGGGTCATGAGCCTCTTTAGAGATAAAAAGCAAACTTTCTGTAAACAGGATGGAAAAGCTTTTAAGTTCTGTCTCTAAAATGCAGAGCATTTTCAGTCTATGATTGGTACTTATGCTCAACTGTGTGTCACCTGTCACCGAAAACCCAGAATATGAGTACAAGCTGATGTCAGGTTGCAGATGTCCATGTCCCTGTTTAATAAAGAAAATGGGATTATTCACTATCTGACGCTTCTATCAGGTAGGAAGTAGGTGCACAGAACAAAGCCAGCTAGTCATTCTCAAGAGAGGCACGGCGTTTGTCCACGGTACCAGCTCAGATTAAAGACACTCATTCCTAGGGTTTATGCATCAACAGAGAACATGAGCCAGTCGTTCCCAGCAAGTACACAACTGTTTGTGTGTACCTCAGTTTCCCGATTTCCAGGCCGCCTCTCCCACAGGGAACCAACACACCCTATGAGAACTGAGTTCATACCTGGCGCCTCCCCGACGCCCGAGTCCGGCGCGCACGGCAGGGGCTACCCAAACACTTGTGGAGCGAATGGAGGAATGAATGGGCTCGGCAGGGACTCGCGAGGGGTCCAACTCCCGCACCACATGCCTCCTCCGCGGGCGAAGCGCCCTCCACCGACCGCGCCGCACGGCGCCCAGGGTCTCGCGCCACCTCTGCCCGGCCTGGCCCCGAGGCGCCGGGAGACGGCCTCCCCAACAAACGCGGCTCAGGTTTCCCGTCGCCTTCAGTGCTCCTGGCTTAATAACCCTCGGCCCCTCGGGAGCCCGGTCCGTGGCCCGCGGCCCGCGCCCCGCGCCGCCCCGCACCTTCTCGCCCTCATCCGGGTTCTTGTCCGGGTGGTACTTGAGCGCCAGCTTCCGATAGGCCTTCTTGATCTCCTCCGGGGACGCGCTGGGCTTCACGCCCAGGATGTCATAGTACTGGGTCTCCTTCACCATCTTGTCTCTGCGGGCGGGCGGGCGAGGCCGGTCAGAGCGCCCCGGACGCCCCTGCCGGGACCCTGGCCCGCGCCGCCCGCCCGCGCGTCACGGTCACGGTCGTCGCCGCCGCCGCCACCGCCGCCGCTGCTTGTAGCTCCCGCCCGCCCCCCGCGCCGAGCCGACTTCCAGGCCGGGCTCCACCGCACTAGAGCCACCAGCTCCTCCGCGGCGGGTTTTATTCGGCGCCGGCGGAAGCTTCCGCAAGGAGACGGTGACGCCACAAAGGCCTAGAACCTTCGCGGAGGTTCCGGCGGCGCCGCGGCGGGTTCGCGGCCCAGACCCCCGACGCCCGTCCGGCGCGGCCCAGCCGCTCACCCGGGCTTCTCGGGCGCCTGCTCCTCTGGCTGCCCGTCTGACTCCCCGGAGCTCCAGCTCTGACTGCCGCCCCGGGCCATGGCGGGGGCCGGAGAAGGCGGCTTGGGCCTGGAGGGCGCCCTCCGACGACTGTCCCGCTGCCCCGACGCCGCCCCTTTTCCCTTCCGTGGGTCCGTGGAGCCGGCTGGCTGGAGAGTAGGCGGCCTGGAGGGCTCTGTCGGCCGGAGCCCTGTGCCGAAGCGTGGGACTGGGAGAGCTGCGCCCTGCGGTTCCCACCCGGCCTCTCCCCGGGGGTGTGGCCGCCGTTTGTTGGGTCACAGCCAGGCTGCGACCTAAGGTGTGCCTGGGATTGTTGCATTTTTTAGGGGGTTGGAGTAGGTAGGGGCCCTCTGCTGCCTCATGACCGCAAGGCTGAGGTGAACCCCTGGCCTTCCAGTTGAGGTACAGGGGTCCTTTGCTGGCCCCAGATGTGGACAATATCCTCTCGAATGCCCACCACTGGGAACCCTTAAGTCCCTCAAGGGTGAGCAGTGACGTCCCCCACATATGGGCAGTGACGCCCCCCAAGTCTGCCAAGGGCAGACAGTGCTCTCTCTTCTCCCAGAGGTGGGAAACTGCCCCCTCCCCTCTGCACATCATCAGTGAGCAAACATCAGGGCCGGACCAGGCTGTTGGGCCCAGTGTTATGCACAGGGGGTCCCGTGGCCTGGACCCTGACACGGCTAGGTGCTTGCCTGGAAGGGTACAGGAATAGGTCCCGACTTCCCTAGGCTGCCACCAGCTCCCGACGGGTGCTCAGGGAGTCCAGATCACACACCGTTGCAGAAAAGTGGGCGTGGAAAGCAGGCCCCAACGCTATCACAGAATTGCAGGCCCCTGTCCCCTAGCCCTCCCTTGGCTTCTGCCAGGGGAACACTTTGTCAGGAAGGGAGTCACTGCTCACCTCCCTGGGATGCCCTGGCCTTGTTTTGGGTACTATGGCTGAAGCAGGCACTACCTCTCCTCCATGTGTTCAGTGGGGGTGAGAAATGACTTTTACTGTACAAGAGCAATTAAGCTGCTCTTGTTGGAGATGTTGCTTTTTTTTTTTTTTAATTATGCCTTGTAGAGCAGAACCTTTAGGCAGAGAACTGAGAGCTAGAGGTCAGAAATTTTGCTTTCTGTCCAGATCTTACTATCTGAGCCTTAGCCTCTCAACACTTTTCTTCGTTAGCAGGACATGGGGATTGCCACTTGCCTGCCTTTCTCAGAGGGCTCTTGTAAGGATCAAATGGGATGATAACTGTGAAGGCTCCTAGCACAGTGGGTCTCAAACCTGGCTCCTGACAGATATCACCTGGAATCTTCTAAAAATCCCTCTGGGTTGCACTCCACACCTGTTACTTTAGAGCTTCTAGGGGTGAGGCCCAGGCATCAGTATTTTTAAAGCTCCCCAGGTGGTGCAGCCAGAGCCGAGATCCACTGCCCAGGGTCACATACTCGTCCAGATTCAGTACTTGGGACCAGTGGCATTCGCAAAATGGGCATGTGCAGGAGAGGGATGGCATAAAGATAGAGCCTGGAAACATAGAATGGAGCTATGCACTTTGGACGACAGTGAATTCTGGAACCAGTGAGACTTAGACCTAGGTTCAAATCCCAGCACTGCTACTTCTGGCTGTGGAACCTTGGGCAGACAACTTAACCTTTCTGAGCCTCAGTTTTCTTAACCTTTTAATGAGGATATTAATTATAACTACTTCATAACTTTGTGAAACACCTGGTATATAGTCAGAATATTGATGCTTTTTTTGGGGGTGGGGGCAGGGGCTAAGGTAAAGAAGCCGATAGTGATTCTCTTCTTGATGGAACTTAGCCAGGCTCCTGTGAGCCCTCTCCTCAACTAGGCTTCAGTCTTGGCCTATAAAGACTGAACAGACAGCAACACAGTTTCCAATAACTCAATGTCACATCCTTAAGATCACCAGTTCCCAGGCTTTTTGGCACCAGAAACCAGTTTCATGGAAGACAATTTTGTCACGGACAGGGTGGTGGGGGTGGGCAATAATTCTATGATGAAGGCCTGGCGTGGTGGCTCACACCTGTAATTCCAGCACTTTGGGAGGCCGAGGTGGGCAGATCACTTGAGGCCAGGAGTTAAGACCAGCCTGGCCAACTTGGTGAAACTCCATCTCTACTAAAAATACAAAAATTAGCCGGGCATGGTGGTGCTCGCCTGTAATTCCAGCTACTCAGGAGGCTGAGGCACAAGAATCGCTTGAACCCGGGAGGCGGAGGCTGCAGTGAGCTGAGATCACACCACTGCACCCCAGCGTAGGTGACAGAGCAAGACTCTGTCTCAAAAAATAAAAAATAAATAACAATAGGATTGTCTAGTAAAATCAGATATTTTTGGCCAGGTGTGGTGGCTCAGGCCTGTAATCCCGGCATTTTGGGAGGTCGAAATGGGCGGATCACTTGAGCTCAAGAGTTCGAGACCAGCCTGGCCAACATGGTGAAACTCCGTCTCTACTAAAAATACAAAAATTAGCCAGGTGTGGTGGCACGGGCCTGTAATCCCAGCTACTCAGGAAGCTGAAATAGGAGAATCGCTTAAACCTGGGAGGCAGAGGTTGCAGTGAGCTGAGACTGTGCTACTGCATGCCAGCCTGGGCAACAGAGAAAGACTGTATCTCAAAAAAGAAAAAAAATGGAGGATGAAACTGTTCCACCTTAGATCATCAGACATTAGATTCTTATAAGGAGCATGCAACCTAGATCCCCACAAGTACAGTTCACAGCAGATTTCAAGCTCCTATGAGAATCTAATGCCACTGCTTGGTTCCTGACAGGCCACAGACCAGTACCTGTCTGCAGCCTAGGAGTTGGGGGCCCCTACCTAAGGTGACCCTGGCCCCACTACCCTCTCTTAAAGTGCCTGCCTGAGAAAACTCAAGGCTGCCAAAATATTTACTGTTTTTTTGTTTCATCCAACACCTGAGGATAGAGCGTCTGTCTCCCAGTCTCTTTGGGAGGACGGCATCCTAACTTTGCTAATTGGCAGCTAGCAGACACAGCTGGCCTAATGTCACTTACACTGACCAACCCTTTGTCATTTTTCACTTCCCTGATTCTGTTAAACTGCTGCTTGTCCTTCTCCCTATTCCCTCATCTTCTTTTCAAAATGTCCAATTACTTTTCTTACAAATCGATATTGAGCTCAGTTCATACTAGATTGTTTTCCCTATTGCAATAGTTACGACTGATTAAATTCTGTCCTTACAATTTTAACTAGTGTTCAGCTTTGTTTATCTTAGACAAAGCCTCTGACAATCTAGTAGATTATTTCCCAGAATTATGCTTGGGAGGATTGGAGGCATTACAACAGACATTTCTTATTTTGTGAGTTATGTGTTTATTTTCATGATGACCTTTTCATTACTGCAACTTTTATTAAAAGTGACACTGGCTTTCCACTCACAGTAAGCAATGTAAGGTTTCCTTTTTATATTCTTTTAAAAAAGAGTAGATAAATAGTAAGTGTATGATAGTACCCGTAGTACAAGAATAAAGCAAAAGTGGTGATACTTGAATGACAGAAATTTGGGAGATGCTGATCCAGTTCCACCATCTCATTCTGCAGTTGGAGAGACTCTTAGACAAAGAAGCCACATTATACAGAACAGCCATTGTCCCCTGATGTTGTGTGGGGCTTCCTTTCTGACCCAGTGTAGAAGGAGAGTCAAAGCAAGCACGGAAGTAGGTTTTACCCAGGGAATGCTGGGATGGGGTCTTCAAGGAGTCCCTTCTCCTGAGAGGGAGAAGCCACACCTACCTGGGGAGGGGGGTCAGGAAGGACTTGATGGACGAGGGACATGTGCCGTAGACCAGGAAGTTAGAGCTCCCTTTAGCAGCAGGGAAAGAGAGGGCAGCCATGCTGGACGGACAGCAGGATAAAGGCAGAGAGCGCAGATGGATGAAGGCTCTGAATTGGGAGGGAAGCAGGGACAGGTGTGCTAGAGTCTTGACTGCCTTGAGGAGTTTACTGCTCTGCTGGGCCCTGGGGAGCCATTGAAAGTTTCAGAGCAGGACCTGCGTTCTGAGAGGAGTAACTAGCAGCAGACCTTGGGGGCTGGGTGGATCTGGACCTCCTGGGAGAGGCCCAAGCTGGGCATGCAGGTTTGTAGAGGCAAGCCCAGAGAGAGGGCGTAGAAGGAGAAAGAGAGCTCCAAGGAAAAGTGTTGGGGAGCACTTACCTTTAGGAAGTGGAAGGAGCAACAGCCATCGGAGAAGCAAGAGGAGAACCCAGAAAGCGGAGAGGACCAAAATCATGCAAGGCCAGAGCAGCGAGGGGTAGAGGAGACAGTGCCCGGGTGGCAGAGAGGCTGGGAATGGGGGGACCAGTACTTCAAGGGGAGGACATTAATTTATTGGCCCCCGAAACAGCAGTTGTCATTTCAGGCCATTGTTTTAATATTGGGAGGGATTTCCACTTGGAGAGGCCTTGCCTCTCACTGGCTGTGTGACCCTGGGCAAATTACCTTTCTCTGAACATCCATTTCCTCCTTTGCAAAATGGGGATAAGAACATCTGCTTCACAGAATTATTGTTCAGATGAATGGAGACAATGTGTAAAGGGCTTACCATATGCAGAAAGCACGTGTTCTCACAATGAAATTTATTGATTTCATCACAACAGGATTTGTGCACACCAGCTATGTGTCTGGCTCTGTGCTGGGAACCAACAATACAGCCACTAGATTAAGGTTATGCCTGTCCTCGAGGAGCTCAGAGACTAGCTGTGCCTGAACACCTGACTCCAACCACTTTGGGTGACCCCTAGCACGGGCTGATTTTGCTAGCATTCCAACCCATAGAATTTTCTAAGAACTCACACTGAAATAGTTAACCATTGCCACCTTGCTTGAACAGATAAAACCTGAGCCCCTGGCTACATTCCTATGAGTTAGGGCCTGGTCTCTGAGAAGTCACTTCTTCCTGGAACTTGGCCTTTACCCAGAACTGCTGCCACCAGAGGTTGGGGCTGCCTCTGTTTGGGGAGAAAAAAACTAAGAAAGTGAGGGAGTGGTCATCCTGCCACATATTTGGGCTTTAGAGACAAAATTCTGAGGTTTTCTCATCAGGGCACCCACCTTTTGAGGTCCCAGAGTCCAGAGAGAAGACATCCCTCCATCCTTCCAACACATTTATAAAGTGCCTTTTGTGTCCAGTGTTGCAAGAGGCTTTGGAGCACAGCGGGGAACAGATCCTGTCTCCCCCACACAGAGGACAAGAACAAATCTAGAAATAAAGCTCTAACTGTAGGAGCAAAGGAAAAGTGTCCTTTTGAATTCTGGGTGGTCAGAAGAAGGAGATGACCTTCACATGAATCCTGGAGGTTGAGAAGGAGCCAGGCATGCAGGACTCGTGTTAGAGAGTTCTAGGCACAGGCAACAGCACGTGTGAAGGCCCCAAGGTGTGAAGAACCAGAAAGGAACCAGTGTTTCTGAAACAGTGATGGAGAGGGGGCATGGCCTTCAGGGCAGAGTGGGATTTTATCCTTAGGGCAGCAAAGGTGGGGGGTGTACTTGAAAACTTTTGTTGTATATTTATTTCATAAATTTTATTTTTTTAACTTTATTTCAGCAATATTTCTATGTTGTTACAGATAACATCTTTGCATACTTTGTGTTCTATTTTCAGTAATGCCAGATTATAAAACGTTTCTTGAGTCATTGTAGCTCTCAGTTTCAATTTGGAGACATTTTGCTCCTCTGAGGCATAGCAAAATCCTCAAAGCAATCCTTAGATTCAGAAATGAACCATGGATTTTATATATCATGCTTGAATGTTGTAATGGAGTCTCATAAGATAATTGAGAGTTACTGTAGAAATATTACAAATATTTTAATTCCATCGTATAATTGCTATCAGTTTTTTTTAATTTATAAAAACAGCTGACACACAATGAATTGCACCTATTTAAAGTGTACTGCTTGATCAGTTTCGATATATGTGTATACCCATGAAACCACCATCTTAATCGAGACATGAGCGTATCTATTGCTCCCAAAAATGTCCTCATGAAAGAGTATACATTTAAAAGCCTGCTCAAGCTTGTATTGGTCAGCAGTTAAGCTGGGGCCACAGACCTGTTTTGCTGTCTCCTAGTTTTTTTTTTTCCAGAAAATAAACCCATCAGCGCTTTAGTTGTGATACTGGCTCCATCATTTCTTAGCTGCGTGACTTTGGGCAAGTTACTTAACTTCTCTGCCTCAATTTCTTATCTGTAAAAAAATACCTACCTCATGGGGTTGTGAGGAATATAAAAGGTTATGTGTGTGTGTATGTGTATACACACCCACACGCGTGTATATAAATTATAGGATGAAAAGCTCTTGGACAGTGCTTGGCAAAGTGTTCAATAAATACTGGCCATTGTTGTTATGTGATACAAAGAGTTCTATACATGCATCTGCCTAGAAGGATTCTATTTGGAAATACAAAAAGCCCAATAGGGTGGGAGGCTGAAAAACCTTCAGGGGAACTTGGCTGAGACACTTACCTTAATAGCGCCACTGTTATAGGGTGCCTTGTGTGTGTGTCCAGTAAAAGCTACACTTAATGATTTTTTTCAGATCTTTCCTCAGCCTTGGCCAGTCCTATCTCAGCAGTAATGGCCGGTGTTAAGTATGGTGCCTAGAAAATTACAGACTATTCCAGACCAGGAAGGAAAGTTGACTTCATCTTCAGATACTCAGGCTCCAGCCTGGAGACAACTCATCTCTCCTCTGTCACTCCTTCCCCATTATTAAAGTTTGTGGATGTTCCTTAGAGTCTCCCAGACCTGTCTTGGCTTTAAGGTGGGCCCTCATCATCCTCTGCCTAGCCCTCTCCAGTCACTCTCCTTCCATTCCAGAAGTCATAGACCTGCTCTGGAAGCTTTGATGGATCCCTGAGTAGAATAATCAAATCCAAATCCTTCCCCCGGCACTGAAGTTTTTCCATGGTCTGAACTCAGTTTACCCTTCTTGGCTCCAAGGCCTCAGAGCGCTGTTTGCACTGTCAGAGTAGTGCGGTGCTGTTCACCAGCTTGGAAGGTTGAGAGAAGTAGCCTGAAATCTGTTCAGAAGCAGAAAAACACTGCAATTCTATTATGATGATGGTGGAGTCACATTTTTAAACCTTCATCTAAGTAGCTGGCATTTAGTTGTTCTTAGAATGGGAACTATCTTTGGAAAAAATACATTGATAAGGTATTTGAGATTCTAAGGCCAGGGTCTTAAAAGATTATGGCAAAACTTCCTGGCATGACACGGGAAAGGAATTTGTTAGGCTCTCAAGAGGGAGAAAAATGAGAAGCAAGGAGGGAGAGAGGGCTGGGCGTGGTAGCTCATGCCTGTAACTCCAGCACTTTGGGAGGCCAAGTCAGGCAGATCACCTGAGGTCAGGAGTTCGAGACCAGCTTGGCCAACCTGGTGAAACCCTGTCTCTACTAACAATACAAAAATTAGCTGGGTGTGGTGGTGCACACCTGTAATCCCAGCTACTCAGGAGGCTGAGGTAGAAGAATCACTTGAACCCGGGAGGCGGAGGTTGCAGTGAGCCGAGATAGCACCATTGCACTCACTCCAGCCTGGGCCACAGAGCAAGACCCTGTCTCAAAAAAAAAAAAAAAAAAAAAAAAAAAAAAAAGGAGAGGGAAGAGAGAAGAGCCTGCAGGATGAAGATAGGCTTGAATCAGGTGAGCCTGCTAGGCCCTCCTATCTCCTCACCACCTCAGCCCATCTTCAGTCTGCTAAACTCACAAATATTTGGTGCTTGTGTGTGTGTGTGTGTGTGTGGGCAGGGTAGAGTGAACGTGGAAGGAGGGGGTGAACACCTGCAGAGGGGGCCATGGAACCCTCTGCGCCAGAGAATGCACAGGATTGTGAGGAAAGCTTTGGAGTGCTGTGGGTTGTCAAATTTGAGGGATTCAAGCCAATTTTACTGAGTCTGGATGAGCAGATGGTTTCATTTTTTATTGTTACTGTCGTTGTTGTCACAAAAAATTACCCCTCAAAAAGATACTCCCTCCTGGGAAAGGCACAGAAGAAAGAAGAACAGAATCTTGTTGCAAAATATATATATATCCTTTAGAAATGCTTGCTTGGCAAAAATACATCTTTCCTTTCTTTTTCGCTGTTAACCATTATGTGGAACCAGGCCCTAGAAAACGTCAGGCTCTGGCCAGGCATGGTGGCTGTCACCTATAATCCCAGCACTTTGGGAGGTCAAGGCAGGAGGATTGCTTGAGTCCAGGAGTTTGAGACCAGCCCGGGGAAGCACAGTGACACCCTATCTCTACAAAAATAGAAAAAATTACCCAGATGTGGTGGTGTGCACCTGCAGTTTCAGCTACTTGGGAGGCTGAGGTGGGAGGATTGCTTGAGTGAGCTGGGGAGGTTGAGGCTGCAGTGAGCCCTGAATGTACCACTGCACTCCAGCCTGAGCAACAGAGTGAGACCTTGTCTCAAAAAAAAAAAAAAAAAAAAAAGTCAGGCTCTGAATAAATAGATAAAGATGTCCAGTAACCATATTTTCACTACTATCACTACTAATTCAAGAAATGCCAGTTAAGACAATACATGATACCATTCTTTGCCAGTGAGGACTAAGAAACAGCTGAATCAATAAGGGAACCATGGGTCCTGTATAGTGGAGAGAAAGAATGCCCCATGTTCACCTGCTGCAGGCCTCACAGAGCAGGCCATCAGGGCCAGCTGGGACTAGGTGACAGGTGTCCCCACCTTGGGTGGTCCAGCATCCAGGAAGAAACAGTCAATCCTCCTACACACCCAGAAACCAGAGGGCAGACCTGGGGAGCCAGGCCTGGGACAGGTAAGCATTCACTGAAAGGGACCGTTGTAACCTGAAAGGGGGCCACCCATATTCATTTTTAAATTTTCATAATACTTTATATACAAATCACATACAGTAAAATGCACAAAGCTTAAGTGGGCTGTTCACATGTGTAGACCTATGTGACCACCTGGATCAAGATATAGGTACTTCTGTCACCCCAGAAAGTTTCTGCATTCTTTTGAGTTCTGTCACCCCAGACTATATTTGTGTATTCTTGAGTTCCATATAAATGGAACCATATGGTAGGGGATGTTTGTAGTCTGGTTCCTTTTGTTCATTACAGCTTTTTGAGATTTGTCCACGGCCCTACATGTCTGTCTCATTAGTCCATTTGTCCTGATGAGAAATATTCTATTGCGTGGATATACCACAATGTGTTTATTCATTATCCTGATGATGGGCATTTGGGTTGCTTACTGTTTCAGTCTACCATGTATAAAGCTGCTTGCATGAATCTTTGTGTAAATGTGTGGTTTCATTTCTCATCCACTCTCATACCTGAGAGTGGATTTACCGGGTCACAGAATAGGTGTCTGTGTTACTGCTGCATGAGGTCTTGCCTCACTGACAACCAAGCAAACTGTTCTGCAGTGGACATCAGCTGGGTGGCTTCTAATTCAATTCTGACACTGCCTACCTGGAGATAGCCTCAGACCCCACAGGTCAGTATCGCAAGACTTTAGATGCCCTCCCACTTTAGATGCCAATCACAACCTGTGCCTCTGGCCAGCTACGAATTATGGTTTCCACAACCCCCTCCTTGGGTTCAATTAATTTGCTAGAGCAGCTCACAGAACTCCGGGAACACTTTAGTTATGTTTACCAGTTTATTATACAGGCTGTTACGAAGAATGCAGATGAACAGCCAGGTGGAAGAGATGCACAGGGCGAGGCCTGTGGGGAGGGGAGCGGAGCTTCCATGCCCTCCCTGCATGCACCACCCTCCAGGAACCTCCACGTGTTCAGCTGTCTGGAAGCTCTTCCGAACCCTGTCCATTTGAACTGTTATGGAGGCTTCATTACATAGGTATAATGGATTACATCATTGGCCTTAGTGATTAACTCAATCTCCAGCCCTTCTGCCCTCCACCAGGGTGGTCAGGGAGGCAGGGCTGGGAGTTCCTTTTTTTTTTTTTTTTGAGGGAGACAGAGTCTTGCTATATTGTCCAGACTTGAGTGCAGTGGCTCAATCATGATTTACTGCAACCTCAAACTCCCGGGCTCAAGTGATCCTCCTGCCTCAGCCTCCTGAGTAGCTGGGACTACAGGTGTATGCCACCATACCCAGCCAATTTTTTATTTTTAGTAGAGACAAGGTCTCACTCACTATGTTGCCCAGGCTGGTCTTGTGAACTCCTGTGCTCAAGCAATCCTCCCACCTCAGCCTCCTAAAATGCTGGGATTATAGGAATGGGCCACCACACTGGCCGAGTTCCAATTCTTTAATCACACGGCTGGTTCTCCTGGCAACCAGCTCTCATCTTGAGGCTATTCAGGAGCCCATCAAGAGTCACTTTATTAGAACAAAAGTCGGTCCTATCACCCAGGACATTCCCTGGGATATAGGAGCTCTGTGTTAGGAATCTGGGTCAAAGACTAAATATTAGAACAAAAGATCCTCCTAGCACTCCTATTTTCCTAAGGAAATAATGAGAGTTTTAGTAGCTCTGGGCCAGGAACTGGGGGCAGAAACCAATATGTATATTTCTTATTATTTCACAACTGCTAAGCAGTTTTTCAAAATGGTTATTGCATTGTATACAACGGAATATGTATGCAATGTAGATGAGTTCCAGTTGCTCTGAATATTTGGCAGCACTACAGAGTATCTTTTATTTATTTATCGAGATTATTTATTGAGACAAGGCCTCACTCTGTCACCCAGGCTGGGATGCAGTGGCATCATCATGGATCACTGCAGCCTCTATCTCCCAGGCTTAAGTTATCCTCCCACCTCAGCCTCTCAAGTAACTGGGAACACAGGTGCATGCCACCATGCCTGGATAATTCTTTTTTAGAGATGGGATCTTGCTATGTTGCCCAGGCTGGTCTCGAACTACTGGGCTAGTGTGATCCCCCTGCCTCAGCCTCTCAAGTAACTGGGACCACAGGTGCATGCCACCATGCCTGGATAATTTTTTTTTTGAGACTGAGTCTCACTCTGTCACCCAGGCTGGAGTGCGATGGTGCGATCTTGGCTCACTGCAACTTCTGCCTGGGTTCAAGCAGTTCTTGTACCTCAGACTCCTGAGTAGTTGAGATTACAGATGCACACCATCAAGCCTGGCTAATTTTTGTATTTTTAGTGGAGACAAGGTTTCACCATGTTGGCCAGGCTGGTCTCGAACTCCTGACCTCAAGTGACTTGCCTGCTTCAGCCTCCCAAAGTGCTGGAATTACAGGTGTGAGCCATCGCACCTGGCCTTTTTTTTTTTTTTTTAAGAGATAAGGTCTCACTGTGTTGCCCAGGCTGGTCTTGAACTCCTGGGCTTGTGCGATCCTCCTGCCTCAGCCTCCCAAAATGCTGGGATTACAGGTGTGAGCCACTGGACCAGGTCATCTGTCTTTAACTCTGGCCATTTCTGGTGAATGTGTAGTCATAGCTCATGTTTTTAAATTTGCATTTTCCTAGAAACCAACAGTGTTGAGTATTTTTTTTGTGCACTTACTGTTTCAAACAGCAATTCGGAGTGTGTCAAGGACCTCGTTAATCATGGAATGAGGTTCCCTAAAGACAAAACACCTCAGGCCAGGCATAATGGCTCACACCTATAATCTCAGCACTTTTTGGAGGCCAAGGCAGGAGTATTGCTTGAGGCCAGGACTTCAAGACCAGCCTGGACACCATAGTAAGACCCTGCCTCTACCAAAAAATAAAATAAAATAAAAGACAAAGCACCTCCAAACTGAAATTTGCATTCGTAGCCTTTCTCTTCCTATTCCTCTCACTGCTTTTTGTCAGCCACGGGTTGTGTTGGTGATGGAGAGGGCTGGGGAAGTTGTCCTGGTGTATTTGGGGGCTTAACATGGAAACCTTGGTGGGACGTTACAGCTTTGAGCCACCTTGGACTCCACATGGCTCCTTTCCATGAGGCTTCTGGGCAATTCCATTTCCCAGGTGCTCTGACTTCTCTCTGTGGCTGTAGAAACCCAGGACGGCTATGGCCACTCGGCAGGTGCATGGATGGGTGGGGGCACTGGCAGAATGGGCAGGATCCCAGGCCCAATAACACAGTATAGTGAGATGATAGAAAACATTGTGATTTTTGACTGTCCAGCACCAATCTTCTTTCTCAACAGGCCCTCAGAAAATTGTCTATTTGTCAGTATTGACAAACGCTGCTTTAACTCACTTATATATGGAATCTTCAAAAATCAAACTCATAGCAGAGAGTAGAATGGTGGTTGCCAGGGGTGAGGGGTGGGGGGGCAGGAAAGGGGAGATGTTGGACAAAGGGTACAAAGCTTCAGCTGTAAGAGGAATAAATTTTGGGGATCTAATGAACAGAATGGTGACTATAGTTAATAATAGCGTGTTGCATACTTGGAATTCACTAAGAGTAGATCTTAAGTGTCCTCACCACACACACAAAAAGTAACTATATGAGCGGATGGATGTGTTCATTAGCTTGATTGGGGTAATCACTTTACAATATATGCATATACTACATTATCACATTGTACACCTTACATATATATACTTTTTTTGGTCAATTCCACTGCAATAAAACCGGAAGAAAAATGAAACTATCTCTCCTGGGGAGGGAGGGGGTGAGCCCAGCCATAGGAAATGCCTGCCTCCCATGACGAGGGCATGATCTAGGGATTCCTAACAAAATAGATGCGTTCTTCTAGGACACTGGATCCTGAGAGAGTGACACCAAGGGGAATTGGAGGAGCCAAGAGGAATTAGAGGCGATTCTTGGCAGCTGTGGTGGGGCTGGGGGTGACACGTGGGCTCTGCCTGGCTGACGAGGTGGTCGCCATGTGTATTGCTTCCTGCTTCCTGACTCCCTGGAGCTCCCTGGAAACCGCTCAATCTCAAGCCTGGTGCCCCAGCCTCCTGTCAATTCTGCGAGTCCTCCAACAGCCTTTTGTTAGGTATGGCTATGTGACTGAATTCTGGCCAATGGAAAGAGAAGGAACAGTACGGACACTCCTTCAGGTCCGCAGAATCCTCTGCACGCTCTCTTCGCCCGCCTGGTAGCTACATGTTGGCTGGTCACCTAGGAAGCCAGGCATTGAATGGGTGAGGCCATCCTTGGCCTGAGTCCTGTACTGAGTGACTGTGATCCAGAGCTGCCTCCACTCCCCTCTACCCAGCAGGAACCACTGTGTCATGCTTTATGTGGGCAAGAAATACATTTGTGTTGTATAAAGCAACTGTTATTTGGGGATTTTCCTAGTACAGCAGCCAACTGTGCCTTAACTAATGTAGCTAGCCAGAGCCAGTTTCTGTTGCCTGCAACCAAACACCCTGGGCTGATCAAATATACCTGGTGATCACATATATAAATCTGAAGGATATACACAAAAATGTTAACAATAGCAATCTCCAGATGATGAAATGATGAGTGAGTCTTCTTTTCTTTTTCTTTTGAAACAGGTCTTGGTCTGTCACCCAGGCTGGAGTGCAGTGGTGCAGTCATGGCTCACTGCAGCCTCAACCTCCCAGACTCAAGTGATCCTCTCGCCTCAGCTTCCCTAGTAGCTGGGACTGAAGTCTTGCTTCACCCACTGAGATTACAAGCGTGAACCATTGCACCTGGCCGAGTCTTACTTTTTCTTTTTCTCTTTCTTTCTTTCTTTCTTTCTTTCTTTCTTTCTTTTCTTCTTTCCTTCCTTCCTTCCTTCCTTCCTTCCTTCTTTCTTTCTTTCTTTCTTTCTTTTTAATGAGATGGGGTCTCACTCTGTCGCCCAGTCTGGAGCACAATGGCACAATCTCAGCTCACTGCAACCTCTGTTTCCCCAGTTCAAGTGATTCTCCTGCCTCAGCCCCCCAAGTAGCTGGGATTACAGGCACATGCCACCACGCCTGGTTAATTTTTGTATTTTTAGTAGAAGTGGGGTTTCACCATGTTGGCTGGGCTGGTCTCAAAACTCCTGACCTCAGGTGATCCACCCACCTCGGCCTCCCAAAGTGCTGGGATTACAGGCATGAGCCACCACACCCAGCCTTATTTTCTTATTTTGCTTTTCTATGCATTTCAATTTTTTTTACAGGAACATATGTGCCTTATATAGTTAGAAAAGCAAACCATTTAAAATAAGCAGATTTGGATTCTCTGAGAATGAATCAGAGACGGAGAAACACTAGCCTCCACACAAAAGGCCAGAAAATCCAGAGAGCCCATTAGGTTTGCAAAAGCAGTGGCCCATGGCCCCTGGGGTCTTCTCTGAGTGACTCAGCTTCAACTCCAGCAGTTTCTCCAGCTGTTTCGAATGCGTCAAGATGGTTACCCATTTCCCATGTCCTCTCATACTGAGCTGAGCACAGTATGAAAGGCTGGACCTCCATTCAGCTTATCAAGGCTTTCCTGGCATCTGCTGTTCGCACAAGGCAGTGGGAAACCACATGGAAGGGATGACAGACCCCCAAGGCATTACCCAGGCCCCTCGCCAGAGGGCCATAGAGCAGCCCCCTCACGCTGGGATCCCTCCCCAATCCCCACTCTTTGGGCCCCATGGGCAGGGTCAGGCCTGAGGCCCCCCTCGGTGGGGTGAGGCTCTCAGGATAAGGTTCCTGTGATCTGTAAAGGTGGGGTCTGCTTTCCCAGGGCTCCCCGCTTCCAACAGCTGGGGGCATTTTTCACTTCATCTTCCCATCCGTCCAGTAGGGTGGGCATGGGCACCTGCACTTTACTAGTAACAGAAGGAAGAGTGCGGGAGGTGCAGTAACTTGCCCAAGTTCATGAACAACCAAAGTGGGGACCCTGCCAAAACCCACCATGTTCTTTCCAGTCCACCACACACCTGTCTCTGAGGCCAAGGTCAAATAATTGGGCCGTTAGTAATGGAGCCAAATCATCGCATGACCACTCTAACAAGGAAGCAGGAAAACATCTCCAGTTCCAACAAAGTCTTGGACTCTCTCTGTCTCTCTTTAAAATAAGGACTCAGGTTAGCTACGGTTCCAGCATTCTGCTGAATTTCTGCAAAAATCATATAACCCACATATACACTCTCCCAATTCATGGATAGAGCATCATAATCCAGGCACGTTAAGGCCAGAACCTGGGCCTTCTAACTCTAAGCCAATGCCTCCTACATCACATAGCCACCAAAATAACCCCCAGCACTGTAGTACGCTCATTAGTAATTTAAAAAATAAACATCATAATATAAGGTACACGAAGAAAATGCACGATCCATAAGTGTGTAGTACAATACATTATTACAAAGCAGACACTCCTATTTAAGCCCCACCCTGAATCAGAAAGAAAACATTGCCAGCACTCCAGAAGCCCCTGTGCCATCTCCCAATCACTGTGCCCTCCACTACCCCAGGGGAACCCTATCCTGACTTCCAGCAGGCAGATTCACTTTGCCTCTTTGTGAATATTAAGTACACAGATCCATGTAATAGATCTTTTGTATCTGGCTTCATTTGCTCAATATCAAGTTGGTGAGAATTATCAATGTTGCTGGGTTTCATGACGGCTCGTTCATTCTCATTGCTGTTCAGTGTTCGGTTGTAGGAACATACCACACTTTAGCCACCCATTCTACTCTTGGTGGACATTGGGGTTGCTTCTAGTTTGAGGCTATTACGGCTCTGCCACAAACATTCTGGGGTGTATATTTTAGCATATGTATGTTCACACTTCTCTTGGATATACCCCTGGGAGTGGAACTGGAGTATGGGCTGGGGGTGGCACCTCAATGCCCCTCTTACCTTCTCCCAGCACACTGCTCCCACCAGTGGAGACTCCTGCTTGGTGCTTTGAGAAACCTCGGGTGGCCCCCACCCCTCATTCCTATGAGACCCTCAGGCTGCCCTGCTGAGAAAGGGCAGTGGACAGCCATGGCATAAATTTGCTGGAGCCACGTGGCTGCTGGGCTGGCTCTGGCATAGCTGTTGAAAAGTGCGCTCCTCCGAGCCCTTCAGATAAGTCTTTTCTCAATTAAAGAAAAGCTTTGCAGCTGCCAGTTAGGAACTGCTTCTGTTCGGGCTGCCAGTTAGTGATAATCTGCTCATCCTGCACTGTCCTCTAATCCAGCGTGGCAGCTGGAGTGGCCTCCAGTGATGCTAAAGCCCCACCCAAGGCAGGGGCTGCACCTCTCTTTTGCACTATCTCCCCTTGGCCTAGCATGGTCCTGGCATGTAGAAAGCTTGGTAAATATTTGAATCCAGCTTTCTAAAATGCCAATCGGACAATGTTGCTGGAAGCCCCAGTGCCCACGTGGTGCTCAGGTAAGAGTGCTGTATTAATTTCCTGTAACTGCTCTAGCAAATGACCACACTTAGTGGTTTGAAACAACACACACTTATCACACAGGTCAGAAATCCAAAGCAAGTCTCACTGAGCTAAAAATCAAGGTGTTCACAGGGCTGTATTCCTCCCAGAGGCTCTAGGGGATAGATAATCCATCTCCTTGCTTTTTCAGCTTCTAGAAGCCACCTGCATTCCTTGGCTTATGGCCTCCTCTCTTTCTCTCTTTTTCTCTTTCTTTCTTTCCCTCCTTCCCTTCCTTCCTTCCTTCAAGATGGAGTCTCGCTCTGTCACCCAGGCTGGAGTGCAGTGGTGCGGTCTAGTCTCACTGCAACCTCTGCCTCCCAACTTCAAGTGATTCTCCTGTCTCAGCCTCCCAAGTTGCTGAGATTACAGGTGTGCACCACCACACCCAGCTAATTTTCTTTGTATTTTTAGTAGAGACAGGGTTTCACCATGTTGGTCAGGCTGGTCTCGAATTCCTGACCTCAAATGATGTGCCCACCTCAGCCTCCCAAAGTGCTGGGATTACAGGCGTGAGCCACCATGCCCAGCCACTCTTCTCTATCTTTAAAGCTAGCAATGTGTCATCTCCAAGTCTCCCTAACTCTGTGTCCATCGTCACATCTTCTCTCACTCTGAGCCTCCTGCCTCCGTCTTGTAAGGACTATAGTGATTACCTTGTGCCCCACTGACAATCTAGGATACTATTCCCATATCAACGAGTCGGTACCATCCTGGTAACACAGTGAAACCCCATCTCTATAAAATACAAAATTAGCCAGGGTTGGCGGGGCCTGTAGTCCAGGAGAATGGTGTGAACCCGGGAGGCGGAGCTTGCAGTGAGCCGAGATTGTGCCATCCAGCCTGGGCGACAGAGCACGACTCCGTCTCAAAAAAAAAAAAAAATTCCTTAATCATACCTGCAAAGTCTCTTTTGACACGTAAGCTAACATATGCTCGAGTTTCTTCTTTTCCTTCCTTCCTTTCTTTTTTTTTTTTTTTTTTTTTTTTTGAGACAGAGTCTCACTCTGTCACCCAGGCTGGAGTGCAGTGGCGCGACCCTGGCTCAAGCGATCCTCCCACCTCACCCTTCCAAATACCTGGGACTACAGGTGCACGCTACCACACCCGGCTAATTTTCTTTTTAAATTTTTTGTAAAGACAGGGTCTCACTATGTTGCCCAGACTGGTCTTTAATTCCTGGGCTCAATCAATCTTCTCACCCTGGCCTCCCAAAGTGCTGGGATTACAGGTGTGAGCCACCACACCCAACCAAACATGGACATCTTTGGGGCCATAATTCTGCCTACCACAAGCCCCAAACTTTAGCCTGGCAGCAAGGCCTCAAGCCTATGAACCTGCATTTCCTTCCACTCAGTCCAGGTCTACACCCTCCTCTCCTGGCCTGGCACCATCCTCCTCAGTCACTCCATGTGCCTTGCACTTTTCTATCTTTGTTCCTAGAACTCTCATGGCCCAAAACTCAGTGCCTTCAATCCTGGTGCCACTGACAAGTCACCTTCACCAGGAAGCCACTCCTGATCCTGCCAGTGAGAGTGGCCGTCTCTCCTCAGTCTCATACGCAACTGGTGGCTCTGACAGGTGGTGTTGCTTCGGTGCAAAGCCTGGCTGTGTTATTTACTGCCCCTTTGGCCACCTTAGGCAAGTTAATATCTGTGTGTCTTAGTGTCCTGGTCTATAAAAAATGATAATAGTGGTTTTGATAAGGTTGCTTGAGAACTGAATGAGAGAATGTGCATAAAGTGCTTTAGCACAGAGCCTGGGACACAAGAAAAACTTGATTTACAAAACAGTATTGTTTCATTCGCTGTTGATGTCTAAGGCTCACTTCCTAGCTGGAGTTCCTAGTAACTCCTTATAAGTACACCAGTATTATTCATCCCTGTGTCCCCAAGGTGTTCCCTGCAAATCATAGGTGCTTGTTAATTTGTGTTGGAGGGATGGAGGGATGGATACATGGTCACATTGATTCACGCGCATCTATCTGAGTGTGGTCAGACCACGAGGCCAGCAGAGAAGCCAGGCTCCTGTGGCCCCAAGCTGAGCAGAAGGGGCAGTTTAGCTGAGAGTAGAAGGGAGTGGAGGAGTCTCCATGGACTATATGAGGAAGTTGGGGAATGTGGGGGTATCCAGAAAGGCTTCCCAGAGGAGATAAATGTGGGAAGCTGGAGTGGGAGGAGGCAGTGGGGCATCTGCCATCTCTACCTGGGCCCATCCCTCAAAAGTAGCAACTCAAGGACTCTCCCCACCCCCTCTCTCTCTTTGTGTCACTCTCTTTGGCCTCCATGGCCCTGCAGTATGAATGTTCTTTACCGAGGTGGTGAGGCCCTGAAGGATGTCAGTTAGAGATGCTGATGGTTCCTGGGGATGGGAGGACTCTTCTTGCCAAGGACCCTCCTGAGTCCTCAGAGACGGCTGATCAGTGCTGACCCCAGCTCTTCCCAAGCAGCCAGGATGGCAGCTCTTCTCCAGCCTGTGATAGGGGCTTTGCTCTACCTTTCTGGGAGTGGGGGCAAGGTCTGGCTGGGTTCTGCCTGAGAGAGACTCTCATAAAGAATGAAGCTCCCAAAGTCCTACCAGGCAAGAGTGGTCTGTTGGGGTGATCAGATTCCTGTTTGGGAAAAGGAAAAAAAATAAAAAAGCCTTTTTAGAGCCTTGGGTATCATGACAGAAAAGAGCACGAATTCATTCAGCTGTAACTGTGCCCTGCACGATGAGTTCCTTTGCTCTCCTTGAGAACAAGCAGAGAAAGGCCCATTCCCACTGTCAATGCAACCACCACGCACTCATCACCCTACGGCTGCAGAGCCCTCCTCTGAGCTCCCGCCCCACCCTTGGCCCTGGAGGTAGAGGCCTGGGTCAGAGGTCAGCCTGTGTAGGTTCTGAAACTGGCTTACTATGGGACGTTGGCATGCCCCAGCCCTCTCAGTGTCCCTATTTGCACAATGGAGGGTTATAATAATACCTCCTGGCAGGACTGCCACAAAGCACACATGAAGCCTTCGAGGTGATTGTCTGGCATGGCTCTGGACACCAGTGTCACCTCCTTCCCCTCTCCTCCCTTGTTTTGGAAGTCCAGGAAGCATCTCTCACACCTGAGTGCAAACTCATCTGGGCACTCCTTTCTTCCCAGCAATTGCCCTCTGGACATCAACAAGGAGGGTGGGGGGAATACTCAGCTAGAATCTCAGGGGCCCAGCCTGGCTCAGCTGAAGATGCTCCCCCAGCCCCCCATTTCCTGGCCTTAGAAGTTTGTCAATAAGTAGGACATGGGGTTTGAGCAGGGGAGCAAGTTCTCCATGCTTGGCTGTCCAGTCCCTCGTTGAGCAGCACTGATCTGCCCCAGCCTGTGCTGACCCTGGCTTCTGGCTGTCTGGGCCGTTTGCCAGGACTCCTGGGCCTTGGCTCCCCATTCCTAGCCACATCTGCTGGCCCAGGCAGAGGCTGGAGGGGTCCCCAGATTCAGAAAAGATATCGCTTTCTGAGGTCCCTGATGTTGGGGGTCTGTGCCAGAGGAAGCTATTCCCAGGTATTCCCAGGCCAGCGCTCAGGCGCTGAGAAAGGAATTTGCATATTCCCTCCCCCTGCCACACCTCCTCTGTCCCTGTCTAATCCACAAGCCCTCTCCCTCGCCTGGGCCAGGCTATTTGCTCTCTCAGGGCCCCAGTTTTCTCATCTGTAAAAGGAAGGCAGAAGGCTAGAAGTGTTTCTAAGCCCTGCCAGGTGTGACATTCACAGACCCCATCTGGGCTAAGCGCTCACTGGGTTTGTGTTCAATCAACGTAGTCATTTACAGGTGAGGAAACTGGGCTTCTGAAATGTGGAGGCCTCCCCCAGGGTCATGCAAGCTGGAACCAAGTCCTGTTGACTCTCAATCCAGTGTTCCTTCCCCAGCCTCAGGCCACTGCCCAAGGTCAGGGGCAGCCAGCGTGGGAGGTGCAGCCTGGGTAGCAACAGACATCCTCAGCTGCGTGGCTCTGTCGTTGATGAGAGCCCTGGAGAAAGTCATTCAAATCTCCATTTTTTTCCCGATGAGCTGCCTCTGTCCCAGTGTCCAGAGCATTCTCAGGCCGCAGGGTACTAAAAACAGCGAACGCTTTTTTTTTTTTTTTTGAGACAGGGTCTTGCTCTGTCATCCAGGCTGAGTGCAGTGCCACAATCTCGGCTCACTGCAACCTAAAACTCCGAGGCTCAAGCAATCCTCCTCCCTTCAGCCTCCTGAGTAGCTGGGATTATTGGCACGTGCCACCATGCCCAACTAATTTTTTTTTTTTTTTTTTGTAGAGATGAGGTCTTGCTGTGCTGCCTAGGCTGGTCTCAAGCTCCTGGACTCAAGCAATCCCCCCGTCAGCCTCCCAAAGTGCCAGGATTGCAGGTGTAGGCCACTGCACCTGGCAATGAATTCTAACTGGATGTTTACGTACTACTGTAAGTGCCTTCAGTAGACTTAACTCACTGCAACCTCGTGAGCTAGGAATCATTATGACTCCATTTTACAAATGAGAAAACTGAAGCACAGAGAGGTTAAGTCATGTATCCAAGGTCAAACAGCTTATAAGCGTCTATCTCATCCCAGATGCTCTAGAAAACAGAGCCCAAGGCAAAGTTTATGTCCTAAGGCTTTATTGGAAGTGGAATTCTAGGGCACATGAATCAGGAAAAATAAAAAGGACATGAGGCAGAAAAGGAAGGAAAGCAAATAGAAGGTAGTTGCATTTCTGAGCTGTTCACCATTGCACAAGGAAACATAGCTCTTTGCTATGTCATGTAGGTGACCCAGACAGGTTCTGTGTGCTGCACCTTGGACCATTCTGTTGAGGGGAGAAAGCCGGGGAACTTATGGCTGTCTTCTTCCTATCCCTGGTCTCTCCACAGGAGGGAACCAGTGCGGAGTGAGCCATGAGACTCACTCCCTCATAAGGGAGGTGGAGAGAGGGGATCCTTCCCAGTGGCAGAGCACCCCTTGCCCCTTCATATTTAGTTGTTAACCCTGTCCTGCATTAAACCCGTCATCTCGTGGTCCTTTTTGTCTCCGCTGGTTTCAGTTAGGGGTTCTGCCCCTGGCAATCAGGACTCTCCATTTTACAGAGGAGGAAACTGAGACTCAGAGAGGTGACTTGGCCTGGGTCATGGAGCAAGTCCAAAAACCAGTGTGTTCCACCCCTGCCCTAAATGGTGCAGATCTGGAGAATATGCGTCACGTGGCCCTTGATTCAGGTCCTTCCAGGTGAGAAAAGAAGGTGCCTCCTCTGCAGAGATTGCCCAGACATCTGGCCCTCCCTTCCTCCTTCTTCCCTAATCCTCCAAAGGGCTCCATCCTCCATGGTCTCCATTGCCCACTCCCAGCTCAGTCCTGGCACATTAGAATCCTCTTGCTACGTTCTTCTGCCCCTCCTCTCAGGAAAGCTCTGCCCTGGTGACCCACAGCTCAGAGAATCTGAGTCCCTGGGAGAGGAGTTTGAATCTCCAAAAATCTCTGGGTTTTATCTATTTTATTTTATTTATTTGTTTTTGAGACAGAGTCTCACTCTGTCACCCAGGCTGGAGTGCAGTGGCACAACCTTGGCTCACTGCAACCTCCACCCCCTGGGTTCAAGCAATTCTCCTGCCTCAGCCTCCCAAGTATCTTGGACTACAGGCACCCACCACCACGCCCGGCTAATTTTTGTATTTTTAGTAGAGACAGGGCTTTAGCGTGTTGGTCAGACTCGTCTCGAACTCCTGACCTCAGGTCATCTGCCCACCTTGGCCTTCCAAAGTCGGGTTTTATCTACAGCTGGAGGATACTCTGATCCCAGGACTCACACCCCACCCACTTGATGTAGATAGGGCCAGAGGGGACACGAATGCAGCCCAGAGCCTCAGCGTCCTCTGGAGCACAAGGGTCTCCCAGCTGGGCCCCGGACTCGATGTCCAGAGCACACTGCGGTGGCTGACGGAGGCCTTCTGGGGGCAGGGGAGGAAGGACGCTGTTTTCTGGGGATGGAGGCAGTGGCACAAGATCCCAGTCCTGTGGAGACCTGGGCGGGTGGGAGGCGCTCTGGCCAGCAGGGGTCAGCAGAGGCCCATTGTTCTCCTGCTCGTCCTGCACCCAGAGACGACTGCGAGGCCTCAATCCAGAGCCCCAGGTGCAGTATTTCGAAATTTAAAAACAACAAAAAAAATCGTCTCCTGGTAATACATACGCGTGATAACAAAAAAGTGGCCCAGAAAAGCTAATGCTGAAAACATAGAGCAATGACGCTCCCACCCAAGCCTTTTTAAAGGCTTTTAAAAACAAAAACAAAACAATATCTCTTTGTTGTGGGAGGCAGGCTGATTGCTGGACCCCAGGAGTTCAAGACCAGCCCAAGCAACATGATGAGACCCCCTCGATCTCTCAAAAAAAAAGAAAGAAGAAAAGGTAGTTTCATGTTAATTTCAACATGCATTGGGAAATATCTGTATTTATATATTTATATAACAAGTCCTTCAATTGCTTAGAATAAAGCTATTTCATTTTTAAATTATAAAAGGGAGTTGAAAAATAGTAAACAATGTACAATACCCCAGAGGAAAGCAAATATGGCAAAACTAATGAGGTGATAAAGAAATTGATTGGAAAATAGTGGTCTTGATTCTTTTTTTTTTTTTTTTAAGAGATGGAGTCTCACTCTGTCGCCCAGGCTAGAGTGCAGTGGTGTGATCTTGGCTCACTGCAACCTCTGCCTCCCGTGTTCTAGCAATTATCCTGCCTCAGCGTCCGGAATAGCTGGGATTACAGGTGCACAGCACCACGCTGGCTAATTTTTTGTATTTTAGTAGAGACGGGGTTTCACTGTGTTGCCCGGCTAGTCTCGAACTCCTGAGCTCAGGCAGTCAACCTGCCTCAGCCTCCCAAAGTGCTAGGCGTGAGCTACCGCACCTAGCCAATTCTTGAAGTTGAAAACCAATGAGGGTAACAATCACTTCTATGACAGTAGAGGCTGGTGCAGAGGCATTTTGCCTTACACGCAGAGCAGACACAAACTTCTGCGATCAACAAACTCAGGTGGGCAAAACTGCAGTTTTATTTTCTGTAACTCAATGGAAAAAGAAAATTTTACAGCTTTCCACCCTTCCTCCTAATGGCAGGACATTTAATCTGTTCGTTTTGAGAGACAGGACCAGCTGGATTTCCTAGGCCAACTAAGAATCCCTAAGCCTAGCTGGTAAGGTGAGCACATCCACCTATAAACACGGGGCTTGCAATTTAGCTCATACCCAACCAATCAAGTAATAAAGAGAGCTCACTAAAATGCTAATTAGGCAAAAACAGGAGGTAAAGAAATAGCCAATTATCTATTGCCTGAGAGCACAGCAGGAGGAACAACAATCGGGATATAAACGCAGGCATTCCAGCCGGCAACGGCAACGGCTACCCACTTTGGGTCCCCTCCCTTTGTATGGGAGCTCTGTTTTCACTCTATTAAATCTTGCAACTGGCGGGGCATGGTGGCTTATGTCTGCAATCCCAGCACTTTGGGAGCCTGAGGCAGGCAGATCACGAGGTCAGCAGATCGAGACCATCCTGGCTAACATGGTGAAACCCTGTCTCTACTAAAAATACAAAAAAAACTAGCCAGGCATGGTGGTGGGCGCCTGTAGTCCCAGCTACTAGGGAGGCTGAGGCCGAGAATGGCGTGAACCCGAGGAGGCGGAGCTTGCAGTGAGCGGAGATCGCGCCACTGCACTCCAGCCTGGGCAACAGAGCGAGACTCCATCTCAAAAAAAAAAAAAATCTTGCAACTCTTTTCTAGTTCACATTTGTTACAGCTCAAGCTGAGCTTTTGCTCGCCATCCACCACTGCTGTTTGCCGCCATTGCAGACGCTCCACTGACTGCCATCCCTCTGGATCCCGCAGGGTGTCTGCTGTGCTCCTGATCCAAGGAGGCACCCATTGCCTCTCCCGATTGGGCTAAAGGCTTGCCATTGTTCCTGCACAGCTAAGGGCCCGGGTTCATCCTAATCGAGCTCAACACTGGTCACTGGGTTCCACGGTTCTCTTCCGTGACCCACGGCTTCTAATAGAGCTATAACACTCACCACATGGCCCCAGATTCCATTCCTTGGAATCCATGAGGCCAAGAACCCCAGGTCAGAGAACACGAGGCTTGCCACCATCTTGGAAGCCGCCCACCACCACCTTGGGAGCTCTGGGAGCAAGGAACCCCCTCATAACAGTTTCACAAAAACTGTCATTTTCAAGTTTAAACTCAGTCAAGTCCTAGCGTCCCATTTCTAGGAATTTATCCTAGACATAGACTAGCTCAAGTACGAACCACGCAAGGATAAGATTATTCATCGCAGCTTCATCTGTAACAGCAAAACACTGAAAACAACCTCAATGTTCATCCTGCAGGGCTGTTGAAATGCATCTCGGGCCAGACCCTCCGTGAAATGCTGTGCATACCCCCAAAAAAGAGAACCAGGAAGTTCTCCAGGCAAAAAGATGAAAAGTTCTCCAGCAAATGTTGTCAAGTATAAGAAGATACGAAACTGTGTCTGCCATATGTTAGCATTTGCATATATCCAAGATATTTCTAGAATGATGCAAAAAAGAAAGTTTTAACAGTGGTGGCTCTGGAGAAAAGAAATGAGTGAAGGATGGTGGGGAGAGGGACAGAAAAGTGGGAGGAAAATTTAATTTTTACTGTGAAGCCCTTTGTACCTTTTAAAACATTGTATTGAGGTGAAATTCACATAACATTAAATTCACCATTTTAAAGTGTAGGGTTCATGGCTGGGCATGATGGCTCACACCTATAATCCCAGAACCTTGGGAAGCTGAGACAAGAGGATCCTTTGAGGCCAGGAGTTCAGGACTAGCCTGGGAAACATAGCAAGACCTTGTCTCTCCAAAAACAATTTAAAAATTAGCCAGGCATGGTGGTACATGCCTGTAGTCCCAGCCACACAGGAGGCTGAGGGGGGAGGATCACTGGAGCCTGGGAGTTTGAGGCTGCAGCGAGCTACGGTCACACCACTGCATTCCAGCTATGGTCACCCCACTGCATTCCAGCCTGAGCAACAGAATGAGACCCTGTCTCAAAAAAAAAAAAAAGTGTACAATTCAGTGGCATTTAGTACATTCACAGTGTTGTGCAACCATCATCTCTATCTAGATTCAAAACATGTTCATCACCCCAAAAGGAGACCTCATACCTGAAAGGGTGACTCTGTAGGCTCAGATTCAGACCACACCACACCACACCGGTTGCAGTCAAGAGATCTTTATTGGAGGAGTCCGAGGGAGAGCTGAAGCGGAAGAAGAAAAAGAGCGAGGGCTCTGCAGCCTCCGTCTTTTATGCCTAGGGATGTTACGTGGGGGTCGCTGGTTGGCTGAGGGGCTGGGTCTAGGCTGAGGCGGGAAGGCGTGACCTCTGATTGGCTCCTTTTGGTGGGCCTGTGTTGGGGAGGAAGAAGAACCCGGAACCAGCGCCATTAGGGTGCTCTTGTTACCTAACATTCCTCCCTTTTTTGTTTTTTAAGAAGTGGGGAGGTGGGCGTCGCTGTTCGTCTGGCTACTTCCTGCTGAACGGGGGCGTCGTGGGGAAGGGATATTGGAGGACTGTAGGGGCGGAGCAACAGCAGGAGGCCAAAGAAGACGGCGCTGAAGGTGAGCACTTCCCGGGGTGTGAAGTCTAAAATGTCCCTTGTAAGTAGAGGTCATCTATGGACGCAAGCCATCCGTATGGCAGGGAAGGATCTGCTATGAGCCACGTATCTTCTTGGAGGGCCTGGAGGTGGAGGCCATAGGTACGGGAGTCCTGGTAGTCTTCCTCGGTTGCTAGGAGTTGGTAGTGCCTAATGAGAAGCTGGTTAAAAGTCTGGTTAGATAAGGAGGAGATTCGTTGTTGTATGAACTTTATTAGGCAAGGGAGGAGAATACACAAGGCCGCTATGCCTAAGAGGGGTCCGAGAAACGGTAGGACCCAAGCTAAAAGAGGCATTTTTAGAGTGTCCCAGGAGAAGGAACGAGAATCTGAGATGCGTTGTCTGATCTCAGAAGCCTTGTCCTGTATACGCTGGGCAGCATCTCGCACTATCCCTGACTGATTAGTGTAAAAACAACACTCTTCCCCTAAGAAGATGCAGAGCCCTCCTTTCTCAGCAGTGAGGAGGTCTAGGCCTCGGCGGTTTTGGAGAGTCACTGCTGCTAAAGAGTCTATTTGAGATTGTAAAGTAAGGATAGATTTTGTTATTTCTTGTAAACTGAGAAATCTTTTGAGAGGGTGTGGTAGTAGGATAATGACGTGGACAAGCCGGCTATTCCAGTCCCTGTGGCAGTGGCTATTTCTAATCCTATAAGTAGGGGTATTAGTTGCACGGCTCTTCGCTGACGGACTTGAGCTTTGAGGGGTACTGATAAGGTCTGATTCCCTGGGGCAATGTCAATGTGGGGGCTTAGAAAGACTAAGGTGCAGGTGCCTGTCCAGTTAGTGGGGAGGCAGATATAGGTTGACATTCCACATAAGAAGAATATGCCTTGGCTGGGTGGACAGAACTCGTTATGTATGTTAAAAAGGTGTGTGAGTTTGTTGTTTTCATTCTTGCATACTCCTAGAGTACTTGCTAAGGTGGCTCCAGTGAGCGGCTGGAAAGGGGTGTTGGGAGTAAACTGAGTGGCTCCCTGTGTTTTATTTTCCCATTGGAGGAAAAAACATTTTGTATCTACTAGGAGCCATTCGAGAGAGCGATTGAAAGAGGGGATGAGAAGGCACTCACTAGTGGTGGGGGCGCTGCTGCAGGGAGTCCAGGGGTGAATGGTCATGCAGGGAGTATGTCTGCCATTACAGAACCCGGACTGTTTGTTGAGTAGGGAGGAGGTGATGATTTTGGGGGGCCCAGAGAAGCGGACAGGCTGGTTGAATTGAGCTGTTTGGGTGACTTGAAAGCTAGCATGATCCATTGGGGCTTGAAGTTGTAAGGTGTAATTACACTGATGCGGTGGTAGGTGCCCTAGAGGCAGGCCAGATGACAGGTTGCATTGGATGCATAAAGGAGCTTGGAAAGTTAAAATAGTATTTGTGGTTACAGGGCCGTGTATGGGCTTTTTATTGTTTGTGTAACGGGTGATGTTGGAAATGTAAGAAAGCAAAAGTTGGGTTGCACGTCCTGTCATGGTATTTTTGGTCGTATCAGAGATGGGGAAGTCGGCTAATGACCGCATGTTTAGAAGTTGGAAAGGGTCTTTTCCTTCATAACGAGGGTGGTAGGTTAAGTTGGTGAAGACCTAGTTTTTTGCGGGAATGGGAGTGGCAACATAGCCAGAGGTTGATAGAGAGATACACAGCCAACAGTCATTTGCCAGGGAAGGATTGGACTGGTTTAACAGAGTGTGAGTTAAGTTGAGAGTCTTGTAGAGGTAATTAGGAGCTAGTGGAAGGGGAGGGGTGGTTGTATGAGGTATCCAAGGAATTAGGAGGGATATATAGGCAAAGAGCAAATAGGAAGGTAAAGAGGGTGCTCTGGAAAACGAGATCATTTTATCTAGTATGAGTTCTTTCACCTGCGTTTTTTGGAGGAAGCGGTCGTTCCTCAGGGTTGTGGTAGGAGCCTTTAGGTGGGGTAGTCATTGGGCGTATGGTCTGGCCTCGTGCCTGGACTATGGGAGGGCCAGAGGTGGAGACAGCGCCCCAATACTCCTGCAGAACCGAGAAAGTAGCTCCGGTATTAAGGACTAAAATGACGAGACGCCCATCCACTGTAAGAGGCACCCTGGGCTCCTGCGTGGTGATGGTGTGTGTCGGGGAAGAGGTCCCAGGGCCCCGTCAGTCATAGGCCGCTAACCCAATGAGATCGGCTTCAGGACGGGGGTCTGGCCCAGCTCCCCCGAGGGAGCTGGGGCAGTTGGTCGCCCAGTGGCCGGATTGTTGGCACTTGGGGCACGGTCTTTTGGGTGGCCTGGGATTAGGACACTCACGAGCCCAATAACCTTTGTTCCCACATTTAAAGCAGGGTCCAGGGGGTTGGTGGTGAGTGGTGGACATAGAGGCATGGCATCTGATAGGCTGGGTTGAGGCCTTGAAGGCCTGAGCCAACATCTGGCACTTTTGCCTCCTTGCCTGCTCGTCACGGTTGTGGTAGACTTTGAATGCGGTGGCAAGGATCTCGGTCTGCAGGGTAAAGGTACTTCTGTCTAGCTTTTTTAGTTTGGCCCGAATGTCTGGGAAGCTTTGTGCGAAGAAATGGGACATGAGAAGTTGCCTGCCATCAGGGGCTTCGGGGTCTATGTTGGTGTATTGTTGGAGTGCCTGTGTAAGGCAGGCGAGGAAGGCGGACGGATTTTCATGTTTTTCCTGAATGATTTCGTGAAGTTTTTCAAAATTGACTGCCTTTTGGGCTGCTTGCAGAGATCTGTTATTAAACAGGTGGCGAAGTGGTCTCGGGCCAAGACACCGTTCTGGGAGTTATAGTCCCAGCCAGGGTCGTGTTCGGGGACTGACTGCGCCCCGATGGGTAGGGCTGGGGCTGTTTGGTGAACCTGATCTGCATAAGTACGGGCCTGCTCCTAGACCTGCCTGCGCTTCTTGAGAAGGAGGGTGTTAGAGGCAGAGTTAGAAGTGTGAGAGCCTAAGCGTTTATAAGTTAGCCATAGAGAAGGGAACATGGACACGAAGAATGCCTTCTGCCCCTGCAACTTCTGTAAGAGGGGCGAGGATGGAGAGGTGTGATCTGGAACGAGTGGTGGGAGGGCTGAGAGGCAGAGGTTGCGGAGGAAGGGGAAAGAAAAGAGAAGTTGGGGGGAAGTGGTAAGGGGCGGGGCTGCCACTGGCCGAGCGGCGGCCGGACGGTGGGGCTGAGGGTGGTGATATGGAGTTAAGATCGGGGGAAGGTGGGGGCGGCGATAAGATGTTGAGGGTTATGCGAGTCACGGCACCAATGAAAGGGTGACTCTGTAGGCTCAGACTCAGACCACGCCACACCGGTTGCAGTCAAGAGATCTTTATTGGAGGAGTCCGAGGGAGAGCGATACAATGTTGAGGGTTATACGGGGCTGTGGGCATAGGGGATCTCTTCCCGTTCTCCTGTTCGTTCACAATATTTAGAGGCCCATAAATGGGTCATTTATTTTGGTTGTTTAAGGGGTCGTGAATTTGATTAAGCGTTTAGGTTTGAGGTCGGCGGCAAGGCCTAGGGTAGCCAGATTGTCTAGAAGGCATTTTAGGGGGGAGTCGGCCGGCAGGGATGCGGAGCCTCCCATAGTGGGAGAAGGGGCAGTGATGGCTAAGAGGGCGTCCCCTAATTAGCCGAACACTGTAACCAGGTTCAGAGTCTTCGGTTGGTCGTCACCAAGGCGAAGGGACTGAAGAGCCAGCAGGATGGCTGAAGGACCGTAAGCCACCTGGTACCAGGATTTTGTATGTAGCCAACAGTATGGTGTGGGGCAGAGGCTCAGGCCAGAGGGGCGAGGAGGAGAGGGAGAAAACTCCGTTCCCTGCAGGTCGAGGAGGGGAAGTGAATGATAGGGGCCTACCACTGCCGTAGGGGCGTCGGGCGAAATGTGTTTGTCACGGGAGTGGCTACGGTCTGGCGATTTGCCCGAGAGGTAGGCCCAGGAGGGGAAAACTTACCGAGATGAGGCCGGTGGTGGGCAAAGAGTGTGGCAAACAGGAAAATGGGCGAAGACTGACCGGGGCCTGGTCTGAGACTGAGAGGGATTGGGGTCCCATCAAAGGTGGGGAGTCCCAATCCGAGTCACGGCACCAATGAAAGGGTGACTCTGTAGGCTCAGACTCAGACCATGCCACACCGGTTGCAGTCAAGAGATCTTTATTGGAGGAGTCCGAGGGAGAGCCGAAGCGGAAGAAGAAAAAGAGCGAAGGCACTGCAGCCTCTGTCTTTTATGCCTAGGGACGTTACGTGGGGGTCGCTGGTTGGCTGAGGGGCTGGGTCTAGGCTGAGGTGGGAAGGCGTGACCTCTGATTGGCTCCTTTTGGTGGGCCTGTGTTGGGGAGGAAGAAGAACCCGGAACCAGCACCATTAGGGTGCTCTTGTTACCTAACAATACCCATCAAGCAGTTAGTCCCCTTTGTACATTTTCATATTCCACTGTATCAATCAGGGTTCTGCAAGAAAGAGATGGCCCCCTTAAAAGGGGCAGGTGAAGAACTTAATGAAGGGACAGAGAGGTGAGGACAGTGTTAAGGGAGCCACAGGGGGTGGTGAGGCAGTCTCAGGGAGCTAGACACTTCTGACCTGAAGGAGCTGGGGAGGAACTGTTCCCCCTGAGGCCAGAGCTGGCTGGAGGGGCTGCTGCTAGAAGAACAAGGGTGCAACTGCTGCCAAAAGTGTGGCCAGCTGGGAGGGAAGGAGGGGAATAAAAACTCCAACCTTTCTTTCTCTCTACCTTCTGCTGTCCTGCCACCACCTGGCATTGGCCTGACAACCAGAGGCCAGAGGCTGGGAGCCCACGAGATGCTCACACAGGGCAGCTCTGGGGACAGAACCAGGGGAGAGAGTAGAGAGGGAATCTGGGGCAAACAGAATAACTGGCATGTTGCTTGTATTTATTTTTCAAAATGAAATGAACCATTTAAAAAGTTCAGCCGAATCAGACTCCACTACGGCCTGAACTTTTCAGCACCATGTCCCAGCCTTGAGCTTCTGTTGATATGTTCCCTTTGTCCTGGTTCCCAGGTGGGGTCAGCCCTCCTCGCAGTGACTGCAGAATGACCATGTTCCCATCAGCCTCTGTTGCCAGCCCACCAACTCTCTCCTCCAGCAGCCACCTGACCCTCAGTTCACTGCCTGCCCTGGCGAGGGGGTCTGCTGGGCCTTTTTGCTCGTGGTTCCTTGAAGCCATCTTTTCTCTGTGGCCTGTGCTGAGCACTCTGGGGCCTTGTCACTTTCTTGGGCCATCTCAGGTCCCTGATATGCTCAGACCTGGAAGATCTGCCCAAGGCAGGTCTTCTTAAGGCCCTCCCCAGGGCCTTGGTTCTGTTTGAACTCTCTTCCCCTTCCTGGTTCCCTGGATCTATAAGAATCTGAGGGATGGGGAAGGAAGGGGGGTTGGGAATGAAGAACTTACACGTTTTTCCAAACCTTCCCAGGCTTTCATCTTGACCAAAGCTTTTGAACTTCAGAGCTGAGCATTCTATGTCTTTTTCTCTGATTACGGTTCTCCTCGGGTGGGGTGACACTGACTTGTCACTTATAGTGGTGTCTCATTCGATCCCTCCAATCAGCCCATGGGCAAAGGGCTCCCCATCACCTTCTCACATCCATTTGGAGCTGGTGGCCGCTTCGGCCCACCATAGGCCATCACCCTCATGATTCAAGCAGTTAAAACTGAGGCCAGGAGAGGGCAGAGATCTGCCCAAGAGCGTGGTCAAGGGTGTGTCAGTGGGAGATTCAGGCCTTGCAGCCAGACCCCAGACCTCGTGCTCAGTGTACCTTCAACAGCATTAGGAAGGCAGCATTTGGGGGCCTGCGGCCTGTGCCCCGAGTTTGTTAGAAGGCAGCCCAGCTTTTCTCAGTCACCTGCCTTCACCAGACAGCATCACCTGTGGCCCAGCTGGACCTATTTCTTCTTGGGGACATCTCATAGGTACCCCCACTAACACCTCCTGTACACAATGTATATGGAATTGAATTGCATCCCCCAGCAAATTCATGTCTACCCAGAGCCTCAGAATGTGATCTTTTTTGAAAATAGGGTCTCTGCAGATATAGTTAGTTAAGATGAGGTTCTTTGGCATCAGGGAAGGCCCTACTCCAATGACTGGTGTCCATGTAAGAAGAGAAAATAGGAACATAGACTGCTACGGTGGGAAAATTTCCAACAAATTTCGTATGTTGGAAACTTAACCTCAAAATTCATATGTTGATTGGAGGTGGAGCCCTTGGGAGGCAATTAGGATTAGGCAAGGTCATCAGGGCGGGTCCCATGTTGAAACTGGAAACTTTATAAGAGGAAGAGAGACCTGAGCTGGCACCACGCTCTTGCCCTCTCACCATGTGATGCCCTCCACATTATGATGTAGCAAGAAAGCCCTCACCAGATGCCGGCACCTTAATATTGGACTTCCAGCCTCTAGAGCTTTAAGAAATCAATTTCGTGTGTGTGTGTGTGAGTTTTGGTGGTTTTTTAATTTGTTTGTTTGTTTTGTTTTTTGAGGCAGGATCTCACTCTCGTTGCCCAGGCTGGAATGCAGTGATGCAATCATGGCTCACAACAGTCTCAACCTCCCAGGCTTGAGTGATCATCCCACCTCAGCCTCCCAAGTGGCTGGGACCACAGGCGCACACCACGGCGTGGCACCCAGCCAATTTTGTTTTATTTTTTGAAGAGACAAAATCTTACTATGATGCCCAGTATGGTCTTGAACTCCTAGGCTCGAGCAATCCTCCCACCTTGGCTTCCCAAAGCGCTGGGATTAAAGGCATGAGCCTCCGCACCCGGCCTATTTTCGTTATGAATTACCCAGTCTGAGGTATTCAGTGACAGCAACAGAAAATGGACTAAGGCATAGACACAGAGGAAAGAGCCACGTGAGGACAGAGGCAGAGGCTGGAGAGATGCACGTGCAAGCCAAGGAACACCCAGGATGGCCAGTGACACCCAGTAGCTGGGAGAGGCAAAGAAAGAGTCTGCCCACAGCCCCCAGAGGGAGTGTGGCCCTGCGCACACCTTCATTTCCAACTTCTGGCCTCCAGAGCTGTGAGAGAATACATTTCTGCTGTTTGAAGCCATCCAGTTTGTGGAACTTTGTTACAGCAGCCCTGGGGAATGCATACATGGTCATAGAGGGAAGACTTTTAGTATTCAGAAAAAGGCCTTGTCCTGTGTGAATTTCCCGTCTCTTTATGGCTGCCTGAAACGCCCCCCCACCACCCGCCTTAACATGCTTCTTTCCTTTAGAAGAAGGGGCAGATCCAGGCTTCTATTCAGGTGTCCCTGGAAAGTCACATTCGTCGATTGCCTCTATCATGTCATCAGTGCAAATGCTCCTATAGACCATGTGGCAGTTCTCAGTGTTGGAAATGTCTCCTTCCTTCCCCCAGGGTGGGCTCCCTTCTCGGGTCTCCAGCCTCCATGCAGGACCTGGGGAAGGTGGACTGAGTGGGTGAGATCCCTCCCAGGGCAGCATTCGGCAGGCCGCAAGTCAAGGTTGCAGAGTGTATGCAGCCAGGGGTAGCAGCCACTTCAGGATCTGGGTCTGGATTTGTGCTGAGAACCACTGTGACCTTTTAAAGCCAGTGAGGAGGTTTTCTGGGGGCCCAGAAGCCCTGAGCCCATTGGCCAGACCTCCTGGGAGAAGCGGAGCGGATTTGCATCAAAAAGAACACTGGCTTCATTGAAATTCTCCTCATCTTGAGTGAAACAAAACCACAAAGAAAAGGAAAGTTTTAATTCTGAGAAACTTCACTGAGGAGCAATTTTTTTTTTGAGCTTCTAAAAATAGAGAGGAAATGAGCCTCTTTGGGTCACTCTAGTTGCCGCCTCCCCTGCCCCATGCCCGCCCCCACTGCCCACTCAAGGCCAGCCTCTCACAGTGGGTGACTGAGCTGTCTTCAGTGGAAGTCTGAGGCAGATGCCACGCAATTCTGGAGCTGGATACGGCTGCCCACACGGGGACCCCAGCATGCTGGACAGCAGAGAGACCCCACAGGAGAGCCGGCAGGACAGGATTGTGGGGACCACCCAAGAAAAATTGAAAACCAGGTAAGTCAGTGGTTGGGTTTCTGCACACTGCACCTGTGGGCCGAGTTCTAGACTTTGCTCTGCTGTGTGAACTTGGGCAAGCTGCTTCTCTCTCTGAGCCTCAGTTTCTTCACCTGGGAAATGAAGGGAAGGATCTGGGCGATCCGTAAGATGGAAGAAGAACTGGTCATTTGGAGGGCTACTTAGCATGGCTGAGAAAGGCTCATCAAAGAATGAGGCACATCCCAGGGGTATGAGCTGGGCTGCAGCTGGAGACCCGTTGGATCTCAGTTGGATGGAGGAGGAATTTTCCAGTAAAGAAGAATGTTTACCTGTCTCCTCAAGGGGGCCTTTTGCCTGAGGGGGTCAAAGACAGAGAAGTTTTGGCGGGGAGCCAGAGGTTCCCGCTCCAGTTTGCTGCGTGACCTTGGCAAGTCTCTTTGCCCTCTCTGGGCTGTAGCTTCCCTGTCTGAATATGAGTGCAGTGGCTGAGGTTTCCCTAAAGCCCTTCCACTGTGTATATTCCAGTAATCTGTGATTCAGAGGAAGCGGATTCAACGTGTCAGGCATTCACCAATGCCCACCCTGGCCCAGGCCCTGTCCCTCCAGGGAGTAGGGGATCCTGAGAAGGTGGGACTCAGTCCCAGCCCTGGGATGCCCTGGCCAGGAGGCAGGAAGAAGGCAGGCGTGGGCGTGCGCGTGCACGTGCGCACGTGCGTGCACACACACACACACACACACACACACACACACACACACGGAACTCCAGGACCCCAACATTTGTGATTTGTGTCCAGGAGGGGCTCAGGCGAAGGGGCAGAGAGAAGGAGGCTTCTAACTGGGGCGCATGAGATGGACCTTGACGGTCAGAGTGGAGCCAAGAGCAGTGGGCAGAGAGAACGACCTAACAAAGCAAGACAGGAAGTTCGGGGATGGGAGAGGTCTGGGTGGCGGGATCATAGAACCGGGGAGGACAGGGGCTAAATGCCAGGGTCCAAGTCCTCTGTAGTAATGGGGAGGAATTGCCAGTGTCTGAGCTACCAAGACTACGGCCACTGTCCTGATGGGAGGTTATGGGGAAGGAAGTTAGAGGGAAATGGGAACAGATGTTAATGCGCCTCAGAGATGCAGAGGCCCCTTCGAGGGCTGGCAGCTGGGCCCTGCCCTGGGTCTCCAGAGAACCCTGCTAAGCCAAAGTGGACTCCTGTTCTTCCAGAAGCAGGGACTCCTCCCTGCAAAGCCTCCAAGAGCATGAGGGCCAGCCCCTCCCTGGGCATAGGTCAGATGCACAGAGGGTCAAGGGCCCCTGGAGGAAAGCTGGACTGACTTCCTCACCCAAGGGCAGATTCAGGATCTCCTCTGGGCCCTGGTGTCCTGGCACCTCCCCTCCTCCCTGGGGCCTGGGGGCTCAGAGAGCAGGAAGGCCAGGCGAGATGCTCAGAGGAGCACATCGACATATGTCCAGAGGCCATGCATGATGGCTCACGCCTGTAATCCCAGCACTTTGGGAGGCTGAGTCGGGTGGATTGCCCAAGGTCAGGAGTTCCGAGACCAGCCTGCCCAATGTGATGAGACTCTGTCTCTACTAAAAATACAAACATTAGCCAGGTGGTGGTACGTGCCTGTAATCCCAGCTACTCAGGAGGCTGAGGCAGGAGAATCTCTTGAACCCGGGAGATGGAGATTGCAGTGAGCCAAGATCGTGCCACTGCACTCCAGCCTGGGCCACAAAAGCAAAAAAAAAAAAAAAAAAAAAAAAAGATAATAAATGTGTCCAGAGCAGGGGTAGACAGGCATGAGGACAGCCAGGGCCAGGGGAGCCCTTGAAAACAAAATCAAGGTCTGCAGGATCTCAGGGTCTTCTGCTCCCTATGAGTGAGGGGCCAAGTGGGGCTCAGGGCCACAGGAGCCCGTATCTCAGGCCTGTGGTGAAAAGGGATGGCAGAGGGTTCTGTGTGCCCTGCAAAGCTCACAGAGGACTGGGCTTGTTTTGCAGACATCACTGAAGGAAGGTAGGCAAACTTGAGGCAGAACCCTAGGCTTGTGCAGAGAAGGACTCACTCCTGAAAGGGTAAATGGGTCTTGGGACCCCGTAGGGAAAGAGAAAGGCTAAAAACCCAAGAGATGGAGTGTCAGTTCTACTACTTTCTTGCTGAGTGACTTTGGATACATTGTTTAACCTCTCTGAGCCTCAATAGCGTCCTCTGTACAAATAAATATAAAACGCCTGAACTTCACTGACATTGCAGAAAAATTGGGTGGATTCCATCAGCTGATGTGTATGAAAATGTTTTCAAAGCACAAGAGTTACCCATCACAGGCATAGTAACCCTCATAGCGACATCCTGGAACACTCTTAGCAGCAGGCTGGAGGTCACATGCCTTGGGTTCCAGTCCAGCTCTGCTCCTAACCCATTCTGTGACCCTTGGCAAGACACCTTCTCTGAGCTTCAGTTTCCCCATCTGTCAAACAGGGAAGCTAAACCTGCTCTGACATTCTTGCAGAGCAGCTGTGAGGAAAGAACTTAATTCTTGTAAAACATTGTTCTAAAGTCAGAAAGAGCCAGGTGCAGTGGCTCATGCCTGTAATTCTAGCACTTTGGGAGGCCAAGGAAGGAAGATTGCTTGAGTGCGGGAGTTCAAGACCAGTCTGGGCAACAAAGCAAGACCTTGTTTCTGCTCAAAATTTAAAAATTGGCCAGGCATGATGGTGTGCACCTGTAGTCCCACCTACTCAGGAGGCTGAGGTGGGAGGATCGCTTGAGCCCAGGAGTGTGAGGCTGCAATGAGCTATGACCACTGTACTCTAGCCTGGACTACAGAGCAAGACTCTGTCTCAAAAAAATAATAAAAATAAAAAATAGGCTGGGCACAGTGGCTCACACCTGTAATCCCAGCACTTTGGTAGGACAAAATGGGTGGTTGTTTAAGCCCAGGAGTTCGAGACCAGCCTGGATAACATGGCGAAGCCCTGTCTCTACAAAAAATACAAGAATTTGCTTAAAAAAATACAAAAAAGGCTGAGTACAGTGGCTCACGCCTGTAATCCCAGCACTTTGGGAGGCTGAGGTGGGCAGATCACCTGAGGTCGGGAGTTCGAGGCCAGCCTGACCAACATGGAGAAACCCTGTCTCTACTAAAAAAAATACAAAAAAAAATTAGCCAAGCGTGGTGGTGCATGCCTGTAATCCCAGCTACTTGAGAGGCTGAGGCAGGAGAACTGCTTGAACTTGGGAGGCAGAGGTTGCAGTGAGCTGAGATCGCGCCACTGCACTCCAGCCTGGGCAACAAGAGTAAAACTCCATCTCGAAAAAGAAAAAAAAAAATTAGCCAGACGTGGTGGCACATACCTGTGGTCCCAGCTACTCAGAAGGCTGACGTGGGAGAACCAATTGAGCCTGGGAGGTCAAGCCATGATGGCACCACTGCACTCCACCTGGGTGACACAGCAAGACCCTGTCTCAAAAAATAGATAAATAAATAAGGCAGAGAGATTGTTGTCGCGACCATTGTGATGGCCCTTTCTGCTTCTCTGCTCCTCCAGGCCAACTCCAGGAGGGAAGGTGTATTAGTCTGTTTTTCCGCTGCTGATAAAGACATACCTGAGACTGGGAAGTTTACAAAAGAAAGAGGTTTATTGGACTTACAGTTCCATGTGGCTGGGGTGGCCTCACAATCATGGCAGAAGACGAAAGGCGCATCTCACATGGCAGCAGACAAGAGAGCTTGAGCAGAAAAACTCCCCCTTATAATAACCATCAGATCTCGTGCGACTTACTATAATGAGAACAGCATGGGAAAGACCTGCCCCCATGAGGCAATTACCTCCCACCTGGTCTCTCTCACAACACATGGGAATTCAAGATGAAATTTGGGTGGGGACGCAGCCAGACCATATCAGAAGGGCTCTATCTCAGACCTGCCCATTTGCCCTGACCTTGCGGCCATGGCGGCTGCTCCTGGGGAAAGGCGGGTCTGCATTCCTCCATAGCCTGAGAGGGGCTTATCTTCCCCCTGCTTCCCAGTGTTGCAGAGGGGAAGACAGGAGGTGGAAGAAAGGGGAGGCTGAGAGCCCGAGGAGGGCTTGCATCCTGGCCTGACCCACGAGAGTTCCCTTTCCCGCCACACCAGATGCAGGGCGGGATCCCAGTGACTGGGGCAGGTGTCTGGAGGAAAGAGCCAGGCCAGGGCTGGGAGAGGCAAAACCCGTGGGGCCTGAGCTGACACTGGCCCTGCTCTGGCAGCTTGTGTTCTGTGCCCTTGAGGCTGTGACTGTAGACCATGCCTTCCATCAGGGGCACCCCTTGAGCCTGCCCAGGGCCTGGGTCCTGACCCTGGAAAGCTCTCTGTCCGGTGGAGACACCGGTCTCCCTGAGCCTAAGGAAGCCCATTGTGGAGGAAGGGCTTGGAAGGAACTTCAGAAGAGGACAGTCCATCCTGTGTTTGAAAGGCTGTGGATGCCTGGATGACAAGCAGGGCACTGTGCTGACCAAAGGCGTGGTTGTGGAGATGTTACAGGTGGCCATGAGACTGGTCAGGTTGGGGACCGGCTAACTCCTGGGCCTAGAGAGGCTGACGTGGCCAGACTAAGGGCAGCCAGGCTCAAAGAAGGAGGCAGACAGGAGCCCTGGGAGGGGTGCAAGCAGCAGAAGCCTGGGGAGAGCCTGGTTTGGGGTTTGTGAATCTAGCAGCAGTGAGTACAGACTGGACTAGGGGTGAGGTGGAGGCAGGAGGCCAGGACTTGGGAGCTCCAAGCGTCCCATCTGGCCCAGGGAGGGCTGTCAGGCTCTGAACTGACCACACTCACTCTGGGCTCCTAGCTGACTCTCCCAGTACTGCCTACCCAGAGACTGGGTGCAGAGAGGAGCCCCCTAAGAGCCAGGGATGTGGAACAGTCGCAGGAGGCTGCTACAAGCCCCATGAGCAAGGCTGTTCCCACTGTCAGAGCTTTCCCAGGATGATAGGGAGTGCACTCTGCCTCTCTGGGGTGTGCCAGCCTACGGGGGCAATCGTAAGGCGCATGTCACTGAAAGAACACAGGTGTCCTTAAACATGGACTATCTGGGCTTTCTAGTGCTGAAATTCTTCCCACTCCCACTGCCCACTTCCCGTTATATAGAAACACAGTTGTTTCCTGTTTTGGTTTCTTTATTGTTTTTCTCTGTTTTTGTCAAGAATACATTCATTTATTCAAAATTATTTATTGTAGAATAATCAGGCATTGCGCTAAGCACTGAAGAATATAACGGAAAACAAAAACAAGTCTCTACCTTAAGGAGTTTGCATGCTTGCAGGAAAGACAGACATTAACAAATAATTATACAATTAAACTGCAATTGTGACAGGTGCCATGTAGGAATAAGAAAAATAGAGGGAATATAATCAATGCCACTTAATTATACACTTAAAAATATTTCAAATGGAAAATTTTATGTTATATGTATTTTACCACAATAAAAACATTTTTTAAAAATGTCGGTAATTAAAAAAAATAGAATATAACAAAGATCTGACTTGGTCTTGAGGGTTGGTGCAGGCTCTCCTAGTAAAGCAACATTTAAACTGAGATCTGAAACAGGAGTAGGAGTTGGCTAGGGGAAGAACTTTCTAGGAAATGGGCACAGCATGTGCAAAGGCCCCGAGATGGGATGGAGCTTGTAGTGTTCAAGAAACTAAAAGCCAGTGGGAACGGCAGATTTGGGACTATCATGTAAAAGCCACAGGAAATCAAGGTGCTGGTGTCAAGAGCCCAAGACCAAAGGGTCAGGCACATCCGTGGAAAGCGTGAGTCTCTAGGGCAAACCAACCCTGGTCATAGACTTCTGAGTACGGATCTGGATAACTTCCGGATGCAAGTCAGCCCAAGCCAGCTGCGGTCCTTGCAGGAGCTGCAGAGATTTTAGCCAGGGGCAGCAGAGCTCAAACTGACCTGAAGTCAGGATCTGGGCCCAAAGCTAACCCACTGTCTCTAGGCACACCTGGGATTACAGGTGTGAGCCACCATGCCTAGCCAAAACTGTGTTTTAAATTTAACTTTCTAGTCAGTTGCTGTTAGTATAAATATAATTGATTTTTTAATATCGACCATATATCCTGCAACCTTACTAAATTTATTTGTTAATTCTAACACTTTTTTTTGTAGATCCCCTAAAACTTTTATGTTCAAAATTTTGGTATCTATTAATAAAAAGTTTTACTTCTTCCTTTCCAGTCATTTTCCCTTTTAATTCTTGCATTATGGCATCTTTTAGGATCTCCAAATGTAATGTTGAGTAGAGATAATAAGAGTGGAGATCCTTATTTTATTCCCAATATATTTAGCATTTACAGTGATCTCCATTCCTTTCTGTAGATTCATGTTTCCATCAGGGACAAGTGTCTTCAGCCTGAATAAATTTCTTCCTTTCTTTTTTTTTTTTTTTTTGAGACAGAGTCTCCCTCTGTCACCCAGGCTGGAGTGCAGTGGCGCGATCTTGGCTCACTGCAACCTCCGCCTCCTGGGTTCATGCCATTCTCCTGCCTCAGCCTCCTGAGTAGCTGGGACTACAGGCATCCGCCACCACTCCCGGCTAATTTTTTTTGTATTTTTAGTAGAGACGGGGTTTCACCGTGTTAGCCAGTATGGTGTCGATCTCCTGATCTTGTGATCCACCCGCCTTGGCCTCCCAAAGGGCTGGGATTACAGGCGTGAGCCACCGTGCCCGGCCCAGCTTGAATAAATTTCTATAGCATTTTTTGTAGTGAAGGTGTTCTAGTTATCTATTGCTGCTTAACAAATCATTCAAAAATTTAGTGCATTAAATCAATAACAGTCACTTATTGTTGCTCATGGTTTCCATTGGTCAGTTATTCAGGAGCAACTTAGCTGAGTGGTTCTGGCTCAGGGTCTCTCATGATGTTTCAGTCCAGATGTCAGCCAGGGTAACAGCCACCTGGAGTGGGAAGACCTGCTTTCAACCTCACTCATGAAGTTGTTGACAAGCCTGTTTCTCACCAGACGTGTGAGTTTTCCATGGCACTATAACAATGACCACAAACTTGGTGGCTTAAGACAACAGATATTTATTCTTCCCCAGTTCTGGAAGACAGAAGTTCAAAATTGGTTTCAGTGGGCTAAAGTCAAGGTGTCAGGAGGACTGCTCTTGGACAGAATCTGTTCCCTGCCTCTTCCAGCTCCTGGTGCTCCAGCATTCCACCCTTGTCTTGTAGTTGCATCACTCCCATCTCTGCCTCTGTGGTCACATTGTTTCTCTTCTGTGCATGTCAAATCTCTCTTTCCTCCCACTTGTAAGAACACGTGTGATTGAATTTAGAGCCCAACTGGATAATACAAGATAATCTTTCAGTCTCAAGATCCTTCCTTTAATTACATCTTCAAATCTCTTCCAAGTTTTTGCCATATAAGCTAATTTTAACAGCTTTCAATTTGCTGGGTCACATCGTAACACTATGTGGATAACTTTTGAGGGACATTTTCAACTTACCACGCTGGCTGTCGGCCAGAGACCTTAGCTCTTTACCAATGGGCCTCTCCATAAGCTATTTGAGTGTCTGTGACATGGCAGCTGGTGGCTGAGGCTAGGGACTTGTCAAAGTCGTCTTTATCACATCTGGTGCCTGAGATAGGAAGACTCATTAAGCTAGGATTTGGAATAGCTGGGCCCTTCATGTCTCTATTTTTTTTAATTTATTTTAATTTTTGGTTTTGTGGTACATGTGCAGGATGTGCAGGTTTGTTACATAGGTAAATGTGTGCCATGGTGGTTTGCCGTACCTATCAAACCATCACCTAGGTATTAAGCCCAGCGTGCATTAGCTATTTTTCCTGATGTTGTTTCTCCCCCCTCCCCACCCCGCAACAGGCCCCAGTGTGTGTTGTTCCCCTCCCTGTGTCCATGTGCTCTCATTGTTCAGCGCCTCTATTTCTGTGTGGCTTCTTCACATGCTCTCCAACATCACGCGTTCAAGATAGCCAGACTTCTGATATGGTGGGTCAGGGATCCAAAAAGCATGTGCCCTGAGTCAGGTGGCAATTGCATTGCTTTTTATAACTTAGCCTTAGCAGCCATATAGGTTACTTCCCATATGTTGTGTTAGTTAAAAGCCAGTCATAAGGCCAGCCCAGATTCTAAAAGAAGGAAATTAGATTCTACCTATTGATGGGGCAAGTGTTAAAGAATTTGCAGGTAAGATTTCAAGCCACCTCAGCAGTTTCCTGGTGACAAATCCTCCCATCTTCTATTTAAATAAAAATGTCATTCTTTCACCTTATTTTTCAAGGATATATTTACTGGAAAAGAATTCTGGCTTGATCATTTACTTATTTTAGCACTTTGAAATATACTGTTACAATATCTTTTGGTCTTCATCGTTTGTTATGAAAAGTCAGTTATCATTTCTATCAGTTTCCTTTTATGTAATGTGTCCTCGCCACCCCATCCCACCTCACCTCTGCTTTGGTTGCTTTTAAAATATTATCTTTTTAAAATCATTATTTTGTGACAGGATCTCGCTCGGTCACCCAGGCTGGAGTGAAGTGGCATAAACCTGGCTCACTGGCTGGGCTCAAATGATCTTCCTGCCTCAGCCTCCGACGTAGCTGTGACCACAGGCGCCTGCCACCATGTCTGGCTAATTTTTTTATTATTTGTAGAGACAAGGTTTCACTATGTTGCCTAGCTGGTCTTGAACTCCTGCCCTCAAGCGATCCTCCCACTTCAGCCTCCCAAAGTGCTAGAATTATAGGCATAAGCCACTGCATCCAGCCTTACAACCTTAATTTTAGAATATTTTCATTATCTTAAAAAGGAACCCTATATCCATTAGTAGTCACTTCCTATTTCTCCTCAATCCCCCTAGCCCTAAGAAACCACAAATCTACTACTGTTTGTCTCTACAGATTTGCTTATTCTGAACATTTCATTTAAGTGGACTAATACAATATATGATCTACTGTGACTGGCTTCTTTCTCTTAACATAACGTTTTCAAGATTCATCCATGTTATAGCATGTATGAGTACTTCATTCTTTTTATGGCCAAATAATATTCCATTATGTGGACATACCACATTTTGTTTACCCATTCCTCAGTTGATGGACATTTGGGTTGTGTGGGGAAAAAAAAGACAGATCAGATTGTTACTGTGTCTATGTAGAAAAGGAAGACATAAGAAACTCCATTTTGATCTGTACAAAGAAAAATTGTTTCTGCTTTGAGATGCTGTTAATCTGTAACTTTAGCCCTAACCCTGTGCTCACAGAAACATGTGCTTTATTGAATCAAGGTTTAAGGGATTTAGGGCTGTGCAGGATGTGCCTTGTTAACAATATGTTTGCAGGCAGTATGCTTGGTAAAAGTCATCGCCATTCTCCATTCTCTATTAACCAGGGACACCATGCACTGCGGAAAGCCGCAGGGACCTCTGCCCAAGAAAGCCTGGGTATCGTCCAAGGCTTCCCCCCACTGAGACAGCCTGAGATATGGCCTCGTGGGAAGGGAAAGACCTAACTGTCCCCCAGCCCAACACCTGTAAGGGGTCTGTGCTGAGGAGGATTAGTAAAAGAGGAAGGCCTCTTTGCAGTTGAGGCCTCTGTTTCCCACACATCCCTGGGAATGGAATGTCTCGTGTAAAGCTGACTGTTCGTTCTATTCTGAGATAGGAGAAAACCACCCTGTGGCTGCAGGCGAGATATGCTGGCAGCAATACTGCTCTGTTCCTCTTTGCTACACTGAGACGTTTGGGTAAAAAGAAACATAAATCTAGCCTACGTGCACGTCTGGGCACAGTACCTTCCCTTGAACTTATTTATGACGCAGATTCTATTACATGTTTTCTTGCTGATCTTCTCCCCCCCATCACCCTGTTCACCCCGTTCTGCCACACTCCCCTTGCCGAGATAGTGAAAATAGTAATCAATACTGAGGGAACTCAGAGACCGGCGCCGGTGCAGGTCCTTACATGCTGAGTGTACCGGTCCCCTGGGCCCACTGTTCTTTCTCTATATCTTTGTCTCTGTGTCTTATTTCTTTTCTCAGTCTTTCGTCCCTCCTGATGAGAAGTACCCACAGGTGTGGAGGGGCAGGGCCCCCTTCAGGGTTGTTTTAATATTTAGGCTATTATGAAAAGTGCTGCTGTGAACATTTATGTACAAGTCTTTGTGTGAACATCTGTTTTCATTTCTCCTGGGTATATACAAAGGAGTGGAATTGCTGGATCATATGGTAACTCTATGTATAACCTTTCGGGGAACTGCCAGATGGTATTCCAAAGTACCTGCATTCCCACCAGCGGTATAGGTGGTTTCTAATTTCTCCACATCCTTGCCAACACTGTTCTTATTTTCTTATTTATAGCCATCCTACCAGGCATGAAGTGCTATCTTTTTTTTTTTTTTTTTGAGATGGAGTCTCGCTCTGTCGCCCAGGCTGGAGTGCAGTGGCACAATCTCGGCTCACTGCAAGCTCTGCCTCCCGGGTTCACGCCATTCTCCTGCCTCAGCCCCTCCGAGTAGCTGGGACTATAGGAGCCTGCCACCACGCCCGGCTAATTTTTTGTATTTTTAGTAGAGACGGGGTTTCACCGTATTAGCCAGGGTGGTCTCGATCTCCTGACCTCGTGATCCGCCCGCCTCGGCCTCCCAAAGTGCTGGGATTACAAGCGTGAGCCACCGCGCCCGGCCATGAAGTGCTATCTAATTGTGATTTTGATTTGCATTTCCTGGTGGCCGATGATGCCAAACATTTTTTAACGTGCTTATTGTCCATTTGCATATCTTCTTTGGAGAAATGTCTATTCAAATCCTTTGCTCAGTTTTAATTGGATTATTTGTCTTCTTTTTATTGAGTTGTAAGTGTTCCTTATATATTCTAGATATAATTTCCTTATCACATGTATGATTTGCAAATGTTTTCTCCCACTCTGTGGGTTAACTTTTCACTTTCTTGATGATGTCCCTTGAAGCACATAGATTTTAATTTTGATTAAGTCAAAATTTATTTGTTAATGTTTGTGCGCTTTTTAACCTTATCTAAAAAGAAACTTGTCTAACACAAGGTCACAAAAGATTTCTTAATATTTTATTTTAATATTTTTACAGTTCTAGCGTTAACATTTAGATCTTTTATACATTTGAGTTAATTTTGTGTGTGGTATGAGGAAAGAATCTTACTTATTTATTTATTTTTGGCATGTGTCCCAGCATTATTTGTTGAAAAGACAATTATTTTCCCATTGGATTGTCTTGGTAGCCTTCTTGAAAATCTGTTCACTGTAAATGTGAATTGATTTCTGAATTCTTAATTCTATTTCATTCACCTATATGTCTGTCCTTATGCCAGTACCTCATTGTCTTAATTACTGTGGGTTTTCAATATGTTTTGAAATCAGGAAGTGCAAATCCTTCAACTTTGTTCTTTTTCAAGAATGTTTTGACTATTTTAGGTCTCTTGAATTTTTTGTTGTTGTTGTTGTTTGTTTGTTTTTTGAGATGGAGTCTCACTCTGTTGCCGAGATTCTGGAGTGCAGCGGCATGATCTCAGCTCACTGCAAGCTCCGCCTCCCAGGTTCACGCCATTCTCCTGCCTCAGCCTTCTGAGTAGCTGGGACTACAGGCGCCCGCCACCACGCCCGGCTAATTTTTTGTATTTTTAGTAGAGACGGGGTTTCACCGTGTTAGCCAGGATGGTCTCGATCTCCTGACCTCGTGATCCGCCCGCCTCGGCCTCCCAAAGTGCTGGGATTACAGGCATTAGCCAACTGCACCTGGCCAGGTCCCTTGAATTTTTATACAAATTTTAGGACTAGCTTGTCAATTTCTGCAAAGAAGCCAGCTAAGATTTTGATAAAAATTGTGTTGACTTGTGGATAAATTTGGAGAGCATTACCATCTTAACAGTATTAAGTCTCTTGATCATGAGATGTCTTTCCATTTATTTAGGTCTTCCTTAATTTCATTCAACAATGTTTTGTGCTGTTCAAGTTAAAAATAGTTTTTCTCTCTACCCTTTGGATTGAATAATTTCTACTATTTTTTCTTCAAGTTCACTTTTTTTTTTTGAGACCAAGCCTTACTCTGTCACCCAGGTTGGAATGTAGTGGCACAATCTCAGCTCACTGCAACCTCCTCTCCCAGGTTCAAGCGATTCTCCTGCCTTAGCCTCCCAAGTAGCTGGGATCACAGGCACGCACCACCATGCACAATAACCAAATAAAAATACATGCACAATAACCAAGTATCTTAGCCACTGTGCTAAGCAATTCCAGTCAATTGCTTCCTAGGAAATCGTGTGTTGCTGAGCTGTGTGGAGATGTGCCAAGGACCTCATAGAGCTTCACCTAAATTCAGGCAGTGCATATAGTAGTGGTTAAGAAGATGCAGCTGGGTGCGGTGGCTCATGCCTGTAATCCCAGCACTTTGGGAGGCCGAGGTGGGCAGATCACCTGAGGTCAGGAGTTTGAGACCAGCCTGGCCAACGTGGTGAAACCCCATCTCTACTAAAAATACAAAAATTAGCCGGGCATGGTGGTGGGAGCCTGTGATCCCAGCTATTCGGGAGGCTGAGGCAGGAGAATTGCTTGAACCCGGGAAGCAGAGGTTGCAGTGAGCCAAGATTGCACCACTGCACTCCAGCCTAGGCAACACAGTGATACTCCATCAAAAAAAAAAAGGAGAGCGATACTCCGTCTCAAAAAAAGAAAAGGGAGATGCAATCTGAAGTCAGATTGCCTCGATTTGAAACTCAACCATCCCCATTACTATCTGTATAACCTTTAGCAAGTTACTTCATCTCGCTATGCTTCCATTTCCCCATAAAATAGGGATTATAATTCAGTACCTACTTGATAGGAGATAATCAAATGAATTAATTTGTGTAAAGCAATTGGAACAGTGCCTGGCATATACTAAGTGCTCAGCAAATGTTAGTTCTCACTTTTTAAAAAGTGAAATAATATTACCCTAAAAGGCCAGGCTCCTTCTGCTCTGTGTCCCCACTGCCTGACCCCTTTGCCTGTCACATTCAGAGCTGCCTCTCACGTGTATAGGCTGTGTATGTGTTTCTTTATCTTCCTCTTTAAACCCTGGGCTCCTCCATGGCAGGGACCAAGTCAGTGAGCCAGAACCAGCCCACTACAGAGCACAATGCCCCCACAATGCCCCCACTGGCAGAAGCCTCACCCCAGCTTCACCCCTACCCCCCACCCCCACCCCCATAAAGTTCCTCTGGAGTCTGAGGAATGGGCAGTGTTCTTTCTTCTTCTCATCTCCCTGGAAGAAAGGTAGAGAATCACCTATCATGAGAGCTGGGACTTACAGGCCGTCCCATCCACCCTTCCCCCATTTTACAGATGGGTTAAGTAAGGCCCTCCTAGGAGAGGAGTACCTAAAGTCGTGCTTGTGGTATTTAGAATGAAAATGGCAAGCAATGGGGAGATGGTGATTTTCTAGTAGCCTTTGCTTTGGGCTGGAATCATGTCAGCTTTGAGCATCACACTGCCCTTCCTGTGGTGACCAAAAGCACCAACTGACCGTTCTCTGTGTCTGTCATCAATACAACATATGAAAACACCTGGATTATGATTTAATATATGCACATTGTTTATATAAAACATTTTCCAGGCCGGGCGCAGTGGCTAATGCCTGTAATCCCAGCATTTTGGGAGGCTGAGGCGGGCGGATCACCAGGTCAGGAGTACGAGACCAGCCTGACCAACGTGGTGAAACCCCGTCTCTACTAAAAATACAAAAATTAGCCGGGCGTGGTGGCGCGTGCCTGTAATCCCAGCTACTCGGGGGGCTGAGGCAGGAGAATCGCTTGAACCCGGGAGGCAGAGGTTGCAGTGAGCCGAGATCGCGCCACTGCACTCCAGCGTGGGCGACAGAGTGAAGACTCCATCTCAAAAAAAAAATAATAATAATAATAAATAAAATAAAATAAAACATTTTCCAAAAGGGTCTGATGATGAATGGTTGGATGCAGGGGTTTAGAGGACCCTGAAGTGCCCCACTCTCTGTACCTCCCCATTCTTTGTCCCTATCCTGATCCACCCCAGTCACCCAACAGGCCTAAGACTATTGGGTATGGCTGGCTTGTTAGGAGCATAAATTCTGGAACCCACTTGCCCAAGTTTATATTGTGACTCTGCTAACCAAAGGACCTTGGCAATTTCAATAATTTCTCTGTATCTCAGTTTCCTCATCTGTAAAGTGAGGGTGGTGATAGTACCTCATTGGGTTGTTACGAAGATTGCATGTGTAAGGTGCATAAAACATTGTCCGACCTGCAGTGCTGGGTATGTGTTAGTTACTAGCTAGTACTGTGATTATTCCTGTCTGGTTTTCTTCTGCCCTCTTGGGCCTGGGGGCCTGGCAACACCCAACTTTGCAGACTTGTCCCTACCTGCTGCAGCAGAATTCCAGCCCAGAGCCCTAGATGACCAGTCACAGAGAGAAAATGAGAAGGCCTTTTATCTGTGACATCTGAGGAAACAGAGTCCCAGAATGAACCAGGGACTTGCCCAAGGTCACAAAACTGAAACAGAGCCTGGGCTAGAAGCCAGATGTTCTGGTGCCCAGAGAACTTTGTCTTGGGTACGGCCAGGCTGCTTGCCAACTCCTTTAGGGCTTTGGAGTGGAACTTGATGTCTGACACATTTATTTGTATACAGCAGGCTGTGGGATTTGGCATGACAGAGTTGGACACTATGAGCACTGCCAATTGGGTAAGAAGTGAGCTGGCTGGGCTGCCCCACCCACCCAGGCAGGAGCCAAGGTGGAGCTGAGATGAGCCTTGGGTGCTGAGGCCTCTCAGCAAACACACTTCTGCTGGGGTCTTGGGCTGGGGGCTTCAGTCAGTCAAGGGCTCCAGGGTACCTGCTCCAAATATGTTCTTTCTGGTGGATTCTAGGGGGATATGTGTTAAGCCACCCCTGCCCTCACCCTTTCTGAAAGATTATAGGTCCCTAGCAGATCTCTGCTCAACCCAAAACCTTACCCATGTGAGCTGGAAAACCAAGACTGGGGATGGTCCACAGCCCACGTCTATCACCTTGGCCTTGACTCCTCTCCTCTGCACTAGCCTCCCATACTGTCTCCCATGAAATAATCAGACCTTTACTCCTTGCCAGCTTTCTTCCTTTAACATCATTATACCCCCTCCCCAAGCCTGGGCCCAGCAACCCTGCAAAGAATGCATCTTTGTTAATCGATCCCATCATCTCTAAATCTTCAAGGCAGGGACCGTGTCCATTTTTGTCACTTTACCCCCTCATCCCATGCAACATCTGGCACAGAGGAGGTGCTAAATTAATACTCATAGAAGGAAGGAGGATCCTCAGGGAACTGTCAGTCACTGGGGCAGGGAGAAATCAATTCCAACTTTGGGAATAAGGACTTAATTCACATTTTTATTTCATGACAGGCCATTATATTTTTTAAAAAAGCAATACCCAGTTTCTAAATGCTGAGTGCCTTGGGAGGAGATCAGCCATGGCAGCTCCAGGAAGAAGCAGGAGGGCTGAGGTCCCTCCCAGAGGAGGCAAGGTCTGAAGAGTGTCATAGGCGGCTCTACCACAGCAGGTCAGCCAGTGGGTTTTGTAAGAAGACGAAAGGGTAGATTACACATTTCCCAAGCCTTCCTGATCTTGGAATGAGTCATGTGCTGGCATTATAACTGTTGAGGTTTCCTTCCTTCCATCCATCCTTCCTTTTCCTTCCTTCCTTCCTTTCTTTCTTTCTTTCTTTCTTTCTTTCTTTCTTTCTTTCTTTCTTTCTTTCTTTCTTTCTTTCTTTCTCTTTCTTTCTCTTTCTTTCTTTTTTCTTTCTTTCTTTTCTCTTTCTTTTTCTTTCTTTCTTTTCTTTCTTTCTTTCTTTTTCTTTTCCCTTCCCTTCCCTTCCCTTCTCTTTTCTTTTCTTTCTTTCTTTTTCGAAGTTTTGCTCTTGTTGCCCAGGCTGGAGTGCAATGGCACAATCTCAGCTCACTGGAACCTCTGCCTCCCAGGTTCAAGCAATTCTCCTGCCTCAGCCTCCCAAGTAGCTGGGATTACAGGCATGCACCACCACGCCCAGCTAATTTTGCATTTTTAGTAGAGATGGGGTTTCACCATGTTGGCCAGGCTGGTCTTGAACTCTTGACCTCAGGTGATCCACCCGCCTCAGCCTCCCAAAGTGTTGGGATTACAGGCATGAGCCACCGTGCCTGGCCACTGTTGAGGTTTTCAAACCTCATCAATTTGGGCACTGTGCATCCAGAGCTAGACTTGAAGGACATTTGAGGACATTTCTATTTTCATTCTCTACCAACATCAAGTATCAGTGACAATTCCATTCATTAACATCATGGCTCAGCCCTCACCAGAAGAGAGGGAGGAGGAGAAGAGAAACAAGTTCATCTTTAGCTCTTCAGGACAAAGGAGCGGTCTGAATTCCTTTCTGGGATTCGCTAGGATTGGGGTCGTTAATATAGCATGGGCTTCCGAAGTCCTGTGAGAACAAAAAACAGCAAGAAGTCCTGTGAGAACAAAAAACAGCATTAGGGTGCAAAGTGCATTGATGGGGGTCTATGGGGGGGCTCCCAGCAGCTTCTCAAAAGGGGTCCTAACGCATCAGAGGCTCAGGACCAGTACTCGAGTCAAACTGTTAGGGTGTCCTGAAGTGGCAATAGGCAAGAATTGCTGAGGTGTAATTGAAATTTGGTGAAGGGTAGAATTCTCTCGAAGCTAGAGTGCTGGCATTGACCTACCAGTTTAGGGTAGCAATCTGACAGTCGTTTGCCATCTGACTAGGTGGAGGACCTTGAACCACCCTTGTCCCAATTACTGCCTCTGTACCCTGCTCCTTGGCCTTAAAATTAGGGCTGAGGCTGGGCCCGGTGACTCACTCCTATAATCCCAGCACTTTGGGAGGCCGAGGCGGGCAGATTTCTTGAGGTCAGGAGTTCAAGACCAGCCTAGCCACCATGGCCAATCCCATCTCTACTAAAAATACAAAAATTTGCCAAGTGTGGTGGTGCACACCTATAATCCCAGCTACTCAGGAGGCTGAGGTAGGAGAATCACTTAAACCTGGGAGGTGGAGTTTGAAATAAGCCAAGACTGGGCCATTGCACTCCAGCCTGGGCAACAGAGTGAAACTTTGTCTCAAAAGATAATAATAATTGGGGCTTAAAATTTCCCCCTAACACTGGCTAGGGCTGCCTCCATTTTTTCACCTCATCCAACCCTCACTCATGCCAGAGGCAGTTTGGAATTTGGGAGTTGTAGCTTGCAGGTAATAATCAAAGATGAGGGAGTGTGTGAGCTCCCTAAGGGGAAGAGGGGGTTGAGACGTGGGCAGATCACCAGGGACAGCCCCCAGGAAACTCCAGGAAGAAGGAAGATGCTGGTGGGCGCTGGCTGCTGCCACAGACCGGCTAGTCCCTGTAGTGAAGGAGGAGGTGGAGGGTGGAGGGGATATTAGAAGGCACAGGGCAAGGTGCAGGGATATTTGTTACCATGGAATAGGGGCTCTCCTGTGGGAATGGGGGGAGCTGGGGTGGTTGGCTGAGTTTTATGACATGCACATACTGGGTAACCTTGTGTGTGTAGCATCCTGGCTTCAGAGCAGGCCGTGGAGACCCCTGTTCACAATGCTGGCTCTGCCTTTTGCTGCCTGGGCAACACTGAGCAAGTCTAGCATTCTATCACCTCTTTTGGAAAATGTGACTACTAATAAAACCTACATTGCAGGGCCATGGAGAGAATGGGAGAAGCCAACACAAGGCGCTCGGCATAGTACATGTGCTTAGTAAAGAACCCAACCAAACAAAAAGACGAGCTTCTCGCCCAAGCCTGGGGGACCCAGTGGCAGGAACTGTCTCCCGAGGCTCTGCCAAGGATGACGGCCAAAAAACTGCCTCTCCTGCCCACAATGGCAGGTCCTTCTCCTGCTGCCTGCCGTTCTTATGTAAGAGCCACACAGGTGGGCAACTGGGTCCCGTGCCATATAGGTCAGAGGTATCTGGGGCCACACCTTGACAGCAGCCCTAGGGCAGGCTGGGGCGGGTCCCCACTCATGCCCAACCCCACTGCCTCATCACCCAGAACCTGGGGCATCCACAGCCGCTGGCTCCCATACTCAGCATGCCTTAGCTGAGGGAGCAGAGGGGATGCTGAGCCCTGTGCCTGCCAGGTGCAAGAAGGAGGAAGGTGAGCACCCTGGGGCAGCCAGACCCCCAGGCACACCCTCTACCGTGAGTCCTCTATGGGGGTCCTCAGGCTGGGAATTGGGAATTAGGAGGGAGCTGCCAGAGGCCCGATCTTTGAGGTGAGGCAGTCCATGCAGACTAAAGAGAAGCAGGGGGCGTGGGGTCCACCGCGCAGGGTGATGGGGAAGCCAGTGTGAATCACCATTGCAGACTATATTGTTGCTATTGGGAGCATCGGGCTGTGCACAGGCCTGTGTGACTAGCACTGTGGGGTTTGGAGGAGGCATTGCTCTCCCTGTTTGGGGATTTTAGGATATGGGGAACTAGTTAGGCAACACCTTCCATGGAGAACATTCTCCAGCCATTGGGGAGTCAATTCTGCTTTGCCCACTGAGCAGAGAGAGGTGGGAACTACCAGAAGTGATGGGGAGATGGGGAGGCTGGTGAATGGTAGCCAGAAGTCTCTGCAGAGCAGGAGTCTTGGAGATTTTATTTATTTGCTCATCAGTTGGCTGTGGGGAATGGAGACCACAGCCCCAAGGCAGCCACCTCCTGTGAGGCATTCTCCATTGAATCTGAGGGTGTTTGGGTTTACGAGGCCATAAATTACAGCAGGGTGTCCCACCCCAGGAGCAGATGAGTCATGGCCAGGAAAGACGGCAGCTGTCCCCTCGCCCAGCCAGGCTGCCAGCGGTGACTCACGCTGTATCTCTGTTGCAGGGCGGTCCGGTGGAGCTGGGCCTCTCTGGGGCTGCTGTGGCTCTCCCGGGAGGGGGACTCCGTGACACATTCTCTGAGGTTCTGGCTCTCTCCTGGGCGAGCTCACAGATCGCAGCCACCCCCCAGGCACCATGCCAGAGGTGCTCCTGCTCAGGTCTGCCAGCTCCATCCTGAGGACCGCGTAAGGAACAAGGAGCCCACCTTCCCCCGCCTCCCGCTCCCCAGCCAGTCTCCCAGGGAAAGTAGTTGGCCCGGAACCTGGACCCCCAGACTTGGGTCTAGGGTTTTTTCATTCTGTTGGTCACCCTCTCAATCTTGCCAAGTTATCTTTTTCTTCTTGCGCCCCCAAAGATCTGTGAAAGCTCATGCGTAATAATGATGAGAGCTGACTATGTACTAAGCACTTCTCATATATCACCTTCTCCTTGCAATAGCCACAGGATACGGGCAGAAAACCGAGGGCCAGAGAGGAACCGTGACTCAGCCACATAACTAGTAAAGTGAGTTGTGCCCAAGCAGGCAGACAGACTGGTGAATTTTGATGCTATCCTGTTTCAAGAAAGCATTCATTGAGCACCTACTTCATACACAACAGTGGCCTGGCTGCCGAAGGCTGAGTGAGAAGAAAGGGCAACAGAAATAAATAGGAAATGGATCCTCATCCATGAAGCGTTCACATGGGAAATGAGGGTCCTCCTCAATTTATGTGTCACACACATAGTGACAACTTGAGAAGGTTTAGGTCCAACCAACATGTACTGAGCTCCAACAGTGAGTACTCATGGCCAGAGGACAGAGCTGAATCAGAAGTGGCCCCAGCTCTCAAGCTATGTGTGACCGTCAAAGCCCAAACATGAGTGTCCAAGGGCCATAGGGGTGAGAGGGTGTTGGGGAAATCTAGGAGGGCTTCCTGGAGGAGGAGTTGAAGGAGGCTTGGGAGGCTCTGTGTGCAAATGGTTCCCATCAGCTCCTCTGGCAAGGTAGAAGGAGTAAGGAGACACCAATCCACCAAGAGATGGTTAAGAGGAAGGCGCAGTGCAGACACTCCCAGGCTCCTCTGCCCCCCACACACATCTTACATCATACTTGCTCAAACACGCCCTTTGTTTTCTTGTTCCCATGCTGCTGGGTAGGTGCCGATAAAGTGTTTTTGTTTTCTGTGAAAGGAGAGCAAGGCAATGAGCTTAAAGTGTGCTTATGTGAGCTGAGGTCAGAGAATGAATCCTTGTTCTCATCCGGGTGAAAGAGGGCCACCCTTGCAGGCTCTTCTTCCTCCTGGGAATTCAAAATGCAGACAGAAGCCAGTCAGCCTCCTCAGGCCATTCTCCCACCATTACTGTCATTCAATCATGTTAGGTGACTTCTGCCAACCTCTGGAGTATTGCCTTCCAGAAGGAGCATAATTTTCCAGAATGACAGGAATAATATGTTAATCGCCTTCGGCGTGCTCATGATGCTCACAATGACAGTAATATCAACTCACCTGTAGGATCATTTATGGCCACCTGTCCTTCCTGGAATAGCAGCAAGAATTAGGAGAAGGGCCCAAAATGCTTCTGAGGAGTCAAGACAGAGTAGGGGCGGCTCCCCAAACCTCAGCTTCTTTTCTTCAAGGAAAACCTGATAGGTTCCATTGTGGAACATGTCCCCCGATGTAATCTATAGTTCTAATGAGCTTGTTTTCTATTCTGCTACAAAAAGAAATGGCAATGTAGGAGTGAGATGAATTGCTAGAAGCCAGCACACTGAAAGTAGCAAGAAGTGACTGCTAGTCACAGAGGGAGGGTTAAAAACTAAAAAATGGCCGAGCATGGTGGCTTGCGCCTGTAATCCCAGTACTTTAGGAGGCCAAGGCGGGAAGATCGCTTGAGCCCAGGGGTTGGAGACCAGCCCTGGCAACATAGCAAGATCCTGTCTCTACAAAAAATACAAAAATTAGCCAGGTTTTATGGTGCGGGCCTGTAGTCCCAGCTACTTGGGAAGCTGAGATGAGAGGATTGCTTGAGCCTAGGAGTTTGAGGTTGCAGTGAGTGGTGATTGTGCCCCTGCACTCCAGCCTGGGTAACAGAGCGAGACCCTGTCTGCAAAATATAAATAAATACATACATACAAAATAAAAACTGAAAGACGACCAGTACAAACAACAATGAGTGTGAGACAGCACTCACGATGAGGAGAGGCAGATAGCCTGAGCAGTTTCACTTGTTTCTGTGTGACAAGTCAGGTCAGGAAAGCCTGTTACTGGTTATAACTCTGAGTGAGCAGGAAGTTACTGGAGGTTTAGCACATTCTATTTCAGATGACAGCTCCTCAAAGGGACCACCTCTGAAAGCCCCTAGTAAGGAAAAGATCAGGCTTAATTCATTTGGAAAATTAGGTTTTGACATTCTCTTAATCATGCGCCCCAAATTCTGTAAGCGTAGGGCATAGAGAGTTGAATCAGTGCCTTGGGCCAGCCACAGGGATAAGGAAGGTGTTCTTGTTAAACTGATACTGGCAGAGGGCCAGGGTCCACCCTCTCATTGACCATGGTTGCTGGACAATATCAGTGTCTGAGCAACAAGAAATTTGACATTGCACTGGGTGCTGGCCCTCCAGGAAAAGGCACCCACCCGCAGCAAGAAGGTGCTGCCAACAGCCTCATCGTCCCTATAAACAGAAGGTTCTAATTACGATAAGTACGTTTGACCCATGGCTTCCTTTGGTGGCTGTCTTTTCATTTAGTCTTTGTGCAGCTATTTTAAAACCAGAACCAGTTTACACTAATTTTCTGTGGGGAGAGAAGTGCTGCCCGTACCTTTTGATTAGGAGGATTTAAAAACAGGTTTGTTTGTGAGGAAGCAGTTCAGATGGTGGGACATTACAGCCAAGGACAGCCTCCTGCCTGGCTAATGTGGAGGTGGCCGCCCAGCTGGTGATCTCAGAGGCTGATTAGAGCTGCTAACTCTAATCTGGGGTGCTGTCCACCCTGCTGTCCACCGTCTTCTGAGAACACAGGCTGAGATGGGGCATGGACATCAACCAAGTTCACAGTCTTTCCCAGATGATCACAGTGCGGGCCTCTGAACCTAGCAGTGTACGTGTCCCTCATTTGCTGTCACTGCCTGAACCCAGAGCTCAGAGGCCATTTGGTAACATTGCAGCCCAAAGTGGAGGCAGCTTCTACCTGGCTATCCCAGAGAGCTGTAACCAAGGATCCAAAGTCAGTAGGACGAGTTTGGCAGCATTCGGGCGCCTCTGTCTGCTCAGCACAGGAGGCCTCGCCCCGGAAGCACGCGTTGCCATCTCTTCAGTTTTTCCACAACCTCCCTGGAGTGGGTCGCCATAGCAATGGAAGGGCTGCTCCAGGCCTGTGGCCCAGGCCTTGCTCACAAATTTCCCAAGAACGGCGCCACCTCGGTTCCCCAGTCATCCCCCTTCTCCCCATCCCCCTCCCTTCATAACTTTCTGATATCTTTCGCTTTAAAACCTATCTCAGGTTCTTAAACAGATGGCTGCCAGGTGGGCCTAGGTGTGTTCACAAACTTAGTTTTGTTCGGAACCTGCAGTGCCGACAAGGAGTAAGGCTGAATGTGAGAAGCAGGTAATTGGCACGGCTTCCTGGGAACTGGGCAGGGATGGGGCTAGCCCCACCCTGACTGACAAACAGACAGGACTCCCTGGAGCCAGGGTCCTACCCTCAGGGACACCATGACCAGCTGCACAGGTTGCATGCGGCACAACTCCAGCAGATTCTGTTTACATAGTTGTTGACTGTGAAATGTGTCTCTGGAGTTGTATAATCCTGCTGCAGTCCTGAAGTGTGTACTGAAATCCAGCTGCTCGGCCATCTAGGAGGTTGAGGTCTGGCCAGGTGAACCCTGAGGAAAAATGGTGCTGAAGGGCAGTCAGGCTGAAATGATAATGAAAGCCCAGAAACCCACGAAACTCGGGCTGGCCAGAAGGGGAGACCCTTTAGCCAGGGTCACCGAGCCTGGGAGGCGAGGGGGATCTGGGTCAGGAGTGAAGGTAGAAATCCCTGGGCCTCAGGTCTCCCTGGACCCGTGCCTGTCTTCTCCATGGAGTGAACAGACATGGGGTGCACCCACAAGCACATGGAAGAGGGGAGGCTCTCACTGGGGGCTGGAATAGGACCCCTGAGAGCCCTATGAGTACCTGCAGCTCCACTCAGAGTTTCTGGGCATGGCTGGGGACTGGTAGGTGCAGGGAGTGACAGGTGGGGGAAGCCCCGCCCCAAAAGTCTGCCCTCTCCAGGAGTGGTGTTCAGAATCCTCCAGTGCCGACCTCAGCTCCGTCCTCATCCAGGTGGGGACGCTGAGACCCTGAGAGAGGCATGAACTTGCCCAGGGTCACACCACGAAGTAGAGCAGAGAAGGCCTTGAATTCCCTTTCTCCCAAGCCCTCAGAGCCTGCAGGGAGGCTGGGTGGGGGCAGGGTCAGCCCCTACAACCACTGAGGTCTTGTCCCCTGACTCCCACTGGGGTCTCCTCTGTGGACAGCCCCAGCATTTGCAGGAGACAGTGTCCCCCTGGGGGTGCTGAGATGTGTGCCAGGCCGGAGTTCCTGAGCCCAGGCCAGTCCCCCACGTTCTAATGAATGTTTTTCCTGGTCCCCTCACCACCCCAGCTCACTGACTGACAGGCAGCCACTCTCCAAAGAGTCCCTGAACCATGCTCTCGAGCTCTCAGTGCCAGAGAAGGTGAATAATGCCCAGTGGGATACTCCAGGTAAGCCAGCTGGGGGTTGCGGGGTGGGGCAGGGCGGGAAACTGCACTGTGCTGGGTGTGCTGGAGGGGTGGGTGGTGTGGGGGACCACCACACAGAACTGCGGGAAGAAGCAGCTGGGGATCTTGCTGGTCTCCATGCTCCCAGGGACCCCACCAAGCCCCTTCCTTCATGGCTGCCGTCAGGGCCAGGCGTGATGGAAAGGAATGGGGGATAGGGAGATTTCTTCTTCAAGAAAGCTGGGGAGAGGCCAGAGATAGAGAGACAGGTAGGACATCATCTGGGGCCAGGCCTTGGGAACTTGGATCTCCAGCACAGGGTTGCTGAGGGACAGGAGAAAGCCCAGATAAGCAATGCCTTGGGATTTTCGGCCTGGTTAACTGGGGCAAGGGGCAGGCAGACGGGTGCAGGCTAGAAAGGTTTGTTTTGGAGGCTTGAAACATTACATGTTATTTTCTTGATCTCCACCATGAAATAATTGTGCCTTAAGGAAGGCAGAGTTGTTTACTCTGACTCTGAAGAGTCATCAAAATGATAATAACAATAATAATAATACAGCTTTTGTGCACTTTTATTGGCTGCACAACAACATTGTAGCAACAACAGAAATTTAAAAACAAAAAGAAAACAATAGGTACCCAGCACAGAGGGTCACTGCTGCCAGACCAGCTGCCCCTCTCGCAGGCCGAGGGTCTTGGGTGGCTTTGGCAGGGATCTGTCCTGAGCTGTGGGGGTGGGTGTTTCCTCTCATGCCCCCTGCCCTCGCCTCAGAGATAAAGGAGAAGGGTCTGGGCCAAGAAGAGGACCAACTGGTTTCTGAGAATGGTTTGAAAAACACTGGAGAGAGGCCAGGAACAGGGCCAGCTGGGTCCCGGAAGCCTCCCACGTTCATCCTCCCAGGATTCCAAGGCATCTCGCTGACTTGCTGAGCCACCTGGGGCAGGTCCTACCAACTCGCTTAGGCTCAGACACCCCAGACTTTATAATCCCTTCTCTGGGGTGCCCAAAGAGCAGGTGTTGGCACCAGGGGCCTGGGGCACAGAAAAACCCTGGAGCTCAGCAAGTCCTGAGTATGAGTGATGGCACAGGCATTCCTGCAATTCGAGGGGCAGGAAGGGAGCCAGTGTGGGGGAGGCTCCGTGTCCCTTGGAGCCCCAGAAAAGCACCTGGCATCCCGAGGGAGAAACATGTAGTCCCCAGCCCTGTGGGCCTCAATGGCTTCATCTGAATGGCTGTCGTCTGGCAGCGCTGCAGCAGCAGACACGCAGCATGGGCAGATTTTAAACAAGCAGGGGAGGGAGTCCCAGAGAGGGTCCCTTCAGACAGGGCTGGAGTAGAGGCATCTGAGCAGCCAGGGGCCAGATGGGGGACAGGGAGAAGGCCCTGAGTTTAATGGCGAGGCAGGGCCTGGGTGGGCAACTGCAAGGGAGGTGACAAGGCCATCACAATCTAGTGTATCAGGACTTTGGGAAGCTGGCAGGGACGGCCAAGGTGGGAGTGCCCCAGGATCCTCCACCCTGTGTGCTGGGCTGTGAGGGAGACTGAGATGGACAATCTTCCTTCCTGCCCTCAAAGAACCCCCAGTTTGAGGGCAGACAGGTCCTCTGTAAAGGGCAGGGACAGGCTGAGGAAGGAGGGCTGCTCTCTGGGAGTTGTGGGGAGAAGGTGGGCCTCCTGCATTAGAAGGACCTCCAGCTGTCCTCAGAACCTCAAGCTCCCTCTAGGCCTAGAGGTCTGGACTGAGTGCTCTGCCCTTGGGAGTTCACCTTCCAGAGCTGGTGACAAGGAGAAAGGGGCAGTTTGGGAGAGGCTGAGGAGGCACCATGGTTGTCAGCAGACGCCCAGAGCGGAGGCCACCGAGGGACCCCAGGTGCTGCCAGGGCAGTGCTGAGCAGGCGTCATGGGCTCCCACAGACCTGGCTCGCGGGCTGTGCTCTGCCCAGCACCCTCTCCTGCAGCCCTGGTGTCTTTGGGGCTGGAGGGGGAGCCTCTGCGCTACAGCGTGGGTGAGTTGCAGATTCTCATGGATGGAGTGTTCACCGCGTGCCAGGCCTGGAGCGGAGCTTGGACTCTTTCTCATGGACTCCCTAGAAGCTTAGGAGCCCTGGGCTCTAGTCTCTGTACAAGAAAGGGGATTGGGGCTGGCACAGATTGGGAGGGGTCTTGAGGCTGCCCTTTCACAAAGCACTTTTGATGAGATTGAGAAAAGGCAACTATCCCTATCAAAGACTGCTGGGGAGGAGGGATTCATGGGATTAGGAGAGCTGAAAGTCCTCCTTCCCCACGCAGTTGTGCCCTGACTAAGAAGAGCCAAGCCCTGTGCTAAGGGACTTTCTTGTATTCTTTCCTTTTATCTTCGTATCAGCAGCAGGGAAAGCAAATGTATCATTCCCATTTGGTAGAGGAAATGGAGCTCAGAGAGGGTTGGTGATTTTCTCAGAGTCACACAGCTGGTAAAAGGTGGAACCCTTAACTGGCCACACTGCCTCTTTGGGACCTAGATAGCATCATGCAGTCTGGTCTTCCAGGTCTGGCCCCCCCAAGTCTGGCCAGCCCCTGCCTCCCTTCCATCTAACTGCAGACCCTGGCAGCCCCTCTGGGGAGCTCTTGGAGTCTTGTACATAGGAATCAGTGTTCACTCTGGAGCCCTCAGAGGCTCCCAGATCTCTTTGAGTTCCCAAAAAGTTTGAGGTCCTGAGCTCTGGTCCCCAGGCTGAGCTCTGAGCTGCTCAGATGGCTGTACTCCCAGGGAGCAGCTGCACGAAGTCAGGCCACAGAGACACTGGAATCTGATCTTCACACAAAGGCAGCCTTGTGCTGGGCCCTGGAGACACATTACTTTTTACTTTCTAGGCCTTTCTAGATAGAGCATGAAGCCCAGCTGGAGAAGGGCAGCATTGAGACCACAAAGAGGGGAGGGCACCCGGGGTGAGCAGCTGCTGGGGATGAAACTGCTGGAGGTGCTGGCCAGGGCTGGCTCCCCACTCGCTTTCTCCCTAGGAAACTCCCACACCCACTAAGGAGCTTTTGCAGTTGAGAAGCTAGGTGCTCAGCCCCACTTGTCTCCAGGCCAGTGAAGCCCTTTGTGGGTCAAGGGATTTGCTGGGCCTCCCTCAGTTCGTCACTCCCACCCTTCCCAAATGTTGCAAGGGGTGGTGTTTCAGGCTGGAGCTATGAGCTAGGGAGCCAGAAAGAGGCCTGATACAATGCTTGTCCTCAAGAAGCTCACAGTTTGAGGCCGGGTAGCAGGAGGAGGCCATTGGGATAGTGGAAGGCAAGAGGACCTGCCTGTCCCCACAGCCTCTGATGGGGGTTGCCAGGAAAGGCTTTCCAAGGGTCAGAGGAAATGAGTGCCAGTGATTCCTTCTCCGTGCTATGGAAACAGGTAATCCCGGCCCTGCCAGCCAAAATGAGTGGAACCTCTGGGGGTCCTCAGAGAAACATTTTCCACAGGGGTCAAGGCACCCACCCAGCCCCTGCCTGGACAGCCTCAGACACTGCCTGGGTGTCCCCTCCTAGGACCCTGCCATGTGGGGCAGGTCCGGGGCAGGCGAGCCCAGGGCTTCTGGCTGGGATGCCCAGGTTCTTGCTCAGACCTGGCTTCTCTCCAGCGGATGGAGACGCAGCCTGAGGTCTCCTGCACATCTCCTGAGCACGCTCACCTTTACAGGGGCAGGTAAAGCCCATCTCAGGTCCCTTACCCTGGTGGTCCAGGCCTGGACAGGTGGAATCCTGGAGGCAGGGTTAAAAAGCGAAAACAATGACTATGGAGGAGCGTATAGAGAACATCTTGTCTACCCCAACTGTAATTCAGATGGGGAAACTGAGGCCCAGGGTCATTCTGCTGTGGTGGCCAGAACTCAGAGCTCTTCAGTCCCCATCGACAAGGCTGGGAGTGGCAGCTGCAGGGGCCCTCTCCCCTTGGACACAGAGGAACTACCAAACAGCTGACAGACCCTTCTGTGCTAGGTCTTGTCCTTATCTCTCTTCATGTTCTGGGGCCAATGTGGCCTCTTCCTCTTCTGTATCCCTGAGAGTGCCTTGCATTGGGCTGGCCCTCAGCACAGGGTCCTGTGTTGGAGAGAGGGGCCCTCCTGGGGCTGGTCCCTGCCTGGCCTTTGGAGGAGGGCCTTTGGGGTCGGTGCCCTGCAGGACCGTTCTCGGAGAGAGATCTGTCCTAGGCCTGAGACCCACCTCTTCCTCAGCACCAGTTATTCCTCCATCTGCACAATAAGCTACTTTCCTGCAGCCTTTCCCATAGACCACAGAAAACAGCCCCAGCCTCCTGCTCTCTGCTCTTGTGTCGTTTTCCTTCCCGGCTAATTGAGTGACTGCCTTTGCTCTTTAGATGCCTTTATTCCAGAACCCCAGAGAACACAGCTCCCTGCCTGCCCAGTGGCTCTCAGCATAAAGGGTGGATTGATAAGATACAAGCCAGGGTCAGGCCAAGACAAGTGGCACAGGGAGGAAGCGGGAGAGGGAGAGGGAGGCAGGAGAGAGTGCCAGCCTTGCCTGGGAAAGCCCATCCCCAGCTCTCAGCTGACTTGGCACTTGGTGGGCGGGCAGTGCGCTGGTGGCGCTGCATTGGCAGCAGGCAGCGAGCTTTCTGGGTTCTCCACTGTGCTCTAGATCTAGTCATTGGTTGCCTTTTGGAGTCAGCTCCTGTTGGGATCTGGGTGCCTTGCTGGGCAACAGAGACCTTGACTGTGCCCTGGCCCCGTTCTTGGCTGTTACTACAGCAGTGATCTTAGTTTGGGCATGGCACAGAGCTGATGGTTGTGCCCCTGTTGATGGGGCACAAAGGGGAGATGAGGACTACTTTAAGGACTGGCAGTCATCCTGATTTCCTAAGTCTCTCCTACCCACAGGAAACCACTCGCAGAGAGGCAGGCTGAGAGGTGCCACAGCAGACCTGGGCCCACTCACATCCCTCCTTCATGCTTGGTTCTGAGCTGCCCAGCATGTGGCAGAGTCAGGGGACTGGGCGCACTCTCCGTCACCCCGAAACCATCCAGGGGAGAGTAGACTTTGGACTCCCAAGCTTCCATTCACTGAACTACTGACACAAGGCAGCTGCCAGGACCAACTGAGGTCTAGTCCCAACTCTGCCTGTAACTTTGCAGTGACCTTGGCCATCCCTGTCCCTCTGGGATTCAGTTTTCTCATCTGTGAAAGGGCCATCTACCTCTGATATGCTGTGTGTGGGAACTCCCTGCCCCAACTTCCCAAGATCACCCATCTGGCTGAGGTATCTGCCTATATTCCTGATGCAGCTAGAGGCATCATATGCTTAATTTGATTTATTCTTTCAGCAAACACTTATTGCAAGGTCAATGCTTGCATCAGAAGCTCAGAGTCTAGGTACAAAGGGGAGTCTTGAATACCCACAACGTGCTAAGCCTTTTAATAATAATACGTTGATACAGATCTTTTCAGTGTGGTCTGTGCATTTCTGTATGCCCTTTCTTTGGTCCCCTTTTCATTTGATGTTATCCTGTGAACATTTCCGTATGTCATTAAATATTTTTTTGTACTTTATTTTAATGGCTGCATGGGAATCCATGATATGGCTCTACCATAATGAACTGAATAGGAGACCAGTCCCCTGTTGGACATTCGGGTTGTTCCCAATGGCTTTGTTAATAGGCACGGAGCTGTACAGATATCCATCTCCACATTCTCGCTGTACATGTCTCTGATTGCTTCCCTTGAGTAACTTCTGGAAAGTATGATTGCTAAGTGCAAGGATGTTTCTGTTTCAAGCCTTTGGATATATATTGCCAGTTGCCCCCAAGAAAGCTGTACCAGTTCGCGTTCTGCACTGCACCGCACCTTCCAGACAGTGGATATTGTCTGTTTGCCTGATTGTACCTTTGCTGCTTCAAGTTCTTTCCTTTTAGGAGAAACCTAGGGAGAGAGGGAGGTTAGGAGATGAATTCAGATGGCTTCAGGAGATGTGGGTTATTGTGAGGAAAGGCAGGGAAGAAAAGAAGCTTAGAAAGAGGCCAGGAGGAGGCTGGGAATGGTGGCTCACGCCTGTAATCCCACCACTTTGGGAGGCCGAGGTGGGCAGATCATGAGGTCAGGAGATCGAGACCAGCCTGGCCAACATGGTGATACCCCGTCTCTACTAAAATACAAAAAATTAGCTGGGCATGGTGGCATGCACCTGTAGTCCCAGCTACTTGGGAGGCTGAGGCAGGGGAATCGCTTGAACCCAGGAGGCAGGGGTTGCAGTCAGCCGAGATAGTGCCACGGCACTCCAGCCTGGGCGACAGAGCAAGACTCTGTCTCGAATAGTAATAATAATAATAATAGGAAAGAACATAAAAGAAGAAAGAAAAAGGCTAGCAGGGAATGGGAAGAATGGACCTTCCTGGCTCCCTGCTCAGGTGACAACCAGCATTGCTGCAATTCAGTTTCTCCCTGCCTTGCTGCCACCACCTGCTTCTGTGCACTCCACTCACTATGCTGTGACTTCCACCACCCCATTATCTCAGCTTGGCCATCCTGATCTCTGCAAGTCGCTCCCAAACTCTGCAAGAGAGAGCCTCTAATTGTCTGTCACCACCTACAGGGAGCACTCCCACTAAGCAGTGCTCCTGCGCAGCAACCTCATGTGCCTTTGGCCAGGGCTTGCAGCTCCAGTCTTATGCATGTGGTCGGGGTCGCAGGGCCAATGTCCAAGGCTCAACAGCTGTGGGCAACCCCTTCTGACTGTTCTGCCTTGCATTTGGCACACCTTGCCAGTAGCTAAAACCCAGGCCCAGCCCTTCTAACTAATTGTCCAGAGACTTCTTCTTCTATAGAGAGGGAGATTGGCAGAGGACACAGTGTGAGCAGAGCCCACAGGTGGGAACACATGGACATGAGAATAAGGGGGAGGATTGCACACCCCAGGCTAGAAGATGCATCTGTCTTCCCTTCTTTCAGCTCTCAGGGGCAGGAGTGAGCTTGGCAGCTGGCACCCAAGGCTGAGGCCACTGAACTGTGGTGGGCCCAGGTCAGAAGGACGCTGAGCAGGGCAAGCCCTACCTAGGTCTCTCAGGAGTGCAGGATGGGAAAGCAGGCTGGCGTGTCCCGCTTGGGTAGATACCTGCTCTGTGAGCCTGTCTCTGTGCTTAAGCACAATGTGTCCTGTGTCCTCATTGGCCACCCTGGGGGGCAAGGGTGAGGTGGGGGAGAGATGAAGGCCTGAGTCCTCTAGACACACAGTCACTGGGTCTCCAGCCCTCCTAGGACTAGGATGGGGCAGAGGTCAGCTCATTCTCCCCCAAAGAAGAGGTCCCTGGCCTCTGCTCGAGGCCGGGTTGCTGCTGGTAGCCAGGACCCAGAGAGGAGGCAATCTGACTTCCAGAGCTCCAGGCTGGTGGGAGACGCAGGCCTGACCATGACCCCATCCTCCATTAGGCTCAAGGATGGGAGTCTTTAGTGAGGAGGCAACACATGGTCCTTGAAGAGCGGTAAAGTGTGGATGTGTGATGGAGGGAAGGGGGTAAAGTGTGGATGTGTGATGGAGGGAAAGGGGTAAAGTGTGGACATGTGATGGAGGGAAGGGCATTGCAGGCAGAGTCACAGCACAGGCAAAGGCACAGAGGCGGGGAACCAAAGGGAACTGAGAGCAGTTCAGGTCGGCTGTAAGGAAAGGTTGTGTTGAGGCTGGGAAAGGTAAGCGAGCCCCTTGGGGAGGGCCTGCCTTAGAAGCCCTGGTATAGACGCCTCCCTGTGGTCAATGAGAGCTATAGGGGACTTTTGAGCAGTCAGACCTGGGTTTAGCAAGGTCACTCTGGGAGCCTCAGGAATGTGGGAAAAGGCCGGTGGCTGGAGGTCATGGCTGCCCAAGGTCACCCAACCTGAACCTGGCATAGGACTTGGCAGGAGGCATGATAGTCCTTTCCCAGAGGAGATGGGAGATGTGGTGCCGGGGTCTTCCTTGAAGTTCACCGTGAGAGGCAGCACCCCATGGGAACAGAGCAGACTTGGGTATGGAACTGTGGGGGTTTGGATGCCAGCTCTGCCACTCAACTCTTTAGTTGAGAGGTGACAGTGGTGATGGGCAAATAATGGCATGGCGCATGGCAGGGGCTCAGTAAGCAGTAAGCAAGAGATGACCGGGGCCTCAGCGAGGGAAGGGGCAGCCCCCTTCCCACCAGGATCTCCTCTTCCAGCTGGTCTAGGGGCTCAGACAGGTCCTGCTGGCTCAGCTGAGCTTGTGCAGAGAAAGGGCTGGGTCTTGCAGCTGGCCAGGAGGCCTTGTCACCCTTCCCAAGGGTGACAAGGGGTCCTCCAGGGCCAGGGCTCTTGTCCCTGTCATGGAACAGCTGGGCTAATAGGAGACTGACCTTGCAGACCTACGAACCTTCCTTCCCTTCCCATGCCTCATTCCCTCCTTCCAAGAAGGATGTGAGATGACCTGACACAAAAGCACAGGCTCCATGGAAGAGGAAACAGGAAAAAGACAGAACCATGTAGCTGATGGGAGAGGAGAAATTAGGTGAAGAATTCTGTCCAAAATGTCCATCAAGATTTTTTTTTTTTTTTTTGAGACGGAGTCTCGCTCTGTCGCCCAGGCTGGAGTGCAGTGGCGCAGTCTCGGCTCACTGCAAGCTCCGCCTCCCGGGTTCACACCATTCTCCTGCCTCAGCCTCCCAAGTAGCTGGGACTACAGGCGCCCGCCACTACGCCCGGCTAATTTTTCTGTATTTTTAGTAGAGACGGGGTTTCACCTGTTAGCCAGGATGGTCTCGATCTCCTGACCTCGTGATCCGCCCGCCTCGGCCTCCCAAAGTGCTGGGATTACAGGCATGAGCCACCACGCCCGGCCGCATCAAGATTTTAAACACTCTTTTCTCTTTATCCAGTAAACCTCCTTCTAATAATGTAAACCTAGAAGGAGGGCTGGAGGCTGGGTATCACTTGAGCGTCCTTCAGTGGAGAGTGGCAGAGTAAATTATGATAGGGCCCAACCATGGAGTACAACGCAGCCACACAGCATGCACACGATGAGGCAGACATGTTAATATCACCAACGTTAAATATGGATGATTTGGCTAGGTTTGATTTGATTCATATGATTTAAAACATATATTTGGCTGGACTCAGTGGCTCACACCTGTAATCCCAGCACTTTGGGAGGCCAAGGTAGGAGGATTGCCTGAGACCAGGAGTTCAAGACCAGCCTGGGCAACATAGCAAGACCTTGTCTCTACTAAAAAAAAAAAAAAAAAAAAAGCAAGCTGGGAATGGTGGCATGCACCTATGGTCCCAGTTACTTTGTGGAATGGCTAAATCGATCTAATTAGCATATGCGTTACTTTACATACTTCACACACCTGGCTAAATTTTTGTAGAGATAAGATCTACTTTTTGTAGAGACAAGGTCTCTCTCTGTTGTTCAGGCTGTCTGGAACTTTTGGCCTCAAGCAGTCCTGCCTTGGCCTCCCAAATTGCTGTGATTACAAGTGTGAGCCACTGCACTTGGCCTGTAGTTTTGTGTATAATAGAAAAATATGGCCAGGCACAGTGGCTCATGCCTGTAATCCTAGTACTTTGGGAGGCCAAGACTGGAGGATCGTTTGAACTCAGGAGTTCGATACCAGCCTAGGCAACATGGCTAACCACCCCCCACCTGTCTCTACCAAAAATACAAAAAAATTAGCTGGGCTTAATGCTGTGCACCTGTGGTCTCAGCTACTCAGCAGGCTGAGATTGGAGGATCTTTTGAGCCCTGGGTGACAGTGAGACCCTGTCTCAAAAAAAGAAAGAAGGAAGGAAGGAAGGAGAAAGAAAAGAAAAGAAAAGAAAAATATTGCGCTGTTCTATGTCTCTATCAAAAGCAGAGAAACAAAAGGTGGACTCCAAGGGCCATGTGTCTAAAGGAAAATGAGAGGGAGCTCATTTCTTCCTGGAAAAGAAGACTGCCTCTGGTTTCATTTGCAAATCCTGGGCCACTTCATTCATTTATTATGTATTACTATACATTATTTACTATGATGCTGATACACTACCCGCCTGGTCCCATGAGCATTTTGGGTTTGCTACCTGTGATTAATACATTAATAAGATGATCTGTCTCCCCTGCCACCTTATTTTTCATAAAAAGCAATTGCAACAACAAAATAAAACCTAAGTCCTTGTATGAATATTTGTAGAAAGAGGGCCTATCACTTTTTCTGTCATAGACTGCTAAATTGTTTCGTATTTCTTGGAACAAGTATGCATATTTTTGTCATTAAAAAGAGATTATAGGCCAGGCATGGTGGCTCATGCATGTAATCCCAGCACTTTGGGAGGCCGAGGCAGGCAGATCACCTGAGGTCAGGAGTTCAAGACCAGCCTGGCCAACATGGCGAAACCCCATCTCTACTAAAAAATACAAAAATTACCCAGGCATGGTGGCGGGCAGCTGTAATCCCAGCTACTTGGGAGGCTGAAGCAGGAGAATCACTTGAACCTAGGAGGCAGAGGTCGTAGCGAGCCAAGATCCTGCCACTGCATTCCAGCCTGGGCGACAGAGTGACACTTTGTCTCAAAAACAAAAAAAGAGATTATAGTGGCTGGGCACCGTGGCTCACGCTTGTAATCCCAGCACTTTGGGAGGCTAAGGCGAGTCAATCACTTGAGGCCAGGAGTTCGAGACCAGCCTGGCCAACACAGTGAAGCCCTGTCTCCACCAAAAAATACAAAAAAATTAGCCAGGCATGGTGGTACATGCCTGTAGTCCCAGCTACTCAGGAGGCTGAGACAGGAGAATTGCTTGAACCCAGGAGGTGGAGGTTGCAAGGAGCCGAGATCGCACCACTGCACTCCAGCCTGGCAATATAGTGAGTGAGACTCCATGTCAACAACAACAACAAAAAAAAAAAAAAAAAAAAAGAGGGAAGAAAGAAAAAAGAAAAAAGAGAGATTATAAATGCTCAAGTTAAAACGTTTGGCTTGGAGATCCCAAGACTCACCTCTGCTCTTCTTGGCAACCTGGGTGAACAGGTGAATACAGAGGAGTGTGAGCTTCTAGAGGTGCCCATGGGAGAAAGTCACCTTTTCTGTAGTCCAGGCGTAGGAGGAATCTGTGCCAGGGGAGGGAAGAGAACTAATAACCACTGAGAGGCAACTGGATGCCAGCCCCTGGGCATGCTCTGAGAGCCATTGCACAGGATTCTTGCACCACTTTGCGGGGGGGGGTCAACATTCTCCTTTTTTTTTTTTTTTTTTTTTAAGACAGAGTCTTACTCTATCGCCCAGGCTGGAGGGCAGTGGTGCGATCTCAGCTCACTGCAACCTCCACCTCCCAGGTTCAAGCAATTCTCATGCCTCAGCTTCCCAAGTAGCTGGGATTACAGATGTGCACCACCATGACCAGCAAATTTTTGTATTTTTAGTAGAGACAGGGTTTCACCATGTTGCTCAGCTGGTCTTTAACTTGTAGCCTCAAGTGATCCACCCACTTTGGCCTCCCAAAGTGCTAGGATTACAGGCATGAGCCACCATGCGGGCCCTCTCTCTGTTTTTCTTAAGTAGCTTTATTGAGCTATAAGTTATATGCCATGAAATTTACCCATTTTAAGTGCACAATTTGATTATTTTTAGCAAATTTACATAGCTGCAAAACATCCCCACAATCCAATGTTGGGACATTTCCATCACCCCAAAAAGATCTCTTGTGCCTATTCCATGGTCACTCCCCACTCCCACCTCCAGCCTGGGGCAACCACTAATCTGCTTTCTATCTTTTCTGCCTTTCCTTTTTGGTACCTGGCTTCTTTCACTGAACATGTTTTTGAGTTTCATCTATGTTGTAGCCTCTATCAATACTTTATTCTTTTTTATATATTTTTAATTTATTATTTAATTTCATTTAATTTTTTTTTTGAGGCTGAGTCTCACTCTGTTGTCCAGGCTGGAGTGCAGTGGTGTGATCATGGCTCACTGCAGCCTTGTCCTCCCATACTCAAACAATCCTCCCACCTCAGCCTCCCAAGTAGCTGGGAATACAGGCACACAACATCACGCCCTGCTTATTTTTTTTTTTTTTTTTTTTAGAGATGGGGTCTCACTATGTTGCCCAGGCTGGTCTTGAACTCCTGGGCTCAAGTAATCCCCCGCCTCAGTCTCCTCTCGTGTTTACAGGTGCGAGCCACTGCGCCGGGCCACTTTGTTCCTTTTCAGAGCTGAATAGCATTCTACTCTCTGACCACATTTTGTTTTTCATTTACCAGTCAGTGGACATTTGGGTTGTTTCAATTTTTTGACTCATAAACAATGCTGTGAAGAACATTTGTGTGTAAGTCTTCGTGGGGACATGTGTTTTTATTTCTCTTGGGTAGATACCTAAGAGTGGGGTTGCTGGGTCGTACTGTAGTTTTATGTTTAACTCTTTAAGAAACTGCTAACCTGTTTTCCCACATGACTGTACCGTCTCATTCCCACCAGCACTGTATGAGGGCTTCTGTGTCCCCATGTCCTCGTCAACCCCTCACATTTGCAGGTGATGAAGATGCAGCTGAGAGAATGGTTTGTTAGGTCAAACAGCACGCAGAGGCAGAATTGAGGTTTTTGAACCCAGGTGTACCTGACTTTCTGGTCTGGGCATGGACTTTAGCAAAATGCAACAGTTGGAGGCTCTGAAGAGGCAGATCAGCGGGGTCCACCAGGCTAGCATCCTGGGATATGGGGCAAGGCTTGGAGAGGTCTGAGGAGTGATTTGACGGGGCTTAGTGGCCTTGACTCATGCCACTCCCTGAAGGCTCAGGGCTCCCTCATGGCCAGTGACAGGGGCATCCATCCCAGAAGGTCTTGGCCTCTGCCATACATAGGATCTTCTCTCTGGCACCCTCCCCTGCCCCGCCTGCATTTCCTGCAGGCTGCCATGTATCCCGTTTGGGTCTGGATATGTCCTTGTCATCCCCACTTCCGGCCCTCCCCAGGAGGAGGAATGGGCTCTCCTGTCCCAGCCCCCAGATCTTTACCTCTTTCTGCCAACCTCAGAGTCTGCATGCAACCTAAGAGTGTCAAAGAGGAGGAACAAGCTCATCTAGTTCATTTGTCTGCCTCAGGGAAGGACCGGTGACAGGACAATAGGCGAGGTGGGTCTGGCCAGCAGATGGCAGGGCAGCCCCACCTGTCCTGGCCAGCCCTCATCTCTTCTCACCATCATGGTGGAACCACCACCCTTGCCCCAAGGAAAGGAGGTCTCACAGGACCAAAGGGTCCAGATCACCCATCAGAGCTTCCTTTGCAAATTTGGAAAAAAGAGGAAGAAAGAAAATGTGCATTTATGGAGCACCAGCCATAGGTCAGAGCTTCTTCATATACACCCTTTCTCTTGATCCTCATGTCCACCCTGAGAACTCAGTCCTCATCTTCCCCCTGAAACTGACTCAGTGGTTCGGTGGCTTGTCCAAGTCTTGCATACTAAGTGGTAAACCTCTGTTCCCACCCACCACACACAGAGTAAGCCTCTGACTCTTAAAGGCGGGGTGGCACCCCAGACAATGTCCTAAGTGTGAGCTGTGGAATCAGGTACACCTGAGTTCAAATCCTGACCCTGCACTTCCTTGATGTGTGATCTTCGATAAATGACTGAAACTCTTTGAGCTGCAGCTGCCCCATCTGTGCAATGGAGCTCTCCAAACCCATGCTGTGAAGACTAAATGAGACACTTCCTTTGCAGGGGGAGAATGAGCAAAGACTGTTGTTATTTCCCGAGACTGGGAGACTTCAGGCTGCAGAGCAGGGCTGATGGTTTTCAGTCTCCTCCAGACCCTCGGGAGGGTCGTTCTCTTTGGTGCTTTGACCTTCTGTCTAGTTGGATCTGTCCCCAACCCGTTCACAGGAGGGCAGGGAAAGACAGACACCCTGAAGGCACTTGGAGATCTGACAGTTCCACTGCCCAACCTTGGGAGGCAAATTCCAACTGGGATAAAAGAAGGAACAGAGTGTCTAGGACTTCCACCTGTCCTCCAGTTATTTCCTCTCCTCTTCCTTGCGGCATCCCTCAACTTTGCTCTTCCTTCAAGGCTGAGTCAGACCTCCTCCTCTAGGTGGTCTCCCAGCTTACCCCAGCCTACCCTGGCCTGCCAGCCTCAAGGCCCAGTACCCAAGGCATTGTCAGCACCAGAAGGGCTTCGAGCTCCGCCCAGGGCAGGACAAGTGTCCCCTGAGGACAACCTCAGGCTGGCATGATCCAAGCTGTGGTCTCCCCCACCCCACAGAGGAGGCGCTGTGGACGACTCGGGCCGATGGGCGGGTGCGCCTGCGCATAGACCCCAGCTGCCCACAGCTTCCGTACACTGTGCATCGGATGTTCTACGAGGCCCTGGACAAGTACGGGGACCTCAGCGCTTTGGGCTTCAAGCGCCAGGACAAGTGGGAGCACATCTCCTACTCCCAATACTACCTGCTCGCCCGCAGAGCCGCCAAGGGCTTCCTGAAGGTAAGGGGGCCCCTCATGGCAAGGCCTTGCCCCTCCCCAGATGTGCCTGCCAGCTCTGGGCCTCACAGGCCTCCTCTCCAACTGCCCACTGGGCAAGGCTCTTAGGAACAATAACTGTAAAAGCTGTCACTGTGCATGGAGGTGACACTCCATGGTGGGCCCCGTACTGAGCTTTATTTGCTGAGCCCCTACCATGTGCCAAGCACTTGTTACTCACTTTTAATTTGTGGTCACATTCGGGGGCGCTGGAAGCCCAGTGTGCTGGGCTGAGGGGCCTGACAGACTTCCTGGGAAGGCCCTGGGAGGGACAGTGAGGGCTGTTGAGTGACCAACCCCTTCTCCTCCAAGGGGATTCTCTGACTGAGGGGACCCTGGGAGGGTGGAGCCTGCAGGTCCCCTGCAGTCTGGGTGGGGGCTCCGAGAGGGGCATGAGGGTCCCAGTCCCTGCCTGGCTGACCTGGCCTGTCTGCCTTTGGCCTGGAGCTCGGCCTGAAGCAGGCCCACAGTGTGGCCATCCTCGGCTTCAACTCCCCAGAGTGGTTCTTCTCGGCAGTGGGCACAGTATTTGCAGGGTGAGTGGCGGGAGCAGGGACGGGGTCTCTAGTGTGTTGGTGGTGGGCAGAGGGTAGGGGAGGGTCCTTATCTCTTTTTAGCAGCCCCCACCCACTCCCCACCATCCTGCCTCCTCCCTGGGGCCTTCTGGTAGACCTGCATCTGGCGCCCTCTCTGCGGGGGCAGAGGTGCTCAGGTGCCTTGGGAGCCCCTCCTGCCAGGCTGTGGGAGCTCTCTGGGTCTGGGGACTACAGATGTGGGGGTGGGGGAAGGGGGTGGCCCCTCTGCACCTCCCCTAAGGTGAATCTTCCTGGGTCTCCTACAGTGGCATCGTCACCGGCATCTATACCACCAGCTCCCCCGAGGCCTGCCAATACATCGCTTATGACTGCTGTGCCAATGTCATCGTGGTCGACACGCAGAAGCAGCTGGAAAAGATTCTGAAGGTTTGGGGAAGAGGCAGTGGAAATGGGGTCAGAGGCTGGGTATCCCCATGCACCTCCACTCCAACTCATACAGAACCTTCCCGCCCTCCATCCAGAGTGTCCTCATCCTCAACAGCAACCCTCTAATGCACACAGAGCAAGCAAGGCAGGGCAACGGCTACTTACCCAGTTGACAGGCAAGGAAATGGAGGCTCAAGGGACGTGCCCCAGAAGTGGTGATAAGGCCTTGGATAGGACTCCTGTCCAGCCACTGCCTCCCATGGCTTTCTCTTTGGGACAGGGTCTCCCCTAAGGGGGAGCAAGAGCTGTGGGGGCCGGGGTCCTCTGGCAGTGGAAGGGTTATGTGCAGGTGAGTGGCTTAGGGCTCTGACATCTTGAGAACTCAAGTCTAGGTGAGGAACAGGGTGATGGGGGGTGGCGAGGGCTGCCACAGGGTGAGGGTTGAGCCAAGTCAGACACAGTTTGGGCAGAGCAGGAGCTCAGAGTGCCTCTAGAGCCAGCGGGGTCTTTTCTGGAGCATTGATGATGCCTCCTGATCAAAGGCCCACCCCTAAATGGCTCTGTCCCCGCATGGACCATACTGGGGTATGGTGGCCTGGGGACACCTCTGTGTCCCAGCTGAACCCAACAGCCTTTGAGGCATTCAAGGGCTCCCTGCATCCCAAGGGAGGCCTCAGAGACTGACTTGTTGGCTTGCCTGTGATTCTGGAGATGTCACCTGGGCCACAGCTTCCATCTGTACCCGAGGGTGGGACAAATGGTCTCCAACCTTCCAAGACTATGGGATCTGGATCTCCAGAGGAGCCAGAGCAGGTGCCTATCCTCATTTATAGTGGAGAAGTTTCCTGAAGCCTGAAAGAGAAAAGCAAGCGGGGCCAGTGGTTCCCAGCAGGGCAGCGCCAGAATCCTTGGGGGAGACCCAGGCTGCAGCCCAGACCCTTGAGGCAGAACCTCTTGGAGGGCATCCCCAAATCAGAGTGAGCTTGAAAATAGCCTCAGGTGAGGCTGTGGGCAGCCCAGGCCAAGAACTTCTGGCTCACAGCAAAATAAAATGAAGCCTCGGGAAGACTTCAGAGCTGCCCTGGCTAGACGTGCAAAGGCCTCTGAGCCGGGTTTAAACCCAGAGGTGGTGGAGAGAAGTGGGTGGACACACACACTCGGGCTGGACCTGCCAGAGCTCAAATGCAGTGTGGCCGCAGAGGTCACCTGGAAGGGCTGGTATGAGGGTAACTCTTAGACCAGGGTCTGGCTCTTGGTGGGCACTTGTGTTCATTTGCCAAGGCTGCTGGAAGGGGGTGCCTTCTGGGGTTGGCTGGCCATTTTTGTGTTCCTTGGCTTGTCGACGCATCACCCAGGCCTCTGCCTTCATCCTCAGCTGGCGTTCTCACAGTGTCTTCACGTCGTCGTCCTTCTGTGTCTGTCTCTGTGTCCAAATTTCCCATTTCTATAAGGACACCAGGAATATTGGATTCGAGCCCACCCTAATGACTTTGTTTTAACTTCGTTACCTCCATAAAGACCCTATTTCCACATAAGGTCACACTTCGAGGTACCGGGGATGAGGACTTTGGCATCTCTCTTTGCGGCAGGTTGTGGAGGGGGAGACAATTCAACCCATGGCAGCACCATATAAGTGCTTTTAAATCATTATATTGTTATAGTCTTCACTTGTAAGACAAGAAAGAAAGAGGTTCTGTCTAAGACTTAGGGAACTTTTAGAACCTGGAAGGACTGAAAGGCATTCCATCCTACACCCACCCTCTGTCCATTTCACATATGAAGAAACAGACCCGGAGTGGAAAAGGAGAGTCCCGGGTAGCAGCACCATAGCCCAGCAGCAGCAGCAGTGGATAGATGCTGTTCATGGCACACTGGCTCCACTGAGCGCCCTGCAGACATTGCAGCAGCCTGAGAGATGGGTCTTCTCACCCATTTTACAGACAAGGAAACCAAGGGCCAGAGCAGTGAAGTATGGCTTACTCAAAGTCCCATACCTGGCAGGTGGCAATAGAGTGACTCTGTGCTGCAAGTTCTTAAGACGAAGCCGTAAGAACCATTTGTGAGAGAAATCAAGGGGCCTCATCTGTCCACAAAGCATCATTTATGGAGAGCTAACGAAGTGCCAGAGCCTGTTCTGAATACCCTAAATCAGCAACCGAGGCAGAGCGAGCCCCTCCTCCTCCAGTGAGGACAAGAAGGAAATATATAGCTGTGGCCAGCTCCTTACAGCCCTTGGAGGCCAGAGGCACTGTGAGACAGGGCTGAGGGAGGCCCCCAGTCCCCATTAGTGTCTGGGCTGGGAATGGGTCAGCAACCACCCCCCATCCCCATTTTGCAGTTGAAGAAACTGAAGCCCAGAGTTAGGAAATGACCACCCTAGGTCAATATTTAAAAGAAAGCTTGGTGTTTAGATTTTTGAGACAAGGTCTCACTTTGTCACCAAGGCTGGAGTGCAGTAGCATGATCATGGCTCACTCCAGCTTCGACCTCCTGGGCTCAAGCAATCCTCCCACCTCAGCCTCTTGAGTAGCTGGGACTACAGGTGTCTGCAGCACCATTCCTGGCTAACTTTTGTACTTTTTCTTTAGAGAGACAGGGTCTCACTATGTTGCCCAGGCTGGTCTCAAATTTCTGTGCTCAAGCAATCCAAAGTGCTGGAATTACAGGCATGAGACACCATGCTTGGTAATATGGTTAGGCTTTGTGTCTTCACCCAAATCTCATCTTGAATTGTAACCCCCAGGTATTTAGGGAGTGACCTGGTGGGAAGTGATTGGGTTATGGGGGCTGTTTCCCCCATACCGTTCTCATGATGATGAGTGAATGGTGAGATCTCACGAGATCTGATGATTTTATAAATGGTAGTTTTTCCTGCACTGACACACACTTGCTCTCTCTCCTGCCACCATGTGAGATGTGCCTGCTTCCCCTTCTGCCATGATTGTAAGTTTTCTGAGGCCTCCCCAGCCATGCAGAACTGTGAATCAATTAAACCTCTTTTCTTTATAAATTACCCAGTCTCGGGCAGTATCTTTATAGCAGTGTGAGAACAGACTAATACACCTGGCCTAAAATAAAATTTGTATTATGAAAGTCTTCAAACAAAAAAGTAGAGAGAATCCCCATATATCTATCATCAGATCCAATCATTATCAATGTGTTTTCATCACAACTTGCTTCTTCAATTCACCTTTTTGCTGAAGTGTTTGAAGGAAAATCTCTGATATCATGTCACTTCGTTATCTGAATACTTCAATATGCATCTCTAAAAAATATGAAATCTTTCTTAAATAAGCTCTGTAACTTTATCACATCTAGCACAAGTAAAATAATTCTATCATATCATCTAATATACATATGTCTTTTTTCCAATTTTTTATTGTAGTAAAACACATGTAACATAAAAACATACCATCTTAACCATTTTTAAGTGTCCAGTGGTGTTACGTGCATTCAGATTGTTGTACAATCTCCACCACCATTCATCTCCAGAACTCTTTTCATCTTACAAAACGGAAGTGTTGTACTCATTAAACAACTCCCTATTCCCTCCTGGCAACCATTATTTTACTTTCTATCTCTATACCCACGATGTCATCACATCGTTGGTTTATTTGAATCAGGATCTAAACCAGACCCACGTGTTGCATGTGGTAGTGTCTCTTAAGTGCCTTCTAATTTAGAACAAAGCCCTACCATTGACCAGTGTGGTCCCCAAATTAGCATCATCTGGGAACTTAGAAATGCAAATTCTCAAGCTTCACCCCAGTCTTACTGAATCATAAACTTAGTGTATTTGGGCCCAGCATTCACATTTAACAAGCCCTCTGGTGATTCTGACGCACATTCAAGTGTGAGAACTTCTACCATAGACACTGCAGTAACTCTGTGAGTCATCTTGTACAAGGTCTCATGTTCTGTGGTTGTCTGACTGCTTCCTTTTGCTATCAGTTAACTTGTTCCTCTAACTTCTGTATTTCCTGTTAGATCTAAAGCTTGATTTCAGATTGGGCTTTTTTGGCAAAAACACCCCATAGGTGATACCATGTCCTTCATAGTGCACCGCCTCAAGAGGCACATGATGGCAGGTGGTACCACTTTCAGTGATGTTGGGCTTCAGGTCACGACCACCTTCTCTTCTTCCACTGTGAAATTCCCCATCAACATTTCTCCTAATGGTTTTAGCATGCCTTGATGATGTTGCCTGAAATTAATTATTTTATTAGGGGTAGCAAAATGTTGATTTTCTAATTCATTGGCTGGAATTCTCCAAAGAAAGAACTTTCTCTCATTACCTGGGGCTCTTTGGTACCTGAGACACTCTGTTTTTACAGAGTAGGTGTGATAGAATAATGATCAATTTTGGTGAATGTTCCATGCATATTTGAAAGAATGTGTACTCTGCAGTTGTTGGCTAGAAGGTTCTATAAATGTTAATTAAATCAAGTTGGTTGGTAGTATTTTAATGTTGTCTTCTGTATCTCTATTGATTTCCTGTCTTCTTGCTCTATCAAATACTAAGAAAGGGAATGTGGAAATCTCCAATTATTATTGTAGACATCTATTTTTCCTTCCAGTTCTATTAGGTTTTGCTTTATGTATTTTGGAGTGCTGTTATTAGGCATATACATGTTTAGATTATTATGTTTTCTTGATAAATTAACCGTTTATCATTAAGAAATGTTCCTCCTTATCCCTGGTAATAATTCTTGTTCCAAAACTACTTTTCCTCAAATTAATATAGCCATTCCAGGTTTCTGATAATTGTTTGCATTATATATTTTTTAATTTTAACCTAGCTGTGTCTTTATATTTAAAGTGAGTTTCTTGTAGACAGCACATAGTTGAGTCTTACCCTTTTATCCAATCTGATGAAATTATGTATAAATCCACCATTTGGCTATTTTTTTATTTGTCCCATCTATTCTTTGTTCCTTTTCTCCTCCTTCCTGACTTTTTTGTATTTTTTATCTTGTTTTGTTTTGGTATTCCATTTGATCTTCACTGGCTTATTAGCTATCCTTTGTTACTATATCAGTGTTTGCTCTGATTTTACAAAGTACATCTTTAACTTATCACAGTGTACTCTCAAATATACCAGTTCCCATGAAATGTGGAACCATACAACAGTATACTTCCATTTCCCCTCCCATTCTTTCAGCTGTCATCATCCATTTTACTTCTATAGAGGTTATAAACTCCACAAACATTGTTATTACTCTTGCTTTCAACAGTTGAGTATCTTTCTTTCTTTTTTCTTTTTTTTTTTTAAGACAGGGTCTCACTTTGTCACCCAGACTGGAGTGCAGTGGTGCAATCATGGCTCACTGCAGCCTCAACCTCCTGGGCTCAAGAAATCCTCCCACCTCAGCCTCCCCAGTAGCTGGGACTACAGGCATGTGAGGCTGCAGTGAGCTGTGACTTCAACACTACACTCCGGCCTGGGTGACAGAGTTAGACCCTGTCTTAAAAAAACAAAAAGAAAGAAGAAAAGATACTCAACTGTTGAAATCAAGAGTAATAACAATGTATTGTGGGGTTTATAACCTCTATAGAAGTAAAATGGATGACAACAGCTGAATTTTTGAATTTTTTGTAGAGACAGAGTCTTGCTGTGTTGCCCAGGCTGGTCTCAAATTCCTGGGCTTAAGCAATTTGCCCACCTTGGCCTCCCAAAGTACTAAGATTACAGGCATGAGCCACTGCACCCAGCCCAGCTGAGTATCTTTCAGAGAAAATTTTAAAGAAGGAAATAATATGTTTCATATTTACCCACATTTTTGCCATTTCTGATACTCTGTCTTCGTTTATGTAGATCCAAGTTTTTATCTGATATCATCTTTTCAGCCCTAAGAAGTTTTCTTTAACATTTCTTATAATACAGGTCTGATGGCAATACATTCTTTCAGCTTGTCTTTGTCTGAAAAGGTGCTTGTTTTTCTGTTCATTTTTAAAAATTCATTTTATCTGATTTAGATTTATGGGTTCACAGGGTGTTTTTTTTTTCTTTCAGCACTTTAAATATTTCATTTCAATGTTTTCCATTTGCATCATTTCTAACAAGAAGTCTATGATATCTTATTTTCGTTCCTCTCCACATAGTGTTTTGGTTTTCTGGCTGCTTTTAAGATTTCTTTTCCTTTTTCGTTGATTTTCAGCAATTTGGTTATGTTGTATCTTAAGGTGGTTTTCTTTGTGTTTATTCTGCTCAGGAGTCATTGAGCTTCTGAAATTGGTAGATTTATAGTTTTAATCCACCGATTTATATTTGAAAATTTCTCAGACTGTTTTTCAATTAAAAAAATTTTCTGAGACTCCAATTACTTGTATATTTGATATTTTGATATTGTCCCACAGATAATTTTTTTCCATTTTTTTTTCTCTCTGAACTTTATTTTGAGGCTATGTTTAAGGCTTTTTAGGCCAGGCCTTTAGATAGTCTTTACTCTAAGGCTAATTTAGCCTCATCACTAAGACATGACCCTTCTGGGCTCTGCTTAATGCCTGATGGGGTCCCTCCATGCTGGTGGGGGGAAACATGAGCAATTCCTACATCAGCTGCTGTTGGACTTCCAGCCCTGGTCACTGGTCTTCCTCCAGCTTCATGGAGTTTTGAGCAGTTGGGGAATCAATCAAAGACCCTAAAAGAATTTCTAGAACTCTTTCTCTATATAGTTTTCTCCTCTCTGCTGGTATTCTGTCTCACAAATTCTAGCCACCTCAGCTTTCCTGAGTTCTGATCTTGGTCACCTCAACTCAGTATGACAACTGGGTTCTGTATTCTTCTCTCTCTCTCTCTCTCTCTCTTTCTCTCTCCCTCTCCCTCTCCCTCTCCCTCTCTCTGTCTCTCCCATAGCCCAAAAATTGCCTCTGGGCAGAAAGCTGGGGCACACTTAGAGGCTTACCTCATCTGTTTCCCTCTCTCAGGGATATCAGTCCTGAGCTGTCTGTAGTCCAGTATCTGAAATCAATTGCTTTCTCTCCAAACAAGATGGCCAATGTGTACACCGTATGGCCATTGGGGCCCTGGGCGCCAGCTGGGGCCTGCTGGGCCCACCCAGCTATTCTATTTGTCCAGTTTCCTAGTATTTACAGTGCAAGGATGGATGTTACTCCCTTGTGATCAGAATCAGAAGTCTCAGGAATATATATTTTAGCAAAAACTCAGGAGTTCACACTGATATTTCTGTTATTTCTATAACTTTTCAAATGTTATTGTGAGGTTTTAGCTTACTTTTTAAATTTTATTCTTGTATTTCTTTTATTTTACCTTAAAATCTTAGTTCCTAATAGGATTAACGTAATCCTACAGTATACATCAAATAATTTTGAAATAGTAGTATCAATATTATTACCAACAATAAGACCAGGCACAGCAGCTCATTCCTATAATCCCAGCACTTTGGGAGGCCAAGGCAGAAGGATCTCTTGAGCTCAGGAGTTCAAGATCAGCCTAGGCAACATAGTGAGACCCTGTCTCTACAAAAAAAAAAAAAAAATTTAATTAGCCAGATGTGGTGGTGTGAACATGTAGTCCCAGCTACTCGGGAGGCTGAGGCAGGATCATGGGAGCCCAGGGGTTTGAGGCTGCAGTGGGCCATGATCACGCCACAGAGTGAGAACCTGTCTCCAAAACAAAACAAACAAAACCAACAAAACAAAACCCCAGAAACCAATAAGACTATTGCATAGAATTTAAAATTCCTTTTTGCCTTTAGAGTAAGTGCCAACGAAAAAGAGGAATCAAAGTGCACTATTATAAAATTCCTTGATCTTGATGTAATTCTGTGTGTGTGTGGTTATGTTACTAACTTAGTATGTGGTCTAATTCATTTCTTTCTTTTTTTTTCTTCTGGTTCCTTGATCTTGGGCGAACTCATTTCTTTCAGAGTGTTTTCAAGTTTTAGGAACTCATTTTTTCCCTTTCTAAAAACTTTTTAGTGTTCCCCGCCCCACCCCCACAAAGATACGGCCTCACTATATTGCCCAGTCTGGTCTCAAACTCCCGGCCTCAAGCAATCCTTCTGCCTCAGCCTCCCAAGTAGCTGGGATCACAGGCATGAGCCACCATACCTGGCTTCCTTTTACATATAACTTTATTTTTCAAATGGTTAAGACATTTACATGATTCCAAAGTCAAAATCATGTGAGATAACAAAGAATTTTTGCTTCCATCCCTTTCTTCTTACCTTTATTCCCTCTCTGCCTATACATAGTGAATTCAATCAGGTTTTGGTTTAACCTTCCAGAGTTTGTTTTTGTTTGTTTTGAGACAGAGTCTCTCTCTGGAGTGCCGAGGCACGATCTCGGCTCACTGCAACCTCTGCCTCCCGGGCTCAAGCGAGTCTCGTGCCTCAGTCTCCCGAGTAGCTGGGATTACAGGCATGCACCACCACACCCGGCAAATTTTTGTATTTTTAGTAGAGACAGGGTTTCACCATGTTGACCAGGCTGGTCTCAAACTCCTGACCTCAAATGACCCTCCCACCTTGGCCTCCCAAAGTGCCGGGATTACAAGCGTGAGCCACCGCACCTGGCCCCTTTTTGTAAACATAAGTAAATACATGTTTGCATACATATATTTACATTGCATCCCTTTCTTACACAAATATAGCATACTATACGCATATTGTAAACTTCCTTTTTTCACTTAATAATATATCCTAGAAACCACTCACTCTCTGCATGTAGAATTCTCTCCCTCTCTCCTCTGCCCTCTGCTTCTCTCCTTCTTTCTCCTACAGTCACATAGCACTACTCCATTGTGTGGCTGGATCATAGTTTGTTCAACCAAGCCCCAGCTTGTTTGGTGGTTTCCCTTTAATGGGGAGCCATCCCCAGTCCCCTGGCTATCCCCACCTTTACCGCTCCCAAGTTCTCAGGAGGGAAACTATTGGTGAAGGGTGGCAGTTGTCCTGCTGGGATCAAAGGTCAGAGACGGGGCACCCAGAGACCTTTACTAAGCTAACTCACGCAGGGAGATGGGGTACTTTTTAGAAGGTGACATTTCTCTTGCTGAAACCTGATCTGTTTTTCCTGTCAATGCAGATCTGGAAACAGTTGCCACATCTAAAGGCAGTCGTGATATATAAAGAACCTCCTCCAAACAAGATGGCCAATGTGTACACGGTATGGGCAGCGGGGCCCTGGGCGCCAGGTGAGGCCTGTTGGGCCCACCCAGCTGACCTAGCCTGCCTGCTCCCTGCATCTGGCTACAGATGGAGGAATTCATGGAGCTGGGGAATGAAGTGCCTGAGGAAGCCCTGGACGCCATCATTGACACCCAGCAGCCCAACCAGTGCTGTGTGCTAGTCTACACTTCTGGCACCACTGGGAACCCTAAGGGGGTGATGCTGAGTCAAGACAATGTAGGACAGATGGCCGGTGGGCGGGGGGGGGGGGTGCAAGGGGGTTATGGGTGAATCTGGGCCATGGCTCTGCCCCTGTAGCCCCTGGGAAAGCTCCTCGGGCGACTCTGCTCTAGGAGCTGGGATAGGTAGAACAGCGCATCAATCTGTGGCCCAGACTGAGCTCAGCAAGGGGGAGGGGAGGCCTGTCCTGGGGTTTTCAGAGCCTGCAGAGATGCCACAGGGGGCACCACACTGGGGCTGGCCCCCAGCGTGGCCACAGTTGTGAGCACCGCCAGGGCTGGCTTGTGGACGCTGCTGGGATCCATCTACTTGTCCTCCAGATCACGTGGACGGCACGGTACGGCAGCCAGGCCGGTGACATCCGGCCGGCAGAAGTCCAGCAGGAGGTGGTAGTCAGCTACCTGCCCCTCAGCCACATTGCCGCCCAGATCTACGACCTGTGGACAGGCATCCAGTGGGGGGCCCAGGTCTGCTTTGCCGAACCCGACGCCCTGAAGGTCAGTCTGCCTTTACCGTCTGTCCGTCTGAGCCTGTGTGCCAGGCCACGTCCACATGTGTCCGTGGGCCCTGACTGTGCATTTGTGTGTGTGCTGTTCCTGTGCATGTATCAGTCAGAATTCTGTCAGCTGCAATGGGCACAGCCTGACTCAAATGACCAAACAAGAAGGGAAACTAGGCCGGACGTGGTGGTTCATGCCTGTAATCCCAGCACTTTGGGAGGCTGAGGCAGGCAGATCACAAGGTCAGAAGATCAAGACCATCCTGGCTAACACGGTGAAATCCCATCTCCACTAAAAATACAAAAAATTAGCTGCGAGTGGTGGCAGGTGCCTGTAGTCCCAGCTACTAGGGAGGCTGAGGCAGGAGAACGGTGTGAACCCGGGAGGCGGAGCTTGCAGTGAGCCAAGATCGCGCCACTGCACTCCAGCCTGGGCGATAGAGTGAGACTCCGTCTCAAAAAAAAAAAAAAAAAAAAAAAAAGCAAGGAAACCTGATGCCATTACATAAAGTCAAGTCAGAGTGGTTCACGGGACTTGTGACATGATCAAGGATGGGCATCCTCAGAGTATCACCAGATGGCTACAGCCCTTCCCTGAATCCCAGCCTCACAAGATATACCTGTTCTTTGGACACTTATTTTAACTGTGAGGAAAACTTTCCCAGAAACCCCCCAGCAAGTTTCCCTCCACCAGCATCTCAGTGTCCCAAAGTGTCACCTGTCTGTTCTCAAACCAAATGCTGCCAAGGGGAATGGGATTCTTGTGTCTGAATTAGACTCATGGAGAGTTGCCACGCTCAGGGCTGGGATGAGACTGAGGTCAGCACTGGCTGCCTGACCGCTGCCTGCCACCAGGGTTCTGTGAGCAAAAAGCAAGGTGACAGCCATTGAGGAAACAGTATGTGCCACACCTTGCGTGCAGGTGTGTGTGGGTGCCCGTTGAGCACGTGTGTGCCGCCGGCATGCCTGGCTGGTGAGAGGGGACCCCTGGGCCCCAGCTGCCCCTGATCCAACAGACCTGCCTCTTCTGGTGTGAACAGGGGAGCCTGGTGAACACGCTGCGGGAGGTGGAGCCCACATCACACATGGGGGTGCCCCGGGTGTGGGAGAAGATCATGGAGCGCATCCAGGAGGTGGCGGCTCAGTCTGGCTTCATCCGGCGCAAGATGCTGCTGTGGGCCATGTCGGTGACCTTGGAGCAGAACCTCACCTGCCCTGGCAGGTACAGAGGGCCCACGGGCGGGAGGCCTGGGGAGACAGTGGGCTGGGTCATAACCCAAAACACAGTGAGGCTCTGATACGCCATGCCTGTCCAGGTTCCAGTGGCCGGGCAGCTCTGGAGACCCCGTGCAGAGGCCCCATCAATGACTGGGCTTGAGCTCCTATGCATTTCCCAGGGCCTGCTGGGGACAGTCGCTCCACCTTTGGATTCTTACTGGGAGGACTAACTTGCTTTCTCTGAAGTGAAATTCACCTCCCTGGGAGCAGCTTCTGGCACAATCTCCTGAGGTCTCCTGACCTCAGTAGGTGGCTAGAGAAGGGGCCACAGTGATCAGGACTTAGCCTTTCCAGCCTTTTCAGCATCCCAAGTGACCCCTCAGATATCTTGCCCTTTCTATCTTTCTATAGCTTTTAAAATTCCCACATAGTTCTATGGAGGGTCAGCGACGTAAATCTGGCTTGGTTTCAATTTAGAAGTAGTTTCCATTCCCCATGTGCCTGTGAAATGGTATGTTTCGTAAGATGTGTGTACATATCTGTGCATCCACAGCTTCATTTGCACAGACACGAAACATGAATATGCATGAACAAAGCATTTGTGGGCTTCACTGGGGTCCCACGTTTGTACATGTGTATACACGAATACATACTTCAAGTTTCTGTGCATGTGTATTGTGTGTGCAAAATGGCATGTGTCTGTGTTGTTGCCTGTACACAGCTGAATCTGTTTGACTTCCTGGGTCAAGACATATTTGCACACAACCATGTGCCTGCATACCTACATCTGCATGCATGTTCACGGGCAGGCTCAATATTCAAACCAACCAACTGGAACAGACAACTGGAATGGCCAAGCCAGGGTGTTCTCACTGAATACCACCATACCACCCTTTTAATGTGTGTGTGTGTGTGTGTGTGTGTGTGTGTGTGTGTGTGTGTGTGTTGTGTGTGTGTGTGTGTGTGTGTGTGTGTGTGTGTGTGTGTGTGTGTGATTTCTTCTGTGAACCATTCTCCCTCTCCCACCAGCGACCTGAAGCCCTTCACAACCAGACTGGCAGATTACCTGGTGCTAGCCAAGGTCCGCCAGGCACTGGGATTTGCCAAGTGTCAGAAGAACTTCTATGGAGCGGCCCCCATGACGGCAGAGACACAGCGCTTCTTCCTGGGCCTCAACATCCGCTTGTATGCGGGCTACGGCCTCAGTGAGACCTCAGGCCCCCACTTCATGTCCAGCCCCTACAACTACCGGCTGTACAGGTGAGGCTTGAGGCTGCCGCACACATGCATGCCCATGCGCCCTTGCTGGTACTGCTTTGTGCCCGCCTGCTGAGTGCCCTGGGGACCCCCTTCTCTTTGCACCCCAGTTGGGTCCCAGAGACCTGGCCACTGGGCTATGGAGCCCCTCAGAGCCAACAATGCCATCTTGGGCCAAGTCCCTAGCTTATCCTCCTCGGTCTAGTGGGAGTGGCCTCTGCCACCGTGTCGTGTGAGTCTGTGGTTGAAAACAGCCTGCACAGCCCAGGTGCCCCCTGAACAGGGGTCTACCTGTGGAGCAGTTTTCCTCTGGCCCTTCCCTCTTTGGGGTGGGGTGTGCTCCAGCGTGTTCCAGGAGAGCGGATGGCCCGGGGCCAGCTGGGGTAGGAGTTGGGGGGACCAGGCCAGCCCCCTAATGGGCGGTGAGGGCACTCAGTTCTGGGGAGTGATTTGCAGGATCATCTGTTATGATTAAATATCTCCTCTCCTTGCCAGCCTATCACAGTGCTCCAAGTTCTACCATTACCATTTCATTTGTTCCTTCCTTCCTTCATTCCCTAAAACCCTTTACTTGGCTCTACCTTTCAGCACTAAGTCCCCTGTTAAAATACAAAAGCCCTGTGAGGGGATACCTTCTAGCCATCAGTGAAGACCGAGCAGTCGGGACCCCGGCTCCCCAGTGGGGGCTTGGAGGAGACGGCTCCCTCTGACCAGTCTCCCGGCCCCTCCCTCGCCAGCTCAGGCAAGGTGGTGCCCGGTTGTCGGGTGAAGCTGGTGAACCAGGACGCAGAGGGCATTGGCGAGATCTGCCTATGGGGCCGCACCATCTTCATGGGCTACCTGAACATGGAGGACAAGACGTATGAGGCCATCGACGAGGAAGGCTGGCTGCACACAGGCGATGCTGGCCGCCTGGATGCCGATGGCTTCCTCTACATCACTGGGCGCCTCAAAGGTGAGTGGCTCATGCCTGTAATCCCAGCACTTTGGGAGGCCGAGGCGGGCAGATTGCCTGAGTTCAGGAGTTCGAGACCACCCTGGGTGACATAGAGAAACCCCATCTCTACTAAAAACACACGAAAAATTAGCTGGGCGTGATGGCATGCACCTGTAATCCCAGCTATTCGGGAGGCTGAGGCACGAGAATTGCTTGAACCCGGGAGGCAAAGGTTGCAGTGAGCTGAGATTGCTTCACTGCACACCAGCCTGGGAGAGAGAGCTAGACTCTGTCTCCAAAAACAAAACCAAAACAAACAAACAAAAAAAGGCAAGCGCCCTGGACAGCTGCAGTGGGGTGGGGGCAGAATTCCACTGTCAGCACTGTTTATACCAGCTGCTGGTCTTGGGCCTTTATTAAGTGTCACGCACCTTTAGTGACCGTTTTATTTACTCCACTCTCCTATGGGGCAGGTACTATTAACCTTAACTTGCTAATGAGGACATCCAGAGAGGTTAAGTAACTTGCCCAAGGTCACCCAGCTAGTAAATGGTGGAGCTGGAAATCAGACCCCTAGAGAAACAAGGCAAGTCTTTCCAGAAGATTCAAGAGCATAAGTATTATGTATTTTTATACGCAAACACGGATATGATGGGGAATAGAATGCAAATTGGATATAAAATTTAAAATAAGACAAACTTCCCACAGAGACAGAAATAGTTGGGGATGCCTCTGTGGAAGGATGTTCTGCCTGCTTCACCCAAGTTGGTGTCATGCCCGCAGCATCCACATGGGAATCCCGCACTAGGGCTTCATGGGGGAAACTGAAGCTAAGTGAGTGGGTAAACTACTTTGTGGACATCACGCAGGCAGTGTGCGACCGTACCCAGGACCCAACTGATGGCCATGGAGGCTCGGCCACCCCAGGGAGGGACAAAAGGTCGCGGTGGCGTTTGGGTCCTGGGATGTGCAGGCTGATGAGCCCTGGCAGGTACCCTCCAGTGAGGCCCCAGGAGCAACAGGTGGCTGCTTGGATGTGCCATGGGTGCCGCCTAGCGTGCCTCTTTGTAATGGCAGATGAGGGGACCCACATCCCTGCACTGGGGAGGATAGTAGCCAGAAAACCAAATCCAACCAGAGCTGGCCCTCCTTTTAGAACTAGTATAGTGAGAGGTAAGGGTCCAAATAGCTTTTCTCCAAATACATATCCAATGGACACAGCATCCTTTCCCCATTGCCTTGCAGTGATACCTTTGTCCTTTATGAAGTGACTGAAGTGACTTTCTATGAGAGGTCTATGTGTGGACTCTATTTTGTTCCCTTGGTCTATTCGCCTATCCATGCACCAATACCCAGTGTCTTAATTTCTATAGCTTTATGACAGGGATAGATATCCGGCTAAGTCCTACAGCCTTGGTCTTCTTTTTCTTCAAGATGACCTTGGCTATTCTTGGCCATTTTCATTTCCATATGAATTTTAGAATCATTATATGTTTCCTCAAAAACTGGGTGGAATTTTGATTTTGATTTCATTGAATCTATAGATCAATTTGGTGAGGAAAATAAATGTTTATAGTATTGTCTCTTCCAATTCACAAATATGATAAATCTCTCCATTTACTTAGGTCTTTTTAAGTTTCTCTCAATAATGTGCTATTTATTTATTTATTTATTTATTTTTGAAATGGTCTCGCTTTGTTGCCCAGGCTGGAGTGCACTGGCGTGATCTCGGATCACTGCAACTTCTACCTCCTGGGCTCAAGTGATCCTCCGGTCCAGCCTCAGCCTCTCAAGTAGCTGGGACCACAAGTGCAAGCCACCACAACTGGCTAATTTTTTATTTTTGTAGAGAGGGGGTTTTGCCATGTTGCCCAGGCTGGTCTTGAGCTCCTGAGCTCAAGCCATCCTCCTGCCTCAGCTTCCTAAAGTGCTGGGATTATAGGTGTGAGCCACTGCATCCAGCCTATGTTTTCTAGTGTAGAGATTTTTGCACATCTTTCTTTATATTCACTTCTAAGAATTTTTATGGTATTTTAAATAATATCACTTAAAAATTTTTTTTCAGCTCAGATGTTGCTGCAAAATTTTTTTTGTCTTCTATTTGTTTGCTGCTGGTATATAGAAATACAACTGCTTTTTGCATATTGGCCTTGTATCAAATGACCTTTAGTGGATCATTTGATCAGACCACATATTCAATCCAGTAATGTGTGTATTCTTTTGAATTTTCTATGGACACAACTATATCATCTGCAAATGACAGATGAATTTTTTTCTTGCCATATTGCACAGGTTAGGACCTCCAGGACAGTGTTGAACAGAAGTGGTGATAGTGGTCATCCTTGTTTTATTCCTGATCTCAGGGGAGAAGCATTCACTATCTTACCATTAAGTATGCTTGGCTGAGCACAGTGGCTTACACCTGCAATCCCAGTACTTTGGGAGGCTGAGGCAGGAGGATTGCTTGAGCTCAGGAATTCGAGACCACCCTGGGCAACACAGTGAGATCCTGTCTCTATTTATTTTTTTAAAAATTATTAAATCTTTAAAAAAGTATGTTTGCTGTAAAAATTTTTAGATGTTCCTTATCGGATTAAAGAAGTTCCTTTCTAGCCTTAGTTTGCTAAGGGTTTTTAAAATCATTTACTAATGGTAAAAGATGCTGGTGAGAATGCAGAGGGCGGTAGTGAGGAGAAAAGGGCAGGAATGAGGTAGCAATGATGAGGCATATGTTGGGGAGGCTGGGTTTTTGTCTTCTTACATTTCCAGAGTCTGTCTTTTCCTCTTCACCTGACTTCTGCTGTCCTAGACAAACCCTGATCATCTAGACACTTGTCATGGATTCCTCTCTAGCCAGCCTATCTCCTGAATAACCACTCTTCACCCCAGCTACCAGAGTACCCTAAAACTTTGATCTCACACCATTCAGTGATTCCCACCTGCCTGCTCACAATCCAGCTCCTGAGCCAGCACTGGAGGCCTCTGAGATCTGCCCTGCTCCTCTCCAGCCTCTGCCTCGCTTGCTACCTGCAGTTCCCTTAGGCCTGTGAGCTTCAGCTTCTGTCCTGCCCTCTGCCTGCCAACTCCCGTTCATGTTTAGCATGCAGCTGGGCCTGGTGCCTCCCTGCCCTGGCCCTGCAGCCCCTGTGCCTCCCTCTGTCTCACTGCCCCCCCTGCACTGTGGGCTCCTTGCAGCCATGGGGAGCCTTGTTCTATTCTGTGCCTGATGTCAGCACAGGACCTGTGCACAGAATGTGACCAACTAATCTTTTTTGAATTAGATAGAAATGAGGGACAGGAGTACAGTCTCACTAAAATTAGTCAATGTGCATTCGTTAAATTTATTTTATTGAATTTATTGCCATCTAGCCTAGAAGTAAGCCATCAATACTATCAGAGAACAGCAGGCTAGGGCACTGAGTGCCTGGCAGTCTGTTGGACAGAAGGAAAGAAGGGGAGAGGACCTTCCAGGGAGAAAGGCGCAAGCAAGGGGAGAGGCATCCTAGCAGGGCAGGTGAGAGCATGGGCTTTGGAAATGGACTGGATTTAAAATCTTAGCTCTGCCACTTATTAGCATGTGAGCTTGGACAAGTTACTGAACATCTCCGTGCCTCAGTTTCCTCATCTGCAAAACAATAAGAGTGTCTGTTTCATTATAGGTTTATTGTGACAATTAAATGAATTACTGTATGTGAAGTGCTTAGCATGGGTGGTGAGTGCTGTGTGAGTGACAGGGATGGTGGTTATTAAGCAAAAGCAGGGAAGGGAAATGACACGGGCTATTTGGGGGCAGGAACTGGGACTGGCAGAAGGGGGCCATGGATGAGATGTCTGAGCAGGCTGAGTCGTGGATGACAAGCCGAGGAGAGGGAACCTTGGGTGAGCATTTGTCGTCGGGGTGCTGCCACCAGCCCCCAAGCAGGTGTGAGTTGCTTTGGAGGGCCTGCCACTGCTTCTTGGCTCCCAGAAAGGGGGCATCTCCAGCTGTGCTGCCTGCTGTGCTGAGGCTTCCGGGTTGTGGCTGAGGCTTGGGTTGTGGTTCAGCTGGGGCACCTGGACTACATTCTGTGCCGGGGGCCTGGCTTTGCCTCCCCAGAATTAATCATCACAGCTGGTGGGGAGAATGTGCCCCCTGTGCCCATCGAGGAGGCTGTGAAGATGGAGCTGCCCATCATCAGCAATGCCATGCTCATTGGGGACCAGAGGAAGTTCCTGTCCATGCTGCTCACCTTGAAGGTGTGTCTGGGGGGCTCCAGCTCAGAAGGAGCAGCCAGTGAGGGGGTCTGTGGGTCTGGCTGGCAGAAGCCACATTCAGCACAGGGCACATCCAGATCTCATGGCTTCATTCTGGAATGACTCAAGTCTGTGCTGCCTGCACTGTAGGAAAAACTGTGGCACGTGGAAATTCCTTCTGTCCCACATAAGCCACCATGATGATTCTTTACACGTTACTGGCACTTTCCCGTCTACAAAGTGCTGCTGCCCTCCCTCACTGCTCTCTGCAGGTACTTGGACCCCAGGGTGGTAGACAGGCAGGAGTTATGGTCCCTGCTTTACAGACAATGACGTCACTGACGGAGCTCTTCTAATTCTCAGATCACTGCTCCTTCCACAATAACACGAGGCTCAACACAGTAGCAGCTACTCATTCTAGAACCGTCTCTTTGAAACAGAGCTCACATGATTCACACCCTTGCTGACAGCAGTAAGACCTCCTCCAGGACCAGGGCTTACATCTTGTGGGGTAAGGCTTGGTCCTCATCTGATCTCTGGCTTTTCAGTGCACTCTGGACCCAGACACCTCTGACCCGACTGATAATCTGACTGAACAAGCTGTGGAGTTCTGCCAGAGGGTGGGCAGCAGAGCCACCACAGTGTCAGAGATCGTAGGGAAGAAGGATGAGGCCGTGTACCAGGCCATCGAAGAGGGGATCCGGAGGGTCAACATGAACGCAGCGGCCCGGCCCTACCACATCCAGAAGTGGGCCATTCTCGAGAGAGACTTCTCCATTTCGGGTGGCGAGTTGGGTAGGTTTTTTCTTTTCACTGTTGCAAGGGCTGTGTGGGAAGGCAGAGGCCATGGCAGTGCCTACAAGGTGCCTGTTATGAAACAGCCATGGCAAAGAGAAGGTCATGGCAGGAATCTGGGTGACACCCATCTACTTCCTGTTGGAGGACATTGATGGCTCCGTGCATGGGCTTGTGGTTATGTGGAGCCTGTTGAATGTATAAGATATGTGCTAGAACTTTTATTTTTTGAGATGGAGTCTCGCTCTGTCACCCAGGCTGGAGTGCAATGGTGCGACCTTGACTCACTGCAACCTGCACCTCGCGGGTTCAAGTGATTCTCCTGCCTCAGCCTCCCGAGTAGCTAGGATTACAGGCATGGGCCACCATGCCTGGCTAATTTTGTATTTTTAGTAGAGACGTGGTTTCTCCATGTTGTTCAGGCTGGTCTCGAACTCCCGACCTCAGGTGATCTGCCTGCCTTGGCCTCCCAAAGTGCTGGGATTACAGGCGTGTGCCACTGTGCCTGGCTGATATGTGCTAGAACTTTCTAATCTGAACATGCCATTTAACTTGACCTTGACTATGGGACTGTTTTCCCCGAAAATCACAATGGAACTACCAGGCCAACACCAAGGCCCTGCTGGTGTTCAGGCTGGAGTCACGTGGTTCTAGGGGTGAGACTACTGTGATCTGGAAAGTCAGCTTGTGTGACAAAGGGATAAGGCTGTTCTGGATCACTGCCCACAGAACCAGGAGAGGGCTCTGGTGCAACCTCAGTTGAAGTCACTCTTGGCTGTAGCCAAGAGATGTTCATGGGATGTTCACGGAACAGGAGAGGTAGAAATGGTTATGCCAGTGTGATTCCCTCAAATTCATCAAGGCCGAACCCAGATGCAATTGTCTACAGTAATGCTGAGCTGCTGTCAGAGACCTTGAGCTTATCTGGCTGTCTGCTGCCAGCACATTGAATGCAAGGTCAGAGACACAGAAGATGTCCTCACTAAGCGGTTAATATGATGACTTTAACACAGAAAGTTTCCAGTTACACAGTCAAGAGTCAGTTAGGCACTTTAAGCTACCCAGGACCTCAAATCAGAGCTCTTTCAACCTTGCCTTTGAGGGAGTAAATCAAGGTTAAGAAAAGTAATTAGGGGAAGACCTCTCATAAAGACCATGGCAGAGGCTCCCCATAACCTGGGCTTCCCCTGCGCCCATTACAACCATCAAAGCATAATGTCCAACATTGTATAAATGTTCACAAAAATGCAGAGATGTTATCTAGTTATCTAATACATTGCTGTGTAACAAATGACCCCCAAAATGTAGCAGCCTAAAGCAATAAACATTATCCACATTTCTGTGGGTCAGGAATCCAGGAACAGCTTAGCTGAGTGGTTCTGGCTTGGGTCTCATGGGATTACAGTCAATGTGAGCCGGGTGCAGTCACTTGCAGCTGAGGGTCCACCTCCGCGCCCACTTATGTGGCTGTTGGCAGGCCTCAGCTCCTTGCTGGCCGCTGGCCAGAAACCTCCGTGTGTGGCCAGTGGGCCTCTCATGGGCTGCCTGTGTATCCTGCAGCCGGCTTGCCCAGGAAGAATGGTCCAAGAGAAAGCCCAAGACAGAAACCTAGTCTATTTTTTAATTGCTTCAACAATTTATTCATTCAAGAGATGGAACAAATAAATCCATTTCAGAGAAAACAGACTGAGGATCAAAACTGGGTGCAGGTCAAGGATAAGGCAGATGTAGCTTACACCACTTTCCTATGTAAATAAAAGAAACTGCAGTCTTTTATAACCTATTCTCAGAAGTGACATACCAACCCTTCATCTATACTCCACTGGCCACAACCAATGGTATAACACAGGAGACTACACACAAGCCATATGAATACCAGGAGCGATCACTGTCTTGGAGGCTGGCTACTGACTGTCCTGATTATCTGGCTCAATTCCTGAGTTATATATAGGACTCACTGAGTCTTTACCACACACATTCTCAGAGTTCTCAGAGCCTGGGCCTCACTCATTTCTTCTCATTTCCCTTTTAGGTCCCACGATGAAACTGAAACGGCTCACAGTTTTGGAGAAGTACAAAGATATCATTGACTCCTTTTACCAACAGCAAAAAATGTAATCAGGGCCTATGCCTGCAGTTTCTACAGAATAGAGGGCAGGCGTTCCGAGCCTCTTCCTGAGCCCCAGGTCTCTTCAGTCTGGGCACAGGCATTTGTGGCAAGTCTGTTAGATCTCCAGGTCAGGGCACAGCACTGGCTCTATATTTACCAGGTCTTACACCAATAGCTGACAATTCCGAGAAGCTTCACGTGTGGGTAGTTTTAATTCAGTTTAAGTATTGCTTTATGTTCAGGTGACAAATGAGATCAGCTCTCCTTCCAGAACGAAAGGGCTGATAATTTTTGGCCTTAGTTCCAGGTAGATTAAAAAGCTGCTAGCTCACATACAGGACAGCCAGCAGCAGGCTGTGGAGGGGGTAGGAGAGAGATGGCTCATACTGCTCATGTGTGCTGCAGGAAAAGCAATCCGTTACAACTCACCTAGCGACCTGACTTACTCTGGAATCTTGGTGGACATCGCCGACCCTATTATTCCATTACCAGGCACTCCTCCACCACACACATGCCAACTGACTTGATGCTTAATAAAACTGCTGCTGCCTGTTTGATTCTATTCAATGTATAATTTGAATATTAAACCTTTTAACAGAACTGTCAACAAGGACCTCATTTTTTTGTCAATTGAGCAGGTGGGACCAGTGCAGAGAGTAGTGGGTATTTAACTCACAGGACTGTGCACAGCAGGCATGCGAGTGACCATTAGTGCCCTGGAATAAACAAAGGTGCAGGATGGGGTCAAGTGGCGCATTCTCATAAAAGCAGCCAACTCTACGTTAGCCTGTCGCCACCAGACCGCCCTGCTTCCACTCTGAATCCGGGAAGCAGCCATTCTCAGTAGCAAGCTGAGCCAAAATGACCGAAGGCATCTGAACAGGAAACAGGTAGAGAAAGCAAACATCTCAGTTTTGGAATTCTTTATTACTCTCAACCCAAGAGTCACTGATAGCCACAGGTTTGCAATGTTACACAAGGGCCAGCCAAAGGAGGCCATGAGTTGTCTTTGGTTGTGGGGCCAGAGGGTAACTGTTCATGAAAATAGTGAGTGTCTGAAGATTAAGAAAATCATGCTGTAGCAGAGGAGAAGGAAGAGGAAGGCAGGAAGGGAAAGGAGATGCCTGAGGGTCAAAAGCTGAGCCCAAGCCTAAGCCCAACCTCAAGCTCAAGCCCCAGGATGGCACAATTTTGTGAATTAACTCAGGCTGAGTCGCCTCCAGTCTTTGGAATGTCATCTTATACTGGTACTGCTGAGGCAGAGGGCAGTAATTGGTGCTTTGGGATAGGAGAAGGGGCAGTTGCTGAAATACAAAATAAATAGCATCCCAAGTTCCTCAGTTGCAGCCAAAATACATATATTCAGGCCTTTCGGCAGTATCGCCCCCAGAACTACCAGCTGTAGTGTGGTCCATTCTCAGATAGCAACATGCAAGACTAAGTTTACAGCCGGGCGCGGTGGCTCACGCTTGTAATCCCAGCACTTTGGGAGGCCGAGGCGGGCGGATCCCGAGGTCAGGAGATCGAGACCACGGTGAAACCCCGTCTCTACTAAAAATACAAAAAATTAGCCGGGCGTGGTGGCGGGCGCCTGTAGTCCCAGCTACTCGGAGAGGCTGAGGCAGAAGAATGGCGTGAACCCGGGAGGCGGAGCTTGCAGTGAGCCGAGATCGCGCCACTGCACTCCAGCCTGGGTGACAGAGCGAGACTCCGTCTCAAAAAAAAAAAAAGACTAAGTTTACAATACATTCAGCCCTTCTGGCTTAAGATCAGGGGCTCAGAGGCTGTGACAACTCATGATGCTGAAAATGTATCCAATGAAAACAAAGTACTAGCTCTCTGCTTTATTAAAAGCTCTTGGAAAGAATATTAAATCTCAAGACAAAATAATTGAACACACAATACATTTGTGTCTTTGTATCCAATATATTACCTTTGTCTTATTAACAAAAATTATATCTCTCATTATATATTTCTTGGATCTGAAGTTTTTATTCATATTCAGTAATTTCTGTAAAGGACAAATCTGTCTCTATTTTCCGTATCATTTAGAAATATACCACATTCACTCTTTTTGATGTGAACTTTCCCAGGAAAATTCTCTTGTGCCCATTTAGTTTTAGAAGAGTGTCATTTTGTGCTATTACGTCAATATCCTGTTTTATTTCCATTATGTTTTTCAAAAACCAAAGAAAATAAGGTTTTTCTTAAAAAGTTAGACATTTTCTCTTGTTAATTCTGTATCCTGATATTTACAGCTGAAGAGAAACTATTTTAAGTGTAAAATGGTTTAGAATAGCAAATGATACAGTCCACTCAGAGTTTACAAAAAAATCATTTACCAGGTAGACACTTAATAAATAAAACAAGCACTTGGAAAAAGTTCTTTGAAAACAGACCTAGGGACATCCACCTGCATCTTTTGCACAGATTTTGTTAAGAAACGGCCAGATCTAAAAATGTACTGTCAAGAAGCAAGCAAACCAATGCATACATACATAGGTATTCTAAACAGAGGTTTATGTGGTGTCCATTTAGAGTGACTGATGTAAATACCAGTTGTAGAAGTGTTAATCTAAATCTTTTACTCGGCGACAGATTTCCTCTGTGAAGTCTGAGCATTTTGCATTGCCTCCCAAATCTTTTGTCAAGCTCTGAGAAAAGGAAAAAGCAAAAATAAACGATGTATCTGCAAACTAAACTAAACCAAGGAGATTTTAAAGCCCTCAGTGAGATGTCACCTGGGCAAGTTACTTGGCTGCTCTTTCATTTAGTTCCTCATTTCAAAGTAAGGAACCACTCCACCACCATCTACCCAGCCCAGGAGGATCGGGATCCAATCTCATAGTGTATATAACAGCACTCTGCAAAGAATAAGGTGTTCTTGATGCAAAGGGAGGCAGGGAGCTTTACCAAAATTTTCCCTTTGTTCACACAATAGACCCTAATACAGATTAGTTGGTCATGGATATTTAAATAAAAGCAAATCTAAACAAGAAGTTTCATAAAAATCCTTGGGAAATATGTCTCAGGAATAGACCTGAGACATATTTTGATCCATTTTTGTTTTTATTACTATTATTATTTTTTGAGATGGAGTGTCACTCTGTTGCCCAGGCTGGAGTGCAGTGGCACGATCCCAGCTCACCATAACCTCTGCCTCCTGGGTTCAACGATTCTCCTGCCTCAGCCTCCTGAATAGCTGGGATTACAAGTGCATGCCACCATACCCAACTAATTTTTGTATCTGATCTATTTTTGGAGGCTGGGAAACAAATACGAAGGAAATATTTAAATCACTAACTCTTTTTTTTTTTTTTTAAAGGGACGGGGTCTCACTCACTATGTGGCCCAGGCTGGTCTTGAACTCAGAAGCTAAGGTGATCCTCCTGCCTCAGCCTATAGCTGCAACTACAGGCATGCACCACCACACCTGCCTAAATCATTAACTCTTAAACCTCCCTCTTTAGGAAAGAAAGCCTCCCACACAACCGATCTGGTTCTACCAGCTTATCCTTTCTTTCCTGCGTACGGACCCCAATATGTTTAATTCTCTTTATCTTTCCATCCTACACAATAAAAGGGCCCACTGTGTAATTCAGGCATCTCTCTACTGGGCTGTAGATTATAACTTCCCAAATATAACTTTAAAGAATAAGAAAATCATATGACCTCCAATGTGACTATCAAGCTGTTAAAAACAAGCCTGAATTTCTTGTATTTTGGCCACACGATGTAATTCCAAATTACAGAATTTTTTTAAAACAAGGGACCAACTTTGAAGATACTACACTAAGTGAAATAAGCCAGACTCAAAGGACAAATACTGTATGATTCCACTTACATGAGGTACCTAGAGTAGTCAAATTCATAGAGACAGGAAGCAGAATGGCGGGTGTCAGAGGATGGGAGGGGGGAGAGAAAGTTACTGTTTAACGGGTGCAGAGTCTCAGTTTGAGAAAATGAAACTGGTCTGGAGATGTCTGATGGTGATGGTTACATTACAATGTGAATGTACTTAACATTATTGAACTGTATACCTAAATATGGCTAAAATGGCAAATTTTATGTTATGCATATTTTTCACAATTTTTGTTAAAAAGGACCTCAAATTAGGGATGAGTCTTCAAGTGCATTATCTCCTCTAACTTCAGAATAGCCCGCCACACTTCTTCCGCAGGCCACAGTTGCTTACGGAGGCAGTGGAGCTTGTTGGGTAAGACCCAGACTGCGTGTTAATACCAACTTGGTCATTTAGGAGCTGTAAAACCTTGGACAAATTATTTAATCTCTCTACCTCAGTTTCCTCATCTATAAAATGGAATTATAGCATCTACTTCAAAGAGTTATAGAAAAACTTTGCTGAGATGATATATAAAGAACTTAAAAGTTGCATAAGTATTCAATTAATATTAGTTATTACTTTTATAAAACTTCTGTATTGCTTTTGTATTACAGATGCACACAGTGTAACATATAAGACTACTGTATTACAGGCACATCTGCATTTGTATCTGCCACTAGATTCCCAGCTCTTTGAGGCTCAGCATCTTACCCTATTCATCATTTTATTCTTCACACCTTATAAGGTACACTCAATAGACGTTTGTTGTCAAGAGGAAAAAGTTGTCTATAAAAATCAATGAACTTGGCCGGGTGCGGTGGCTCATGCCTGTAATCCCAGCACTTTGGGAGGCTGGGGTGGGAGGATCACTTGAGGTCAGGAATTCGAGACCAGCCTGGCCAGCATGGTGAAACCCCATCTCTACAAAAAATACAAAAATGAGCTGGGTGTGGTGGCACACGCCTATAATCCTAGCTACTAGGGAGGCTGAGGCAGGAGAATTGCTTGAACCCGGGAGGTGGAGGTTGCAGTGGGCCAAGATTATGACACTGCACCCCAGCCTGGGTGACACAGCAAGACTCTGTCTCAAAAAAAAAAAAAAAAAAAAATCAATGAACTTGGCCAAGGTCACACAGCTAACAATAGGATAATTGGGCATGCACCTGATGCTGCCTCCCAAACCACTGACCTTTCCACTGTACACTGATGTCTCTACATCAGTGCTTCTTAACTTTTTTTGGATGAAATATCTAGATCCTCACCTCAGAAAATGTACACATGTGCACATATACCCCGTTCAATCTGGGACCCACATTAAGAATCCTTGTTCAACATCAAATGCTTGGGCCCGCTTGAGAACTATTATCTGTCACTGTCCCTTTCACTCAGATAAAATACATGGAAGCAATGCATTTTACCCAGCACAAGTAAATCAAGATTCCTGTTACCTTTCCGTCCTTAATTGTAGCAAAACATGCGGCCTCAATTCTTGCAGCATGGTCAAAAAGTCCCATGTGGCGCAGCATCATCACAGCACTGAGCAGGAGGGCTGTGGGATTCGCCATGTCCTTGCCTGCAATGTCTGGAGCCGTCCCATGAACCTACACATTGGGAAAAGTAGCATCATCAAGGGAGAGACAAGAACTGACAGTCCTCTTCTGGGGAAGCTGGAGTCTTAACCATCTTTCCTCAGCAATACAAAATATGCACTGAAAAATACTGCGTGCAATTCATCCGATACGGACTGAAGAAATAAAGTCTGGGTTGGGTGTGATAGCTCACACCTGTAATCGCAACACTTTGATAGGCCAAGGCAGGAGGATCACTTGAGGCCAGGAGTTCAAGACCAGCCTGGGCAACATAATGAGACCCCATTTCTACAAAAAAATTAGAAATTAGCCAGGCATGGTGGTGCCTGACTACAGTGCCAGCTACTTGGGAGGCTGAGGCAGGAGGATTGCTTAAGCCTAGCAGTTCAAGCCTGCAGTGAGCTATGATCACACCAGTGTACTCCAGCCTGGGTGACAGAACAAGGCCCCAACTCAAAAATAAATAAATAAATAAATAAGTAAATAAATAAATAAATAAAGACTTGGAGAAATAAAGAGCTAAAGTAATTTTTTTAAGTATAAAAATATGGACCAACAATCTTTTTCTGTCAATTTTTGGTAAAATATTTTAAGGAAGGATACATAATAAATATCTGGAGGGAAATGAAGAGATAAACCAAACATATATATATATATATATATAAAAACACAGGCTGGGTGCAATGTCTCACACCTGTAATCCCAGCACTTTGGGAGGCCAAGGCGGATGGATCATCTGAGATCAGGAGTTCAAGAACAGTCTGGCCAACATGGTGAAACCCCATCTCTACTAAAATACAAAAATTAGCCAGGTGTGGTGGCTCACACCTGTAATCTCAGCTACTTCAGAGGCTGAGGCAGGAGAATCACTTGTACCTGGGAGGCAGAGGTTGCAGTGAGCCAAGATCGCGCCACTGCACTCCAGCCTGGGTGACGGAGCGAGACTCCGTCTCAAGAAAAAAAAAAAAAGCATCATTTTGTTTTGACAATTTGAAAAACTGGAGTTAAAGCATACTTATAGAGATAACTCCTGAGTTCACACGCTGTTCTGACCTGAGTTCTGTTTCAGGTGTCAGGGTCCTTACCGACTCAAAAATTGCAACCCCATTGGCTCCAATGTTGCCACTTGGTGTCACACCGAGACCTCCGATCAATCCTGCACACAGGTCACTAGGGGAAGAAAAGCATTTCAAAGAATGTTTTTAAAAATAAAACATCTCACCTAGCACCCAGATTTTAGTTTTTAATTATCATTCTCCACTAAAAGGAACTAGCGTTCCTTGGATAAATGACTGATTCCAGGGCTAAGGTTAGGAAAATACAGATGAGCCTCAAGCATCTTACTGTGTCAGAAAACAAGGCAAGGCTCAAAGAACGAAGGGCCGTGTCTAAAGGACACAGGAGACATGGTGAAGGGACCCCCACCAGCCAAGTTAGGACAACCTAGGCATCAATATTCAGGATTATGATGATGGATATATCACTGAATAAAACAGAAAACCATGTCCACAGCTGGGCTCAGTGGCTCACACCTGTAATCCCAGCACTTTGGGAGGCCAAGGTGGGCAGATCACTTGAGGTCAGGAGTTCGAGACCAGCCTGGCCAACATGGCGAAACCCCGTCCCTACTAAAAATACAAAAATTAGCCAGGTGTGGTGGTGTGAACCTGTAATAATACCAACTACTCAGGGGGCTGAGGCAGGAGAATCACTTGAACCCGGGAGGTGGAGGTTGCAGTGAGCCAAGATCGCACCACTGCACTCCAGCCTGAGAGACAGAGCAAGACTCTATCACAAAAAAAAAAAAAAAAAAAAAAGAAAGAAAAAGAAAACCACGTCCATATTGACAGATAAACAAGAAGGAAAAGCATTCTTACAGTAGCGTGCCAACTCATAAATACAGAAAAAATAGCCTTAGAAAATCACCATTTGACGCCTGGCGCGGTGGCTCACGCCTGTAATCCCAGCACTTTGGGAGGCCAAGGCAGGCGGATCACGAGGTCAGGAGATCGAGACCATCCTGACTAATACGGTGAAACCCTGTCTCTACTAAAAATACAAAAAATTAGCCAGGCATGGTGGAAGGCGCCTGTAGTCCCAGCTAGTCGGGAGGCTGAGGCAGGAGAATGGCGTGAACCCAGTGAGCGGAGATTGCACGACTGCACTCCAGCCTGGGCGACACAGCAAGACTCTGCTTCAAAAAAAAAAAAAGAAAAAGAAAAGCACCATTTGGCCAACATCTTATGTCTGTGTGTGTGTGTGGGAGAGAGAGAGAGAGAGAGAGAGAGAGAGAGAAGCACAGACAAAGAAGGAGAGGAGGAAGAGGAAGGGAGGAAGGAGGAAGGGAGGGAAAATGGGAAGGAGTAATAAAGTAAATGTGATAAAATGCTGACATCTGGGGAATGTGGAATCTGGGTGCTGAGTACAAGGGAATTCTCTGTACCATTCTTACAACTTTTCTGTAAGTCTGAAATTATGTCAAAGTTACCAAAAAATAGTAACAATGACCACCCACCTACCTAGCTATACATAACAAAACGCTGAAATCAATCAATCAAACATTTAAAAACTGGGAAGAATGAGCTAATAATGATTAGGGAGAAAGAGCCCAGCGATGATTTGGCAAATAAATGAAGGAACAAGCCACCCAACATGTAATCATTCATATCACAACGTGAATTGTTGGAATTCGATCCATACGTTATAACAAATACTCTATTTTATAATACTCAATTGAAAATGTTAAGCCATAATTATTTTAGGATGTTTATAAGTAAATCATAGGCTAAAATAAAAAGGTTGCAGCCAGACTCACCTAAGGATGTCTCCATACAAATTTGGCATAACAAGAACATCAAATTGGGAAGGATCTTGTACCATCTACAAGGAATACATTTGTGCATTTAGTAATCAAAATCTGCATCCCCACAACACACAGACACTATTCACCATAAAAAGGAGCAGGTAAGTGTGAATATATACTTACATTCAAACATACTGTATCAAGGTACATCTCATTAAATTTAATATCTTTACAGTTTTCTGCAACTTCCCTGCATTTTTGTAGAAAAAGCCCATCTGACATCCGCCTGTATTTAATCAAATAAAAACTGCTGAAAAAAAAGTCTTACAGAAAGAAAAGAATCAAATCAAAGAAGTAAAGTAAGCTCAAGAAATTTAAGTTCCAGAAGCCAAGCTATCTGATCTCAATTACAATAAAATTATTTCTTAGGTAGTTAATAAAATATAAGCTGAAAATGTTTTAGGATCCTTCTGAAAGTATAAAAGAGTAAAAATGTAAAATAGTTTGATCATAATAGAGAAGACTATATTCTTATAGTGTTATCTAACAAGAATGAAGAAATATCCACTAATATTATTAAAATTGCTTTAAAAGGTTAACATAATAAATAGTTTTACTATTTTGCGTGTTCAATGCTTTTCTTAGGTTAGGAAAACTGTTAATATATTCAGAGGACTTTAACAGCCTCTGGATGAGAATTTAAATTGCCAGAGTAACACATCAGGTATTGTTAGCACTACTTTAAGCCTCCCACTATTTCACTTCTAAAACGTATGCTATGTGGCCTCTGCTGATGGCCACAGCATCTGGGGACCCAGAGGCTCCAATTTCCTTTCCTGATAACCCTCAGTCCCTCCTTGAGCTTCCAGGACCTGAATCACCATCCCCTCCTCATTTGCTCCTGTCATTCGCCCAGGGAGGCACAGTAAACAGGGGACTCCAGGCTGGGCGCAGAGGCTCATGCCTGTAATCCTAGCACTTTGGGAGCCCAAGGCGAGTGGATCACTTAAGGTCAGGAGTTTGAGACTAGCCTGGCCAACATGGTGAAACCCCATCTCCACTGAAAATACAAAAATTAGCCGGGCATGGTGGCATGTGCCTGTAGTCCCAGTTACTCGCGAAGCTGAGGCAGGAGAATTGCTGGAACCCGGGAGGCGGAGGTTGCGGTGAGCCAAGATCGCGCCACTACACTCCAGCCTGGGCAACAGAAAGAGACTCCATCTCAAAAAAAAAAAAAAAAAAGAGGAGAAAAGAGGTGACTCTGACAGAAGAGAGATGCCGGATCTTTGCATTGTTACAAGGTTCTTTTTCAAAGATATTAGGAATCAAGGAGCAAGCTGAAGAGGAGAAAGGAAAGCCCTGTCACTGCTCTCCCACAACAAAGCAAGACGGGGTGCTGGCCCCCGCAAGGAGCTCACATGATGTTGGCTTTGTGCACCGCCGTGACGTTGCTCCGGTGGTTGTTCCGGGCATACTCAAAGGCAAACTCAGCAATGCGCTTGCTCGCCCCCTCGGTGATGAGCTTGATACTCTGCACGACTCCATCAACAATCTGCAAGACAGGAAGTCCCGCCTCACTGGAAAGAGTGTGACAGCAACGCAGTGGGAGACAGAGGGTGGGGAGTAGACAGTAACATTTGTGGCAGGCCTGCACAGTGCCAGCTAGCATGACTAATCACACACTGCTATGTCAATGGGGTTCATGCTAACTCCAGCCCTAAGAGGTAAATATTACGAGCCCCACTGCACAGATGAAGAAAACTGAGATGCAGAGACAGTCATCTGCGGAAGAGCATAACTGCGAAGTGGGGGATTCAAAATTCAGAGGGCATATTCCCAAGCTTGTGACCTGAACCACCATGCCTTACATCTGTTTGAGTACTGTCAGCCAGACATCCAGCACCAAGACAAACACCCACAACTCCTCACAGAGATAAAGCAGATCTGTCTCTGGGGTCCCAGATGCACAGAAAGCAGTCCAAGCAGGAATAAAAAAGAATCTGGAGTGAACATACCACATGCTCAATTCCACTGTATTCTCCTTCTGTGTTCTCTCGAATGGTCACAATATTTACATCGGTGTAAGGGGTTTTATAGCCTTCAATAGAGACACATGGTCGGACATTCGCGTAAAGGTCAAATGTTTTGCGCAGCAGTAAATTCATAGATGGGTGACCGGCTGCTATTGGGGTCTTTAAAGGGCCTGTTATACAGAAGAAAACCCAGATGACACTAGAAGGCATCCTGGTCTCATGTGTGACCTACTAACCCACCTCGGCTACCTTGTAAAATGTGTTCTGCCTCTAATTCACTCTCTACCTGAGATTCAAACAAAGGAGGAAAACTTCCTCATGGGAGCTTTCTGGAACATTAACTGCATTTCTTATCTTAAGAACTTCCTTGGCCGGGCGTGGTGGCTCACGCTTGTAATCCCAGCACTTTGGGAGGCCGAGGCGGGCGGATCAGGAGGTCAGGAGATCGAGACCACGGTGAAACCCCGTCTCTACTAAAAATACAAAAAATTAGCCGGGCGTGGTGGCGGGCGCCTGTAGTCCCAGCTACTTGGAGAGGCTGAGGCAGGAGAATGGCGTGAACCCGGGAGGCGGAGCTTGCAGTGAGCCGAGATTGCGCCACTGCACTCCAGCCTGGGCGACAGGGCGAGACTCCGCCCCAAAAAAAAAAAAAAAAAAAAAAGAACTTCCTGAGGATCAAGCATTGTAATCATGTGCTTGACATGATATAATCCTTATCATCATCCTGTACAACAGCAACTCTGTTACTGTCATTTAAAAATGAAGAAAAAAGAAAAAATAAACTAAGAATAAAAAATTTGCCCAAGCCTTCTAGCCAGTAAGTAGCAGAGATGAGATTCAACGTTGGTTCTGTCTGTGGTTTTAAAGCCTATGCTTGCTCAGGCCTACAGTCTCAGGCCTGTAATCCCAACACTTTGGGAAGCCAAGACAGGCAGATCACTTGAGGTCAGAGTCCAAGACCAGCCTGGCCAACATGGGGAAACCCTGTCTCTACTAAAAATACAAAAATTAGCTGGGCGTTGTGGTGCGTGCCTGTAATCCCAGCTACTTGGGAGGCTGAGGCAGGAGAATAGCTTGAACCCGGGAGGCGGAGGTTGTAGTGAGCCGAGATCATGCCACTGCACTCCAGCCCGGGCGACAGAGCAAGACTCTCAAAAAATATAAAAATAAAGCCTATGCTGAATTTAAATCTACCACATGTTAGTATTTTTTAATCATGACCTTAAACATGTATTAATTAAAATAATGATAAAAATGTAGGCCAGGCACAGTGGCTCAGTTAGGCCTGTAATCCCAGCACTTTGGGAGACAGAGGCAGAAGGATTGCTTGAGCTTAGGTATTCCAGATCAGCCTGGGAAACATAGTGAGACCCCATCTCTACAAAAAACTTTTTAAAAAATTAGTTGGGCATGGTAGCACACCTGTAGTCCTAGCTACTCGGGCGGCTGAGGTGGGAGGATTGCTTGAGCTCAGGAGGTCAAGGCTGCAGTGAGCTGTGATCACACCACTGCACTCCAGCCTGGGCGACAGAGCGAGACTCTGTCACAAAAAAAAATTAAAGTAAATAAATAAATATACAAATGTAAAAATTAAGCAAAAGATATACATAGTTGAAGATTAAATAGAGATACTGTTATTTGGCATCATCCAGTAATACTTTAATGTTTTTACTGGGGGAAAAAAATGTCCCAAATGAATAAAACATCTTACTATGAGTAGTTACTTCATAAAAGAATGGCTTTACCTTCACAGATGGCCAGGCCTTATTCAGTTTAAATGCATAAATTTTCAAAACTGTGTAACCCCCGCAGCGGAAATCTGTAAAACCCCCCGTCTCTACTTCAGTGCTACCTTTCAAGCCCATCTTGTTCTTATCCATGGACTCTTTAGCCTCTGAAGGGATCATCCACTTTCCTCCAGGTCCTTGAATGGCAGTGACGTTCCGCTCCTCCCACTGAATAGGCGCCTAGATGCCACATCACAGAGCACAGTGAGCTGGAGAGACTTAAAGGAAACTGACATTCATACTGCAATGATGAACAAACTTTTTCAACTTTGTTTTTGAGACAGAGTCCTGCTCTTTCGCCTAGGCTAGAGTGCAGTGGCACGATCTTGGCTCAGTGTAACCTCTGCCTCCCAGGTTCTAGCGATTCTCTTGCCTCAGCCTCCTGAGTAGCTGGGATTACAGGCACGTGCCACCACACCCAGCTAATTTTTTTGTATTTTTTTTGTAGAGACAGGGTCTCACCATGTTGGCCAGGCTGGTCTCGAACTACTGACCTCAGGTGATCTGCCCACTTCGGCCTCCCAAAGTGCTGGGATTACAGACGTGAGCTACCGCGCCCAGCCCTTTTTCAACTTTGGATGCGACCGCTAAAAACAGTAAAGGTCCAGAAAGTTCCTGGCATGCAAGAAGTGATGTCATTCTCTAGCAGGCCTAGAGGGATTCTCTACATTATCTGTGCCCAGTCATCACTCCCAGCTACCACCTGCCCACTTATTTTTTTTCACAAGGGCTCTTGTGGCTATAATTAGAATATCATAAGTAGCAGAGGAATATGGTTCACAGAAACATTATATAGTACTGATACATGGATGAAACTTAAAAACATCATGCTAAGTGAAAGAAGCCAATCATAAAAGACCGTATATTATAAGATTCTATTTACATGAAATGTCCCAAATAGGCAAACCTACAGATACAGAAAGTAGATGAGCGGTTGGGTACCTAGGATGGGGGAAGAAAAAGGGGGAGGGGGTAGGGAGGGAGAGAGACGAAATGGGGAGTGACTGCATAGGGTATGGGATTTCTTTTTTGGTGAGGAAAATGGTCCAAAATTAGACTGTGGTGATGGTTGCATAACTCTGTGAATGTACTAAAAACCACTGGATTGAAAGGTACACTTTAAAAGGATGAATTAGGCCCGGCGTGGTGGCTCACGCCTGTAATCCCTGCACTTTGGGAAGCCAAGGTGGGTGGATCACCTGAGGTCAGGAGTTCCAGCCCAGCCTGGCCAACACGGTGGAACCCCGCCTCTACTAAAAATACAAAAATTAGCTGGGCGTGGTGGCGGGCACCTGTAATCCCAGCTACTCAGGAAGCTGAGGCAGGAGAATAGCTTGAACCTGGGAGACGGAGGTTGCAGTGAGCCAAGATCACGCCATTGCACTCCAGCCTGTGCAACAAGAACGAAACAATGTCTCAAAACAAATGAAACATAAAAATAAAAAATAAATAAAAGGATGAATTATATCTCCATAAAGCTGTTTTTAAAAAACAATATTACATTGTTTAAAATATAGGCCAGGCCCGGTGCAGAGGCCAAGGTGGGCAGATCACCTGAGGTCAGGAGTTTGAGACCAGCCTGACCAATATGATGAAACCCTGTCTCTACTAAAAATACAAAAATTAGCCAGGCGTGGTGGCATGCGCCTGTAATCCCAGCTACTTGGGAGGTTGAGACAGGAGAATCGCTTGAACCCGGGAGGCAGAGGTTGCAGTGAGCCAAGATTGCTCCATTGCACTTCAGCCTGGGCAACAAGAGCAAAACTCTATCTCAAAAAAAACAAAAAAAATATATATATATATGTATGTATTACATAACCTATGAATGTACCAGTTGAAGGTATAAACAAACATCCCTTTCTCTCTACCTACATCCTTCATGTGTGTACAGCTAGCACACTGAACACGTCCTAGGACAGAAGCTCAGTCAGACACGGTGCTGGTCACAAGCAGCCTACAGCTGGATCCACTTACAGAATTTTTAAATTATCTACCTGTATCAAAGGCTCAGCTGTTAGAAGTAATAACACTCCATTCTTGATAACACATCAGAAATTTTATTTTAAAGAGATTATTTCAAAAGCGCCTATATAAATTTTTGAAACAGCAATTCTAGTCTTATTTTACTTTATTTTATTTTTTGCAAAAAGGTGGGTGATTTGGCAGGGCTTAAAAGATCTTAAACCCAAGCAGGACTTAAAGATCCACAAATACTGCAGTACTACTTTGATTACATATAACTGATGCCAATGAAGGAGTTTAAACTATCAACAACAGGAGCAGCCAGCCAGATGCGGTGGCTCACGCCTATAATCCAAGCACTTTGGGAGGTGAAGGTGGGAGGATCGCTTGAGCCCCAGAGTTCAAGACCAGCCTGGGGAGTAGAGTGAGACCTTGTCTCTAAATTTAAAAAAAAAAAAAAAGAAAGAAATAATGGCAGTAGCAAACACTGAGACACACACTGTTAAAGTGACAATCTGTGGAGACTAACAACAGACCTTACTAAATTTCACAGAAATGGGTACAATGCATCCTAAAAGTTCACAGAATCCAACTGGCTAAGAAAACTTTTCAGTGAATCATCATTAAATGTATTTTTTAAGTCCACTTACTTTGGCAGCATCAAAAATCTTCATAACTGCAGCTGAAATTTCTGGGCCAATACCATCTCCTGGAATTAAAGTTACTGTCTGAACCTGAACATAAGAAATCATCAAAGAAGACAGTAAGAATTTTTGTTTTTGAAGGCTTAAAAAAGAATATTTTGACAGAGAAATCTACTTTATGAGATGTCTCAGGAAGATTCAAATGCTGTTAAGAAAACAAACATACCTCTCCCAGGGTCATCAAAGGGGAGGCGGGAATCAACAGACCAGAGACTCTGCAATCCTACTCTTTACCTGAGTTCAGAGGTTTTAAAAAGAACCCAAATGATACTCTTTACATAAAACGAAAATAAATTAAACTACCAAGTAGATTTCCTAATTGATATTTCTTTTCAGACAAGCTGCAGAGACCAATTAATTCAAACCTTTAAAACGAAAGACAACAACAACAAAAATTTAACAATGTTCTCTCACTAAAATTTAGAGGGTTTCTCATGAAGGCAAGTGTTTTCCTTTCCTTTCCATTGTGATCCTGGAAAGCTTCTCACGCAACTTCTTCAGTCTTGCAAAAACACTTTCAGACACATTTCCAAAATATTACTGAGGTCTGTTTTGGTACTCAGGGAAAATCAGACTTTTTATCAAGAGAGCTTCCATTTTTTTCTTAGTTCCTCTATAAAACTGTCTGCTTAAATCTAAGAGTAATCTACATAAGCTTGGCAAAGTTGATCTGCAACCAAAAAGAATAGTATATGTCACCATACCTGCAAAGCCTGAGTCACACTTAGAATGACAATTATTGTTTTTATAATGTAACAGCAATGATTTATTCTGAGGCTTCAGGCAAAACGAAGCCAGCATTTCAAAAGCAGAAATAAAAATATGTAAGGGAGAAGATCAGCACCTCTTTTTCCATTTGGGAACCATATATTTTATCATCTTGGGACTTTACCCCACCTAGGGGCTTGGCTTTTCTTCAATTCTAGTTGTTTGAACTGCATTTTTAAAAAGTCACTAATTCAAGTTTCCTTGGTCCTTTGCCTTCCAATGATGTCTGCCCAGATACGTGGACTAATTATTTCTGATTAGTTTCTGTACAACTGAAGAAACATTTTTATTTTTTTCATTTTTCTAATTTTCAATTTTTATTTGTTAGAGATGAGGACTCACTATGTTGCCAGGCAGGAGCGCAGTGGCTACTCACAGGTGTGATCACAGCTCACTGCAGCCTCGAACTCCTGGCCTTAAGCAAGTCTCCCACCTCAGTCTTAGCCAGGGCTAAGGCTCATACCAGTATTCTCGGGTTGAAGAAATCTTTAAAAAAATTAATATATCCTCTTATTTCTTCAAAAATAACCTCCTCCATCAAGCTAATTTTTTTTTCAAATAAATAGCCTGAAAATTAAATAATAGCAGAAAGCAATGATCATCTTATTAGCTTTCAGAATGCATTTGAAATGCTAGCATGGCTATCCTTGAGCTTGAAGTGCAAGCCCCATCCTGCATTTCTGGCATAAGCAGAGCCAAAAGAACGCTTTGGCTACTTCTTCCTGTTCTCCCAACATGTAATAATAAATGTCATCAAGTCACCAGAAAATCTACTTTTCTTCCACAATACAGAAAGTAAATGGAGGAAAAAATGTACTATGGTCTTATAAATCTTTCACGGCATAGATGTTATATGGGAGTATAGGAATTATGAAATCCAAATCAGATTCCATAAAAGGCAGGGTGGGGATAAAAACAAATAGGAAGTTACTGACCCACAGTCTTAGAATGTTCTAAAAATGTGGTATCAGCTTTTAAAGCACAGAAATCTGATGCTGGGAATTCTAAAAGCAGCAGATTTAATGAACAATAGATGATCTACTACTGTGATGGTCTACAAAGCCTATATAAGGAAAGTATAAGCCTACAAGGCTTATAGACGTTCGAGGCATTCCTAATTGGCACTCGATCTACTGGGTTTAGGGAAGCTCATAAAATAAAAATGCAAAGCAGGTTTTGAAGCTTCTCAACAATTTTCTCTCAACTTATACTAGTTTTGAAAAAAGCTGTCTCATCAAAACGAGATTGTGAAATAAAATAACAGGCTCAAGAGTACTTTCTATTTTTAACAAGGCTCCCTCAAGATATTAATGTGACAAACTTACATAGCCAGCTGTAAGATAATTCTTTCAAATGTGCAAGTAACCTAACAGATTTGTGCATGTCAGCCAATAATTTCAGCATACATTATAAATATGGCCAACTTTCCCTAATTCTAAATGAACGGAGATAAAATGCTATATAATAAATATTTTAGAGCATGTTTCTTGAGAAACTTCTAAAAGGAAAAAATAAAAGACATAATTATACTCACACCACCAGTAAAACCTCTGGTCACCTGTTTTGGGTTGTGGAATGCCCCCAGCAGCCGAGAGACCTATATTAATATCAACAGAGAAATATCACACACAGAATTAAACCACATACAGTAAACAAGAGCGAGGAAGTCCTGATGGTTGGTAATGCTGCAACTTGGCACAGATATATTCAGTAGCTTCCCAGGAATACAAATCTCATGTATTAGCTCAATGTGGCAGGCTATCTCAGATTTGAAAGCCTAAATACTCAGATTTTTACTTTAGATTGAGAACTTAAGTACTGTATATTTTCAAAGTCAATTTAATGAATATAAGTTGTCAAAAGATGTTGAAGGTAGAATAAAACTACTTTTTCAGCTCAAACATACAGATTTTTCTCAGATGAATGGATCATTTTGTGCCAACATTCTTGACCATTAGGTCAATTTAGGGGTAACATATATTCTAAGAAAACTACCATTAATTTTAGAGCCAGGATGTTCCTCATGAAATTCAGAGCACAACTCACGTATTTCTTGTTGTTGTTTTAGGCTTTTTGAGATGGGGTCTCCCTAGGTTGCCCAGGATGGAGTGCAGTGACTATTCAAAGGCACAATCATAACTCACTGCAGCCTCCAACTCCTGGGCTCAAGTGACCCTCTTGCCTCAGCCTCCTGAGTAGGTGGGATTACACGTGTGCACCACGACACCTGGCAACTTGCTTATTTCATAAGTGGAGACGCTGGTCCCAAAGAAAAGGATTTGCCTAAGGTCACACAGCGAATAATTGGCAAAATGGAAACCCACATACAGGTCTTCTGACTCCTGGTCCAGTGCTCCTTCAATTATACATTATATCTATTCTGCGAATATTAAGAAATTACACTTTATAGTAAAATCTAAGAAAGTTTATTTAATACCATCTGATGCCCATGCCATACAGAATAAAGATTTTAAATAAGTTATTGCTTCTTCTGATAATATAGGTAATGTGGTCATTACTGTCAGTTTGCTGGGACTAGGAAAAGATACAAAAAATAAAAGTTACCCAGTAATCCCACCACACCAAGATATTACCACTGCTACATGGTTTTTTTTCTCTCTCCAATTAACATTATCATATACCAGAAATATAAATTTTAAAGGTTTATTATAAACTTTAATAACTTAGTCCTTGAGAACTGGTACAAAGTCATACTACATTATTATAAACAATATAAAAAAAGAATCTGGGTAGACAGACCAAATATATTAAAATGCATTAAATTTTTTTTTTTTTGAGACAGAGTTTCACTCTTGTTGCCCAGGCTGGAGTGCAATGGTGCAATCTCGGCTCCCTGCAACCACCACCTCCTGGGTTTGCCTCAGCCTCCCGAAAGTAGCTGGGATTACAGGCATGCACCACCACGCCCGGCTAATCTTTTTGTATTTTTAGTAGAGACAGGGTTTCTCCATGTTGGCCAGGCTGGTCTCAAACTCCTGACCTCAGGTGATCCACCAGCCTTGGACACCCAAAGTGCTGGGATTACAGGCATGAGCCACCGCACCCGGCTGCATTAAATTTTTTAAAAAGTAACTTTTTCTCCTGCTAGATACATGGGCAAGACACATTTGTTATATCCTAGCTTGATATGTTTTTCTGGGGTCTGAACCTTTGCTGAAATATTTATTGGCATGTAACAACCAACAGCCAAGAAAGGTATGAATGAATTTTATTCTCTAATCTTCTGGTATCTATAGTCATGACTCTGCACTGAAAATAAGACAGGGCCAAATCCAAAAGAATGCCAAAACCATTGGCCAAAATGTTAATCCTACGGCATGATTCATCCACCAGCGAGTGGGCTATTGGAAGGGAGGCCATTTAAAGGCTACTTTATGACAAGAAAATTGACATGTGTCCTTTCTTCTCTCCCTGAACAAAAAAGAAGGAAAAGACATTCACACAAAACTCATGTCCTTGTGACAGAAGACCCAACCAACCAGCCTGGGCAACAAAGTGAGAGCCTGTCTCTACAAAATTAGCCAGGTGTGGTGGTGCACACCAATGGTCTCAGCTACGTGGGAGGCTAAGTCGGCTTGAGCTCAGGACTGCTTGAGCCCAGGAGTTTGAGGCTTCTGTGAGCTACGATTATGCCACTGCATTCCAGCCTAGGTAACGGACAAAAAAAAAAGAAAGAAAGAATGAAAAAGACCTGACCCAAACAACTGATTTTAAAATGTAAACCCATCCTACCTGCATATGCTGGGGGCAGCAATGTAAACCCAGGAGTGTAAGGATTTGTGTTTTGTTCACTGTTGTAGCTAGTGTCTAGAACAGTCCCTGGCTCATAGGAGGTATTCAATCATTTAAAAAAACAAACAAAGAAACAAACAAAACTGAGAGCAGCCCCAGTCACATCTTATCTGAAGAGTTTCCAACCCAACAAGTAGCCTTAATACTTGCAATGATCTTCTTTAATGACCAGTCTTTTCCATGTTTGTCATCTCTCTTGCATGATCTTAGAATAAAGTAGTACTGTACCTAAGTCATCACAACCACCCAGAACTTTAAGTAAAATAAAATTTTCCAAAGCACCATTTAAAGGTTACTTTGTGACAAGCAGAGCATAAAACTGACATGAGGCTGGGTGCGGTGGCTCACGCCTGTAATCCCAGCACTTTTTGGGAGGCTGAGGCAGGCAGATCACCTGAGGTCAGGAGTTCAAGACCAGCCTGACCAACATGGAGAAACTCTGTCTCTACTAAAAATACAAAATTAGCCAGGCGTGGTGGCACATGCCTGTAATCCCAGCTACTCAGGAGGCTGAGGGAGGAGAATCACTTGAACCCGGGAGGCAGAGGTTGTGATGAGCCAAGATCGCGCCATTGCACTCCAGCCTGGGTGACAAGAACGAAACTCCATCTCAAAAAAAAAAAAAAAAAAAAAAAGAAAAAAAAAAAAAAAAAAAAAAAAAAAGGCCAGGCGCAGTGGCTCACGCTTGTAATCCCAGCACTTTGGGAGGCCAAGGTGAGTGGATCACCTGAGGTCAGGAGTTCAAGACCAGCCTGGCCAATGTGGTGAAACCCTGTCTCTACTAAAAATACAAAAATCAGCCGGGTGTGATGGTGGGTGCCTGTAATCCCAGCTACTTGGGAGGCTCAGGCAGGAGAATTGCTTGAACCCAAGAGGTGGAGGCTGCAGTGAGCCAAGATCTCACCATTCCACTCCAGCCTGGGCAACAGGAGCGAAACTGTAACCAAAAAAAAAAAAATTGACATCAGTCCTTTCTCCTCTCCCAGCCCAAAAAAGAGGGAAAAGACATTCACACAAAACTAGCTTATGTCTCTGTGACAGAAGACCTGCCCAATCAGCCTAGACAACAGAGTGAGACCCCCACCTCTACAAAAAAATTTTAAATATTAGCCAGGTATGGTAGGGCACACACCAGTAGTCCCAGCTACATGGAAGGCTGAGATGGCAGGACGTCTACTTTATAGAATACTCATATGCATATATATATGCATACACATATATATATGCGTATATATATGTGTATATATATACGCATATATATATGCATAGATATAGATATATATCTCACATCATTTTATTTATATAAAACCTGTAGAGATAGGCATTAGTGGCACTTTTCAGATGAGGAAACTAAGGCCAGGTTCATGAAGCCTGGACCAAAACCCTGAACTTTGGACTTCAGGTTGTGGGCCATCTTAATCCACAACTCATTTCCTTTTTAACTTAAAAACATGTAAATAGTGTTGTACACGGGTTCTGAGATGGGTTTTTAAAAAAAAATCTTTTTTTTTTGAGACAGAGTCTGCTGTTACCCAGGTAGGAGCATGGTCTCCTCTCACCGCAGCCTCCACCTCCTGGGTTCAAGTGACTCTCCTGCCTCAGACTCCCGAGTAGCTGGGATTTCAGGCATGTGCCACCACACCCAGCAAATTCTTGTATTTTTAATAGAGATGGGGTTTCGCTATGTTGGCCAGGCTGGTCTTGAACTCCCGACCTCAAGTGATCCGCCCGCTTTGGCCTCCCAAAGTGCTAGAATTACAGGCATGAGCCATCATGCCTGGCCACAAACAATCTTAAATGGAAACTCAACAGAGGAACTGCCCTGATTGAAACCGACATCCAGCTCAGCACCTCCACCATCCTGGGGTCAGCCTCTGAGCCACCTTCTGCTCCAATCCCTAAAGTGAGAAGCTGGCCCAGAAGTCAAATGACTCTGCCAAAGGTCACACAGGGAGTGCATGTCAGAGAACCTCATCTTCTGACTCCACAACCCAACACTTTCTGAATACCTACTATGAGAGTTTTTTCATGCAGATCACACTAAAGGCAAAACAAATTTACCAGCACAATCATTATCAAGTGTTGCTTTAGTGCCTCACTGTGAAGGCAAATGTACCTACCAAGATGAATTGGGTGTTAAATGTAAGTTCAGAGATTAAAGGACTGAGTTCAGTTTTCACAGTGACACAGAAGGTGCTTTACTTTTAGGAGCAAATGTGACATAAGAGTTATCATCACAAGCAAATCTGGGTCTGAAGAGGGTGACAAAGTAGAATCTAGTTATTGAACAAAAAAAACCAGTTAATGATGCCCATGAAAACCACTGTCTTCTAAGACACTAAGAAAGCTTCAGATTTTTGTGTTCCTTCTGTACATACCAAGTGCTTTCACATACATTATTTTACTTAATACTCAAACACTCTGTGATGTAAGTATAGATATTCACAGATGGGCATATTAAGGCTTAGAGATGTTTAGTAATTTGCTTAGAGTCACACAGCCAATCAGTGGCATTGCTAGGATTTAAATCTGAGACTCCTAAATTCCAGTACAGAGATCTTTTCCTTAAATAACAGTGCATCTCTGGACCTCTCTTTAAACCGAAAAAAGGGGAGAAAAGTAGTATCAAACTTATAGAAAAACGTTAAATTGTTTATAGATTTCGGGACCACCCTTTCATAGCAACAGGAGACTTGAGGCCTGATGGCCTGTACCCATCATTTGCTATGTGACCTTGGGAAATGGGAACCAAGGCACCTAGGTTCCTCTCCCAGCTCTGACACCGACCTCCTGTGTGACCTTGAGCAAATTCTTCTTCAGGCACAGGTTAGTTCCACTGAGAAGTTACGGAACTTCATAGATGATCTGAAACCCTTTCCAGCTCTGGCATCTGAGCTGCCAAGGAGAGCTAAAGCGTTCCAGATTGCAGGATTCCCACCAACGAAAGGTAAAAGGAAGGCTCTGCTGGTCTCTCTCTCCGAAGGTTCAGACAGTAATTCCAAGGTGTAAGATGCCCTATGTCCTATGAAGGGGAAATAGCTACAAGAGCACTAGAGGTCTGACTGGGAAGAGCGCCAAAGGGAAAACAATCTGATAGGGAAAAGGGCCCCAGGATTCTCTCACCTGGCAAAACCTCCCAAGCTCAACGCCAGTGCCCGTGGCACCTGCGGTTCCCCGGCCAAGGGCCGCGCAGACAGCGGATGAGAGGTCTGGGCGGTGCTGAGGGGATCAGTCCGGCAGCAGGGCCGCAGCCGGGGAAGCGGCCCGGATGGCGGAGCCGGGACAGAGGCTCCCGTGACCTTGCCCGGCTCGGCGCGAAGCCTGGGCTCTGGCCGGGGCGGATGCGGGTGACGGCAGCCGGGTCTCGGCCGGAGCAGGGCCGGCGCCCCCCGCCTTGACCTTGACGCCGTCCCCGCCTCTGCGCTGCTGACCCGGCCCGGGGCGGCCCATACACCGCAAGCCGGCCACGGAGCGCGGGGCACGGGCGACCAGGACCGGCTCCCAAGCTGTCCCCGCGGGCCGCCACCGCCTCCCTGTCTGGCCCGCGCGCCCGCCCACACCCGGCACGCGACACGCTCTCCTGCCAGCTCTCGCGGCCAGCCTGCCTGCCACACGCCGGCCTGCCAGCGCTCACCTTGGAGATCCACGCGGGCCCAGCCATCGCTTCCCCTCCTGGCTCCGCAGCAGCAGCTGCAGCAGCAGTGCGCAAGCGCCCACCCCACGCTCGGAGCCGGCCCCTGCACGGCCACGCCCCCTGAACGCCCCGCCCCCGAGACCGCCTCAGGATTGCTTCGCGCTCGCTCGCTGCCCCGCCCCTGGACATTTCGCTGGCCAATCGCCGGGCTCGTCTCTCTGTGACTGGCCTGGCTGAGCGCCAGGCGCACCCGGAAACTGCGGGGCCGGGATCTCCGGGAAAGCTTCCTCCTCCCCTCCCTAGTTCATTGACTCGCCGTTAAGGTAAGACGTTTGTTCCACACCTACTAGGTGCTGATTAATCTTCTAGGATCTTGGGGATATAGCGCTCCTCATACAGTTTACAATCCCATGGAGAAAGACACATAATTTTCTTATTCCACAAATTTTGATTTTTTTTTTTTTTTTGAGACCGGGTCTCGCTCTGTCGCCCAGGCTGGAGTGCAGTAGCGCAAACAGGTTCACTACAAAGCCTCGACCTCTTGGGATCAAGTAATTACTAAGCCCAGCCCAACTTTTTTTTTTTTTCTTTTCTTTTTTTTTTTCGTAGAGATGGGGCCTCGCTATGTTGCTCAGGCTGGTCTCGAACTCCAGAGTTCAAGCGATCTGCTTGCCCCAGGCTCACAAAGTGAGCCACTGCAACTGGCCGAATTTTATTTTTTACCAGCTTTATTGAAGTATAATTTATATATCATAACATTTACTCACTGTTAAGTGTACAGTTTGATGATTTTTAGTAAATGTAAACAGTTGCACAACCATCACCACAATCCAGTTTTTGAGCATATGAAAATGTTCCTCGTGTCCGTTTATAGTCAATCCCACTCCTGTCCTCAATCCCAGGCAACTACTAATTTGTCTATTTAGCTCAACAAATATTTCTGAGGGTCAACTAGATGCCAGGCACTGTTTCAAGTGCTGGGGCTTAGTGTCCAGTAGGAAAGACAGGCATCAATCAAGTGTCACACACGTATGTCATTAAAACTGTTGTGCCAAGAAGCAAAAGAGCAAGGAGCTATGGCAAGGCAAAATCAGGCGACCTGATTCAAACCTAACCTGGAGGTCAGGGAATGCTTCTCTGAAGAAATAACATCCATACTCACCTTTCCCCTTGTCCTCTCCCTGTCCATCACAAACTCCTGAGTTCCTGCTAATGGCCAGGCCTCTAGCTGGGTGCCAGGGGAGGTCAGGTGTTTAAACCAGGTCTCTGCTACCCTACCCTGGGAAGGGTTCTATCCAGAGAGGAGCTGCCCACCCACCCAGAGAGGTGATGAGTGCAGTAGAGAAGTGATCCCAAGGGCTTTTATGACCTAAATAATAAACTGCAGCTAAGTCTGTGGCCTTGTCAGGAAGGAGGGCTTTTATCAACCCCCTTTTCATTGGGCCCCTTCCCCTCATCAGGCCCTGGTAGTCCCATCCTGAAGTGTTCTCCCACAGTTCCTCCATCCCCAATGTCACCCCTGTTCCTTCAGGCCAGACCACCTCAGGCGCAGGCTCTTACAACAGCCGCTTCACCTGCCAACCTGCCCTCCCCTTCAGGCACAGCTCTGACCAGGGCTCGCCCTGGCTCTGAAACCTCCTGGCTCTCCCTTGCACTCTCCTCTCACACCACTGTCTTTTTTCAGCCTGATTTCCCACCACTCCTTCCAGCCCCAAAGACCTGGAGCACCTGCCAACTAGGACTGCTGGCCAGCCCCCAAATGCTTCCCATATTTTACCTCTCCATGCCTGTGGTCATGCCATTCCCTCAGCCTCAATGCCCTCTTGCCCCACTTCTATTGGCTGAAATTCTAGCTCCTTGTCAAGACTCAGCTTACATGTTGGGAAGTAGTAAAAGTTGTAAAAGCCCCCAAGACCCACAAATGTGTCCCCCTCTCCCTACTCAGAGCCCTCTAGCACTTGGCTCCCACCTCTCCTGGGAAACATCACATTCTCTTCTGCTGTGTGCCGTTGAGAAGATAGGCTTTGGGCCAGTTGTGGTGGCTCACGCCTGTAATCCCAGCACTTTGGGTGGCCAACGCAGGTGGATCACTTGAAGTCAGGAGTTGGAGACCAGCCTGGCCAACATGGCGAAACCCTGTCTCTACTAAAAATACAAAAATTAGTTGGGCGTGTTGGCACATGCCTATAATCCCAGTGACTCAGGAGACTGAGGCATCAGAATCACTTGAACCCACGAGGCAGAGGTTGCAGCGAGCCGAGATCATGCCACTGCACTCCAGTCTGGGTGACAGAGCGAGACTCTGTCTCAAAAAAATAAAATAGAGAGAGAGAGAGAAGATATGCCTTAAGTCCAGAGATAATCTTGATGATCTCTTATGACTTTGTTTCTGGAACAGAGACTGGTACACAAGGAATACTTGCTGCTCAGTGATTGTGAAATAAACATTGACTGACTTTGTCCAATCTTCATTTAATCTTCACAACAACCCTATGAGAAAACTGAAGTACAGCTAGTAAGTGATGATGCTGGCATTCACACTAGGAAGCTTCCTAAGTACTAAGGCAGTTCTCCTAACTGCTGAACTTCCTCTGAGGGCCAGTCCAATCCTACAAAGGCTTCCCAAGCCAGTCTCTAGCAAGTGCACTGTGAGAACAAAAAATGAACAAGACCCACTCCTACCCTCCAGATCTAGCGAAGGAGAAACTCAGAAGACTCAGATGGAAGTTGGGGGGTGATCAAAGAAGATTCCACAATGGAGATGGCATTTGAGTCAGTCCTTGAAGAGGTAAAATGTCAGCAGCTGGAGGGACATGCAGGAAACAGAAATGACCTCACCTTGAGCTGAGATCTGTTCCCTGAGTCAGCCCTTGGCTCCAGAAGCCCCAGTCACCATTCCTCGAACATGTTCTAGAGTTCCTCCAAGATGCAGGTCACTCTCCTCTGGAAAAGCCCTTTTTCCTTGTCCCTTGCACTGTGTAGTGCCCAGAGATACCATCAGCAAAGTATGTTTGGACAAGACGGTGGGAAAACTTTGCCACTCAGGAGAAGAATCTAGAAAGTGCACCCTTACCTGTAACAACAAGCACTATCCAATCCAGGTGTGCTTCACTCTAAGGAAAAAAAAAGATTTTAAAATCAAGAGGCCAGGTGCGGTGGCTCACTCCTGTAATCCCAGCACTTTGGGAGGCCGAGGCAGGTGGATCGCCTGAGGTCAGGAGTTTGAGACCAGCCTGGCCAATATGGTGAAACCCCATCTCTACCAAAAGTAACAAAAATTAGCCAGGCGTGGTGGTGTGCATCTGTAGTCCCAGCTACTCAGGACGCTGAGGCAGGAGAATCACTTGAACCTGGGAGGCGGAGATTGCAGTGATCCAAGATCGCGCCACTGCACTCCAACCTGGGTGACAGAGCGAGACTCTGTCTCAAATAAATAAATAAATAATAAAACCAAGATAGCAATTTTTAAGTGAATAAATCAGCAAAACAATATAAATTATTCACATACCAAATGTTTATTTTTTGTTACAAAAGAAACATTCATTTCAACAGTTTTACTACTTTATTTAAAATATTATTTTCATTAAAGATATGATTGGCAAAGGGTTCATCCCTATCTCTAAGTTAGGAAAAGATCCAACAAATTGGTAAAGAAGGTATTAGGACTTTAGTAAATAAATGGGAAAAGGGGACTGGGCACGGTGGCTCACGCCTGTAATCCCAGCACTTTGGGAGGCAGAGATGGGTGGATCACGAGGTCCGGAGTTCAAGACCAGCCTGGCCAAGATGGTGAAAGCCTGTCTCTACTGAAAATACAAAAAATTAGCCGGGCGTGGTGGCGGGCACCTGTAATCCCAGCTACAAAGGAGGCTGAGGCAGAGAACTGCTTGAACCCGGGAGGCGGAGGTTGCAGTGAGCCGAGATCGTGCCACTGCACTCCAGCCTGGGCGACAGAGCAAGACTCCATCTCAAACAAAACAAAACAAAAAACATAGGCCGGGCATGGTGGCTCATTCCTGTAATCCCAGCACTTTTGGAGGCCGAGGCGGGCAGATCACAAAGTCAGGAGGTCAAGACCAGCCTGGTTAACGTAGTAAAACCCCCTCTCTACTAAAATACAAAAATTAGCCAGGCATGGTGGTGCACACCTGTAGTCCCAGCTACTGGGGAGGCTGAGGCAGGAGAATCACTTGAACCTGGAAGGTGGAAGTTGCAGTGAGGCGAGATCACACCACTGCACTCCAGCCTTGGGTGACTGAGTAAGACTCTGTCTCGGGGAAAAAAAACAAAACAAAACGGGAAAAGGACCCGAATAATCAATTCACAGCCAAAGAAACTTTTAAATAAATGTTCAACCTTAACAATAGTCAAATGCATGCAAATTTCTAAAAAAATTTTATTTTTATTTAAAAATATTAATAAAATGCAATGCCTTATACCATCCAACTTATGGCGCACTGCTTGGCTGGCCTTATACATTTCCACAATCTGTTTGGAAAACAGTTTAGCAATGTGTCTCAAGAGAGACATTAACTGTTCTTACTCTTTCACCTAGTAAATCCATTCCTGAGAATTAAACTCTTGGGGGAAAAAAATCCAGAAAGAAAAAGCCATCAACACAAAGATATTCATTATACAATTATCCTTAATTTTGAAAACTAAAAAGAAAAAAAAACAGTCTAAATGATTAACAGAATAGTTATGTAATTTAGGGGAAATGAATGAAATGGACCATCATGCAGCCTTCAAAAGTGATCAATGGCCTGGCATGGTGGTTCACATGAGCAATCCCAGCACTTTGGGAGGGCGAGGTGATCACTTGAGGCCAGGAGTTCAAGACCAGCCTGGGCAACATAGCAAGACATAGTCTCTACAAAATATAAAAATTTAGCCAGGCATGGTGGCATGTACCTGTAGTCCCAGCCACTTGGGAGGCTGAGGTGGAAGGCTTGCTTGAGCCTAGGAGTTAGAGGCTACAGTGAGCCATGATTGCACCACTGCACTCCAGCCTGGATGACAGAGGAAGACCCTATCTCTAAAAATAAAATTTAAAAATAAAATTAAAAAATATATATATTTTTTGAGACGGAGTCTGGCTCTGTCGCCCAGGCTGGAGTGCAGTGGCACTGTCTTGGCTCACTGCAAGCTCCGCCTCCTGGGTTCATGCCATTCTCCTGCGTTCATGCCATTCTCCTGCCTCAGCCTCTCAAGTAGCTGGAACTACAGGCGCCCGCCACCACACCCAGCTAATTTTTTGTATTTTTAGTAGAGACGGGGTTTCACCATGTTAGCCAGGATGGTCTTGATCTCCTGACCTCGTGATCTGCCTGCCTCGGCCTCCCAAAGTGCTGGGATTACAGGCATGAGCGACCGCGCCTGGCCAAAAAAAACATTTTTAAAGTGATTATTATGAAGACTTTAGCATCTTGGTAAATGTTTATGGTTGAATGTTCAGAAAAAAATCAAAATTTAAACTATTATCTATGTTCTCTTATAACTTCTTTTTGTATGTGAACAAAGAGTAGAAGGAAACCTGCTCCCTCCCACAGAATTCCCCCACCCAATAAAATTCAACTCCAGCCTTCTAGTTGCTGAGGCCAAAAGCTTGAAGATCAGCTGTTTTCAAAATAGGTTCAGTTTTGGACACTTTTCCCCTTGGCAGCTGCTGCCACCAGGGTCCAAGTCAGAGTCATCTCTTGGCTGAACCAACGCAGTGGCCCCCAAACTGGCTTCCCTGCTTCTACCCCTTAAAATCCATCTCCTGCCAGAGGGATTGTGTTCAAACATAAGACAGATACATCCTTCTCTGCCCAAAACTGCCAGCGACATCTTTTCTGTCTCCAAGTAAAAGGCAATGTCCTGGCAGTGCCCCATAAAGCCCTAAAGGGTCTAGTCCTGCTAGCCCCTCTCTGAGCTTCTCCCCCACCACTGTGTGCCTTGAAGCCGACCTACCTCCTTGCTGTTCTTTAATCAGGCCGTGCTTCCTCCCACTGCAGGGCCTTTGCACTTACTGTTCCCAATGCCTGGAATGCTTTTCCATATGGCTTATTCTGTCAGCCACTCCCCATCTCCCCTCTCCCAGTCCCTGGCAACCACCAATCTATTTTACATCCCAATGTATTCACCTACTCTGGGCATTTCATATAAACAGAGTCATACAATATCTGGTCTCCTGTGTCTGGCTTCTTTCGTTTAGCATGATGTTTTCAAGACTTATCTATATCGTAGCATGCGTCAGTCCTTCATTCCTCATGATGGTCAACTTATATTCCATCACATGAATAGACCACATTTTATTCATACATTCGTCAGCTGATGGCCGTTTGAGTTGTTTTCGCTATTATGAATGATGCTGCTATGAACATAGGTTTTCTTTCTGATTTCCTTTATTGTTCTTGAAATGTTACTTGTCAGTAAAAATTGTGTTCCTAAAAAGTCCCTATACCTCAACTTTCTAGCAGCACATGTATTGCCTAAAATGCACAACACCTCCACTGCCCACCCCCTGTCATATGTCATTAAAGCCCAGAATTGCACCCTTCCCTAGAGGAGTGAAAAGATGTCTGAGATGAGTCTTCAATCAAGAGATTTTTCCCTTTGTCACGCCTCCCTGTTAATAAACAGGAGACATGGCAGAGCCTAGCGGGAAGGAGCTGAGCCCTGGGGAAACTTGCTCCCAAATGTTCCACTGCAGTGCCTTCAGGCCAAAAAAAGTTGCTCTGAATACTTACGTTTCCACAGATGGGTTTTACTGTGTGGTCCCTCCAGCTATCATTGCCGAGCCACCTACTGTGTCAGGATGGGGCGGGAAGTCAGAGGGGCTAGAGATAAAGGATTTCTATCCCCTACCTTGGAGGAGCTCCTAGCCTCTGAGGGTCTGGGCAGGTACACAGATCACCACAGGAGGAGGAAGACACTTCATGGGCAGCTCTCACTGGTCTATTCATCCTGCATGGAGAGACTCGGCAATGATTACTGATTAAAGAGATGAACTGTTACTATGACTTTGCACTTTCCACTCTTCCATGCCCTCGAGAGAGAAATTAAGGCCTGCACAGCCCTGGCCCTCAGGCCCCTCCACCTAGAAATTCCAGGGCTCTCCAAACTTTCACAGTGAAAACAGCTCATTACTCTCCCCAAAACCTGCCCTCTCTCCTGTGTTCCCATCTCAGCAGAGGGCCTCATCACCTACCTAGGTGGTTACCAAACCAGAGTATCAGCCTCAATTCCTTCATCACTCATTCAGAAAAGATTCTTTGTGTATCTGTGATAATCCAGGCCCTACGCTAGGCACAAAGAAGAATGGAGTGACCCAGGGGAGGCATAGTCCCTGCCTCCTGAACCTTAGAGTGGTTCTCAATGCTGCCAGATGCTCCCTTTTTATAACAAATATTTTGAATATCCTCTTTACCATCCTGAAATGAAATTCATGGATAATCTAAACCACTTATACACATAATGAAAAAACAAAATCAATATAATGCTGCTACTGTAATATGAAAGAGAAATAAAAGGAATACTGTAATAAAATAATGGGTTTCAATACATAAATGCTCAGGCCTAATACTCTAAAAGACATTATGAAGCAGTCACATGCTTGCACCTACTTATAACAAGTAAGTTTGGATTTCAGAGAGGTATGATAATATTCAGGCCACAGTTTTTATCTTTGACATTTAAAAATAAGAGCTAAAAAAGTAGATCTTAATAGACCATGAATCACAGTGATGGTGACATTCACAAATGCAGATGAATACAGGTGTGTTGTATGGGGTCAAGCAAAATTCTTTTTTTTTTTTGAGACAGGGTCAAGCAATCCTCCTACTTCAGCCTCCCAAGTAGTTGGGAATGCAGTCATGAGCCACCACTCCCAGCTAAGTTTTTAATTTTTTGTAGAAATAGGGTCTTGCTATGTTGCTCAAGCTAGTCTGGAACTCCTGGGCTCAAGCAATCCTCCCGCCTCAGCCTCCTAAAGTGTTGGGATTACAGGCATGAGCCGCTGCGCCAGGCCAGGTCAAGCAAAATTCTTAGTTGCCACAGGCATCTGGGTTAATTTCTTCTTTCTCAATCACAAGTCATGTTGCCATCTCCGATGTTACCTCCAAAATGGTGATCAAGTCTTGTTAAAGTTTTGAACCAAGTAAGTTTTAGTCTTCCCTTGATTTGCATTCCTGGATAATTGAACATATGTTAAGATCACACAAAAAGGAGTTTATTTATAAAACAGAGTTGGGTTCCAAGCTCAGGTCATTATAAACAGGTTTGTTTCCTACAGGAGTATCTGGTTGATCTCCTCAAGGTCCTGCAGGACATGAGACACTCTCCACTGGGCAGGATTGTCCCGGCATTACAGAACATCAGCATCCCCAAAACCCAGGCACTAAGTGGAAATAGTACCCTCTTGTCATTGCATCCACAAAACACCCATACAGTTCAAAACATTCCTTAGGGAGCAGTATCCCTCCCATAAGAACACTGATTTAGAGGGTAAATATTCAAACAGTTGATATCAATCCACTGAAACAAATGCTGTAATATGGATTCCAGGGTCTGTGGGTCCTCTAAGCCTGGGGTACCTCAAGAACTAGGGGAGATGAGAGTGTCATGGGGGTTAAAGCAGAGATTGTTACAAGCAGACAAGACTTAAGGGAGGCCAATTTTCGAAACAGAAAGAAGGGAAGGAAAAGGAGTGCCAGGCAGAAGGGATACCAGGAACAAAGGGTCAGGTGGGAAGAAGTGGAGAAAGGCAGGATCCAGACCACATGCACTTATCATGGCAAGCAGTTTGGACTCTGTCCTGGGGAGGTAATGGCACGCCATCCAAGTCACCATGTGCTTTACTCATAAGTGCACTATTTTGCTTAGTGAATGTTCACCCAAAGATTTGTCCTCCAGAGGCCCATTTGGGGATAGCGTCTCTGGAGCCAGCCTAGAAATAAGGAAATAAATGCAATCGGGGTGTTGATAAAATCAAATTGACCTGACTTATCTCCCATCTGTTTATACTGCAGGGACTGGCTTTGCTCTATCTGCCTAAGTCCATGGGTCAAGTTCAGAGGACACTATAAAAACAGTGATAAAACTTCCCTCAAAGCAGATACTGACTCCCAGTCCATCTCTCTTCCTAGAGTAGCTGAGCCTTGGGCTGCAAGGTTAATGGAGTAAATACTTGAAAGCCTATTCTCATAGTCTCTGGGGTGAACAGAGGAACTAGCTGCCCCTTTCAAAGGGACAACATTTATTCTCAGTGTAGGTGCCAGGGCAATAGTGGAAGATCCTCCAGGCAAACCTGGGTCCCAGTTCTCACATTGACACTCTCCAGATGTGTGAATTTTACCTTCCATTCTCTCACCTGTAAAATGGAGTTATTAACACTCCCACAGAGAATTCAGAAGACTCTCTGATTAATGTGACACCTTATAACATCTTTAAAGATGTTTGAGTAAGCTGAAGCTAATAGAATGACAAAAGACTTTGATACACTTTGGATATTTGTCCCCGCCCAAATCTCATGTTGAAGTGTAATCCCCAATGCTGGAGGTGGGGCCTGGTGGAAGGTGTTTGGGGCCAGATCCCCCATGGCTTGGTGCTGTCTTTGTGATAGTGAGTTATAGTGCGATCTGGTCATTTAAAAGTGTATGGCACCTCCCCCTTGCTCCTGCTTCACCTTCTACCTAGAATAAAAGCTTCCTGAGGCCTCATCAGAAGCCATGTTTCCTGCACAGCCTGCAGAACCGTGAACCAATTAAACCTCTTATCTTTATAAATTACCCAGTCTCAGGTATTTCTTTATAGCAACGCAAGAATGGTTGCGGTCACACAGACCTGCTGAAGCTCCCATTCTCCTGGGCTGATCAGATCAGAAGATGCAGGGAAATTGATTAAATGAGAACCCTCCCTACACAAACTTCCCAACAATCCTCCAAACACAGAAATGAACATCTAATCATTCAGGGCCTGCCTCTGAGGAACACATAGTAGCCTGGCAGAGCCACATAGATAGCTCTGGAAGACAGTTCATGTTATGACAAGATGCTTCAGAGACATCAATGTGACCTGACTTGATAGAGCTTGGGAAGGGTTAAGGGATTCCCAGGTAGTTTCTTTTGTTCCTTTTGTGTAAACCATTATGCCAGGCCTCTACAGACACAGGAACCCCAGCTCACTGGGATTCTCCCAGAGGTCTTGCAAAACCACCTTAAGTGTGATGAAGAGCTCCTCTCGATAATGAAAGCAGCCTGTTCTTAAAAAGTATGAGGATCTGGCCAGGTGCGGTGGCTCACGCCTGTAATCCCAGCACTTTGGGAGGCGAGGTGGGCGGATCACCTGAGGTAAGGAGTTCAAGACCAGCTTGGACAACGTGGTGAAACCCCATCTCTACAAAAAAATAAAATTAGCTGGGCGTGGTGGTGGGCGCCTGTAGTCCCAGCTACTGAGGAGGCTGAGGCATAAGAATTGCTTGAACCTGAGAGACCAAGGTTTCAGTGAGCCGAGATTACATCACTGCACTCCAGCCTGGGCGGCAGAGTGAGACTCCACCTCAAAAAAAAAGTATGAGGATCTAAGACATTTGGGGTGCTATTTTCACCCTGCGGACACCCCCACCTTCCTCTCTGATACTGAAAGCTTGGCAAGTGTAATCACCCGATGGGTTCTTCCTACCCACTGCAAAGATAAAACCATTATATGTTGGCTTAGTTAACAGACTTTTATGAAAAATAATCATATATTTGAAGACAAAAATATTTAGTGAGAAGAGTGGCATTGTTTTTACATGCTTGCAAATGTCTTTATAGCTTGGCTTAACAGAAAACTGCTCAGGCTGGGCGCAGTGGCTCACGCCTGTAATCCCAGCACTTTGGGAGGCCGAGGCGGGCAGATCACGAGGTCAGGAGATCGAGACGATCCTGGCTAACATGGTGAAACCCTGTCTCTACTAAAAATACAAAAAAATTAGCCGGGCAGGAGTCTGAGGCAGGATGATGGCGTGAATCTGGGAGGTGGAGCTTGCAGGGAGCAGAGATCACACCACTGCACTCCAGCCTGGGCAACAGAGCAAGATTCTGTCTCAAAAAAACAAAAACAAAATAGAAAACTGCTGGATTCTCACATTTGCTTCTTCATTCAACCTGTTGCAATATCACACACCCATATAACTTCTGGAAATCTTCACTCTACACTTGTGAGAAAATGAGAATGAAAAAGGCAAATAATGTCTCAGTATTATTATGAGATATTGTTGCTCTTGCAGACTCTCTGAAAAGATCCCAGAGACCCCAGGAGACCCACGATCACACTTTGAGAGAGGCCATTCTAGAAGCAGTTGGGACTTTACCCAGAAGCCAACACTCCAGAGACCCTTCCACAAGGGCTTCAGCTGTCTTGATGCCATTCTAGCAGCAGAGGGTCTGTTCATTAGCAAAATGGATGGCGGAAATAATTGTCCATTGATCAAATGAGTGGTATTTAAATACGTGAAGGGTTGTCCAAGTACCTCTGCCCTTATACAGACAGACAGGACATAAAAACCTAGGGAGTTTTGATGGGGTCTAGGTCTTAGGAATCCGTCTGGTCTTAGGAGTCCGTCTGGTCTCAGGTTCAAGCTTCTGAGTAAGGATGCAGTTGCCTGATCCCAAATTGAAGGTTGTTCAAATCTTGCTCCTTAAATATTGTTTGCATCTTCCTTGAATGAAATCCCTCCCCGCTTTTTTCTGAGACAGAGTATCACTCTGTTGCCCAGGCTGGAGTGCAGTGGTGCAGTCTCAGCTCACTGCAGCCTCAACCCGTCAGGCTCAAGTGATCCTCCCACCTCAGCCTCCCGAGTAGTTGGGACTATAGGCATATGCCACCATGCCCAGCTATTTTTTGTACTCTTTTTAGAGATGGGGGTCTCACTATGTTGCCCAGGCTGGTCTCAAACTCCTGAGCTCAAGTGATCCTCCTGCCTCAGCCTCCCAAGGTACTGGGATTATAGGCATGAGCACTGCACCTAGCCTGAACTAAATCTTTCAAGAGGGAAGCTTATTGTAATATGCAAAAGGTCAGGGAGCTAGGCCTTCATTGAGCTCATAGAGAAGGTTATATGACTGTTGGGGACCTGTTTGCTGATAAGTGATGGTACAAGGTGTGGACTTCAGTCTGAGACTTGCTTGCCTCAGACCCCCTCATAGCAAGGTTTGTGGAAGGAAACACAACACCCTTACCTACCACTCATTACTGGAGATTACTGCAGTAAAATGAACCTAGTCGTGGATGAATTGGTTTAGGTCATTTCATGATAGATATGGCCATAACAGGAGAGAGGTGAGCGGGGCTTGGACCACAGTGATAGCAATGGAGTGCTAAGAAGTGGCTGGCTTCTAGATATGACCGGCTGTGCCAATGGACTGAGGGGTCTGAGGAAAGGAGAGAAATCAAGGGTGCCTCCAAAGATGTCAAAGGCACCCAAAAGGGTGGGTGGGACAGGATCCAGAAGAAGCAGATTTGTGGAGGAAATTGACCCCCCTCCTCCCTCAACAAGACAGTCACCATCCAGTTGGGGTCCCATTTGAGCCATCCAATAACTTCTCACATCCAGAGTAGCTTCTAGGGAAGGCTCTAGGGCAGGTCAGGCTCCCGGAAGGGAGAAAGGGGTTTCATTCTGTTGGCTCTGCACTAAAGGACTGGTCACTAAATCCTCCAGTAAGAAAATCTTTTTCAAGTCAGAATATTTGGGGATCTAGTTGATTAAATGTATGAACAGGTCCAGAAAAATGTACTCTTTTAAAGGGTGTTGATTTTACATTTGCTAAGACCATGTGCTAGACCCTAGGAGATTCCTCTGTGTCTGGGGATACAGACGAACATGTGGTCCCAGCCCTCCTGTTTCTTAGTGTTTGAGAGGGAAAATAATCCTCCTCAGGACAAAAAAAAAAAAAAAAAAAAAATAGTCCCAGGGTATGTATTTATTTATCCACCAAATATTCATTGAGAACCTACTATGTGCGAAATGCTGAAGAAACAGAAACAAGCTGTTCAGTGCTAGGATATAGGTCAGGTTAAACAAGGGGTTGCAGGGTGTGTGTGTGTGTGTGTGTGTGTGTGTGTGTGTGTGTGTGAAAGAGAGAGAGACTGAGGCAGACCTAGTAACTGCTCACACACTATAAATCACAGCCATGTCAGGGAAGACGCCAAGATGACAATGCTTTATAGGTAAAGATAAGAGTAAGATTTGAATTGCCCCGAAGATAGAGAAGACTCCCATGAGCCAAGATAGCAGGTGGGGTCCTGAGCTGATAAAAAGTAGAGGTGGGATAGTAAAGGATTTGAGTGGAGGACCGGGGAATGACTCACAGGGCCCACAGGGCTACTAGAAGACAGGCTGCAGACTTCATTTACTTTAAGAGATGGTCCCACCCAGACCTTGGGCTGAAGGATCTTCCATCTCTGTCATTAAGATCTACCTAGATTCAGGCTGAAATGGGCGGATCACAAGGTCAGGAGATCGAGACCATCCTGGCTAACACAGTGAAACCCTGTCTCTACTAAAAATACAAAAAAATAGCTGGGCATGGTGGCGGGCGCCTGTAGTCCCAGGTACTTAAGAGGCTGAGGCAGGAGAATGGCATGAACCCAGGAGGCGGAGGTTGCAAAAACAAAACAAAACAAAACAAAACAAAACAAAACAAAACAAAAACAAACAAACAAAAAGATCTACCTAGATTCTAAGTCTTAGAAGAACAACTTGCAGATCGAGTTGTTCTGCAATAAATGCTACCAAGTTCTTCTTTGGGATGAGAGGTCATCTTGATCACAAAGTGCATCATCATCACAAACGAGCACTTGGGCAGCAGGTCGAGATGACCTCTCATCCCAGAGAAGCACTTGGTGGCATTTATTCCTGTTTTCCTTCCAAATTTTAAAATAAACTTCATTGTGTGAATCAGAAATGAAAAAAAATAAACTAACATTTAATGAGTATCTGGCACCCCTGCTGCCTTTTCCTGTTATGTTATTTACAAGACTGCAATTGACAAGGAGTCAGCCCCCTTTAAATAGTGGTAACCACGTTTCCCTGTCCTAGACTGTGTGATTAAGAGAAGAGTCCGGCAAGGCACGGTGACTCACACCTGTAATCCCAACACTTTGGGAGGCTGAGGAGGTCAGGAGTTCGAGACCAGCCTGGCCAACATGGTGAAACCCCGTGTCTATTAAAAATACAAAAATTAGCCGGGGGTGGTGGCTCCCACCTGTAGTCCCAGCTACTCAGGAGGCTGAGGCAGAAGAATCACTTGAACCTGGGAGGCAGAGGTTGCAGTGAGCTGAGATCATGCCCCTGGGCGACAGAGTAAGACTGTCTCAAAAAAAAAAAAAGAAAAGAAAAGAGTCAGAGCCCAGATTTAAATCTACCTATTACCAGCTATATGAATTTGGGCAAGTCACCTTCTCTGAAACTATTTCTTCATCTGTGAAATGGGATAATAATATGAAACTCTACAGACTGAGAAGACTATTGTGGAATAATCAAGTTCAGTAAATATAGCACATCCAATACAATTCTGGGCACTAGATAAGTAATCAGTAATGTTTTATTCTTCTCCCTCAGCCCATCCTCCCTCCCAGCAAACACACACACTCTGCTCCTCGGGGACCACACTCAGCATCAGGGAGCAGCTAAAGCACAAGATTTGGAATCAGAGAACGAGGTTAGAGCTTTGCTTTGCCACTTCCCAGCTGGGTGGCATCAGGCAAGTCATTTGGCCTCTCTGAGCCCCAGGTTTCTTATCTGTAACATGGGAATTGTGTCCCTTGCCCCTCCTCACAACATTGCTCAAGAGAGAGAGCTTCAGATAGGCAATGGTAATAATGATCTAAAAAGATTTTTTTTTTTGAGATGGAGTTTCGCTCTTGTCGCCCCGGCTGGAGTGCAAAGGCACGATCTTGGCTCACAGCAACCTCTGCCTCTCTCGGGTTCAAGCGATCCTCCTGCCTCAGCCTCCTGAGTAGCTGGGACTACAGGCACGCCACCACGCCAGGCCAACTTTTTGTATTTTTAGCAGAGACAGGGTTTTGCCATGTTGACCAGGCTGGTCTCAAACTCCTGACCTCAGGTGATCTGTCTGTGTCGGCCTCCCAAAGTGTTGGGATTACAGGTGCGAGCCACCGTACCTGGTCTAAAAGGATTTTTGAGAGGAATTTTCTAGTCCAGTTGGTTGCCTCTACTTCTCTCCTATGAGAGGAAGGGCTCCTAGGACTAAAAACACAGTCCTCTTTGTAGAGGTTCCAGATTTTCTACCTGGAACACCTGGTATGCAAATAAGCAGCATGTTAGCAATTGTACAAGAATGCGCCAGAGCAGGATCTGAATACACAGAATTCTGGCTTGTTCATGCACAATGTGGAATCTAAGATGGGAAGAAGGAAAACTTGTGTAATAGTGGTTATGTGGTTTCAAAAGGGTTTCCTCTTCCCCAACTCCAACACAGGAAAAAGGGGAGGTACAGAAGAGAGAATCTTTTAAATGTGCCTTCTCTGCTCTAAAATTCCACATTCTCCGAATCTCTGGGGACACATCCTGCCTTCTTTCCCATGGGTGAGGCCCCTATTGCATGTGTCCACAATGATGAAAAGATGGTGAGGTGACCCCTGAAGGCTGGTCACCAATCCCCAGGCTAATGAATTGCTTCTTACCCCTCTGATAGCAATTGATGGTGCCTCTGAAGACTCTTGTGATTTCAACAGGGTGACATGTCTGTTTAGCTGATGGCTGCTGTTCTCACCAGGGAGTAGCAAAATAAGATTGGAAAACCCCAACCAGTAGCCTCAGATATAAAAGAAAACTAAGAGCACGAGGGATCATCTGCCAAACATGGAGACCTGTTCTCATCAGAACCCACAAGCTTCAGCAGCCTAAGCAATCATTCTCAAATTATGGTTCCAAGACCAGCTGCATCAGCGTCACCCAGGAACCCTTTTGATACCCACATTCTTAGCCACCCCAGACCTTCTAAATCAGAAACTCTAGGGGTGCAGCCTCCCAAGTAATTTTGATACATGCTCCCAGGTGGTTTCAGAACCACTATCCTAAAGTAGCAAACCAAGCATTTTAAAGCATAAAGTCTTGATCTTGCCCAGGCATGGTGGCTCATGCCTGAATCCTAGTACTTTGGGAGGCCAAGGCAGGAGGATCACTTGAACCTGGGAGTTGGAGACCAGCCTGGGCAACATAGTGAGACTCCATCTCCATTTTTTTATATATATATAAATTTTTAAAAAATTCTGATCTCTTTAAAGTCCACTGGCAGTTGTGGAATGGTATGTTGAGCCAGTGCCTGGGTCCAGTCCAGGTTCTACTAATTCTCAGCTGTGGGACCCTGGGCAAGTTACTGAACCTCTCTCAGCCCATCTCTTTGCCTATAATATGGAGATAATACCTACTGATTCAGTTGTCTTGAGTTTAGAAATAACAGTTGTATGGGCTGGACCCCAAAAAGATAGCGGTGACTCCATTTGGTGGATGGGGAAGGAGTTCAGAACATGCCACCACAACATATGCTGCTCTGGCATATTGAGTATTTGAGTTAAAGGCACTTGAAAAATAGCAGATGCAAGAAGGGCACTCTTGATTCTCCTTCTTTTTCTAAAAAACAGGAGATGAGGCCGGGCATGATGGCTCACATCCTATAATCCCAGCACTTTGGGTGGGAAGCCAAGGTGGGTGGATCGCTTGAGCCTGGGAGTTCAAAACCAGCCTGGGCAACACGGCAAAACCCCATCTCTACAAAAAAATACAAAAATTGGCGGGGCGTGGTAGCTCACGCCTGTAATCCCAGCACTTCGGGAGTCTGAGGTGGGTGGATCACCTGAGGTCAAGATTTCGAGACCAGCCCAGCCAACATGGTGAAACCTCTCTTACTAAAAATACAAAAAAAAATTTGCTGGGCGTGGTGGCATGCGCCTGTAGTCCCAGCTACTCGGGGAGGCTGAGGCAGGAGAATCGCTTGAACCCAGGAGGTGGAGGTTGTAGCGAGCCAAGATCGTGCTACTGCACTCCAGCCTGGGCGACAGAGGGAGACTCCACCTCAAAAAAAAAAAAAGCGTTTAGATTTTGCCAGTTCTCAGGGTCTTCATTTCCTTATGAGGGCTTCCACAGCATGTAAAACTTGTATTAAATCTGTTTTTCTCCCCTTAATCTTATGCCAAATTAATTCTCAAGCCCAGCCAAAGACCCTAGGAGGGCAGAGGTAAAGTCCTGCTTCTCTTACAATGGCATCTGCTTAAAAGCTCCAAAAAATGTCTTGGCCTTTGTCACACTTCTGTGGACACAGTCAAGTCCTTTAAATCCTCTCAAGTCTCACGTTTATAACCAAGGGCTCAGAGAAAGCCAAGTAAATCCTGTCCTGCTCCGTAAGGAACACAGAAAGTCTGAGGTGCCCCGCCTAGGCCGCGGCCAAAGGCCAGATGGGCTTCCCGAGGCCTGGCCGGGAGGGCCTCAGATGTCAGCTTGACTGACCCCCTCCTTCTCCCCAGAGGGACAGGGCCCGGGTAAGGGCTTGACCAAGGTCGCGACGCGAGACGCTGGCGGAGCCCGGCTCCAGCTAGATCCACGCACTCACAGTCCTCGCTGCCGCCCCCGCCCCAGGTCAAGGGGCGCCACTCGCCCCACTGCCCGCCTCCACAGGGTTTTTTCCCAGGCCCCACACCCTCACTCCGTGCGACCTGGACTCCCACGGCGGGACCCGGGCGCACGCCTCTTCCTGCCGCGGGGCGGAGTCGCCGCCGCTCCGGGTCTTTGTCCCCGCCTCCGAGACCCCCGCGCGCCCCCAGCACTTCCGGCCGCAGGAGCCCAGGGTTCTTGCCGGGCAGCGTCTCCCGTGGCCAGGTCGCCTCCTGCTGGGACCCGGGCGCGCTGCAGCCGCGGAGCCAGGTGCCCGCCCCTCTTCCCGCCGGGGGCGGAGTCGCTGCCGCTCCGGGTCCCAGTCCCCGCCTCCGAGACCCCCGCGCGCCTCCTCCAGGCGAACTGCGGGGCTGGAAGGGTCCGGCCGCCGTGGGCCGCTGCCAGCCGCGGGGCTGCCGAGGGCCGCGGGCACGGGGCGCTGGCTCCGGGTCTGGCGTCCGCTGATGGGAGGCGGAGCCCGAGCGGGCGAGCGGCGGCGCGGCGGCCACCATGGGGAACAAGCAGACCATCTTCACCGAAGAGCAGCTAGACAACTACCAGGTGAGCTCGGCGCGCCCGGCCCCCAACGCAGGCCCCGCCGCCCCTCCCTTTTCTCGGTCGCTGACCGAGGCCTCCCGAGAGCCAGCTCTCCCAGGTTCAAACCCTGCCTCTGCCTTCAGCTCGCCGCGTGACCTTGGGCCGGTGACTTCCCCTCGCCGTGCCTCAGTTTCCCCACCGGTGGAATAAGAGCTCTTTCCAGTTGGAAGAGCCTCTCAGGCGCGCCTCTCTCCAGCTACTCTCGCCCTAGGCAGGACCCGAACCCCTCTCCAGCCACCCATTCCAGCGCCCACCTGGCCCAGAGAGGGAGTCAGTAAACTAGGCTGGATGGAGGACCGCCCTCCCCACTCCCTGCCCCCCAGCCCCAGGAAGGAGCCCAGGAGAGCGAGTAAAGCAGAAATGAGAGCTGGGGTCCTGTCTGGTCTAGGAGTGGGGTGCATCAGTCCCCACATGCAGTCTTCAGTTGGGACTGTCTTGTTTATCTGCTGGGGTTCGCTCCTTCTGACCCCAGCATGGAGATAACTGGAGCAAGAACGCAAGCCTGGTACCAGCCTTCCAGGGCCACCTCTCCCAGCTCCCTTAGGCCCTCAGCAGCCACCTCCTTAGACCTTTCTAGGTTTTCCTGCCTCCAGAGCCAGCTTTCCAGATCTGGAATCCCAATACCGTCCCACCCAGGTAAAAACTTCCCTGTGGTTGCAGGATGAAGCCCAACCCCTTGGCTTACCCAGAGCCCTGGCCAATTGCTCAGCTTATCTCTGCAGCCTCAGTCTCCCCAGGTCCCTTCCCTGCCCTCTGCATGGCAGCTGCCTTAAAACCATTTGCAGTTGCTCCAGCTCACCAGGCTCATTCCTCCCTCCCTCTCTCCCTCTGCCCGTGCCATTTCCTGGGCCTGGATGCCTTTCCCCCCTCCAAAGGATCTCTTTCACCCTTCAAGTCCCACATCTGATGCCTCTCCCCTGCCCTAGGCGGAGGGGGCAGGATTGTGTTGTGGCCTGTGTAACTGGGCAGGAGGAACACCAACAGGGTCTCCATAGGCACTTGTTGCCTTCATCAGTGCTTACTTTGGCTGTGAAGGAAAGCAGGCGTGAAGTGTGGGTCCTCTGATGTGGGTGAAGGTAAAACAAAGGCCCCTTCTCCTCCTAGAAGCCCTAGCTGTCAGTAATGGATTTCTCAGCTCCCCAGGTGAGGCCCTGGGAAGGAAGAGGGGAGACACATTTATGGAGCACCTGCTGTGTACCAGGCACAGTAATTGATGCCCTCTATGCATCAGCTCACTTGATCATCACAGTGAGGTGGATTATTGGCCTATTTTACAGAAGTGTAAACAGAGGCTGAGGAGCCATTCGGGGCTCACACAGGATTTCGAATCTTGACTCCCAGGCTCACTTCTTTAGTTGGGAGTGGACTGGGCTGGGCCATGTGTGCTGTTTGTCCCCAAGGCACTCAGTCTCAGACACTCAGAGACAGACTCTCACCTCCAGTGTGTGGCCCTTGTGATAGAGGCAGGTGGTGGAGTGTGTTCTAGGGAAGGGCACTAGTGGGCAGCAGGAGGCCAGCGGGAAAGGGGGACAAAGTCCAGAAACGATACAGCACTTGAGCAGGCTTTGGGAAGATAGGTGGGGTTTTGCCCAGTGGGGCCCAGAGGAGGCATTCCAGGTGGAGGGGACAGCTTGGATAAAGGCCTGGGGGTGGGCAGGGGCAAGCAGGCAAGCCATGCTCAGAAGTGAGGAGTAGCTTCATGGGGGTGGGGAGCCCGGGTTCCCACTCCAACCAGCCTGGCATTGGGTTACTCATCGGAGCCAGTCCCAGTGTTAGGTTCTGATCCTTTGCCAGAGCCTAGCTAGACCCTGCCAGGCAGGGTGGGAGAAACGAGAGCTGTGAAACCTGAGAGCCCCACATCTCCCTCCCTCTGGCTCTCCAGCCAGCCACGTGCCAGCCAGTGCTGAGCAGGGGTGAGCCTGAGTTACGGCACCCTCTCCCCTAAGTGACCCCTAGGGTTTCTTGGGACCTCCCAGCCTGGTAGTCTAACCTTTCCCGGGCAGGGTGCACCCTCTTGGTTCCCAGTGCCGGTGATTCCCAACGTTTAAGCTTCTGTCCAGACCACTCCTCTGCATTGTAGGGCCATCCCCCAGACCCCTCAAACTCCAAAACAGGGGTCACAGCCTCCCCAACACCCACTGCTGCTACTCCAGCCATTCCAACTCTCTGCTCTCCCTCAGCCCATGTTTTCAGTTAAGAACAAGGCCTGTGACTCAGCCTCTTTTGTGGCTCACCTGGAGGTCCCCTCCTCCATCCCCACAGCCAGGGCCCTGGGCTAGGCCTGCTCAGTCTCCTGCAAACTGGAGGTCTGACTGCTCCCTCCTGTGCCCCTCCTGCCCATCCGCCTCCAGCCACCTGCCCTCTTAGTTCTCTCACTCTTCTTTCATCTCTTCCTTTCTCTTTCTTTCTTTCTTTTTTTTTTTTGAGACAGAGTCTCGCTCGCTGTGTCACCCAGGCTGGAGTGCAGTGGTGCAATCTTGGCTCACTGCAACCTCCGCATCCTGGCTCCACCTCCCAGGTTCAAGCAATTTTCCCTGCCTCAGCCTCCCAAGTAGCTAGGATTACAGGTACCCACCACCATGCCCATCTAATTCTTGTATTTTTAGTAGAGACAGAGTTTTGCCATGTTGGCCAGGCTAGTCTCAAACTCCTGACCTCAGGTGATCCACCTGCCTTGGCCTCCCAGAGTGTTGGGATTACAGGCGTGAGCCACCACGCCCAGCCTCCAGCCTCATTTCTTACTCCTTTTCCCTTTGCACCTCAAGTTTCAGGCACACTGAAGGGCTTCTAGCCAAGCCCTCCCTCACCTCTGGCCCTCGTTCTCCTGCTGCTCTCCCTGCTCCTTTGCTAACCTAGTCTGGCCCATCTTTCTGTCCAGGCCAGGCCTCACCTCTTTGGGACGGGCTCCCTGACTCCCTCCCCACCAATCCATTCAGCTGGGAGTACTCAGGGAGCCTGACACATACACATCCCCAGTCCCTCTTGTGGCCACAGAATGGCTTATACTGGGCACCTCATTGTTTACACTCCATCTTCCTTCTTGTATGGCCCCTGTCCAGGCACAAAAGAGATGTTTGGAGGATGTTGTCAAATGAATGAACAAATATTTGTTAAGGCATGGCTCCAGGAGAGCAAAGAACTCTAGACAAGGATTCTGAAGCCCTAGATTCAAGTCAGCTGGGTAGTTGATGCTGTGGGCCTTAGCAAGCCACTGTCCTCTTCTGGGCCTAAGTGTCTCCACCTCTAAAATGGGAACTACTAACCCAGCTGTGCTCATGTCACAGGGTTCTTGTGGGGATCAACTAAGATCACTGGAGACTGACCTTGAGCCATGTGATGGTCACCTGGGCAGTGCTGAGGCCTGAGCTGGCAGAGCTGGATGGAGAGCCATTTCCATTAGAGCTGGGAGGGCCCATGGCTCGGCTCCTGACCGCTGGCACAGGCAGACCAGGCATGTAGGAGATGGGAGGCAGGCGGGTTGCTTGGAACAAGTCACCCTTGAGTTGAGCTTTGGAGAAAACAAAGGGTTTGGACAACCTGGAGAAAGAGGAGAGGGCACTCCAGTTGGGGAATAGGGTGAATATGGGCTCGGAGGCAGAACTCGAGCCTTAACTGGGAAAACATCTGGGCTTCTACTGTGAAAGCCCAGCCTGTCCTGTTTTCTGCTGCCAATGTTCTGAGGGCCCGTCACTCCTGGGTTAGGCCCCTCTCTCCTTCCCTCCCTTCCATTCCTCATGACCCAGACCTGAGCTGGGACCTTTGCTGGAAGACCTGTCCCTGTGTCCCTGTGTACTGTCAGGAACCAAGCAGTGATGGGGCACTTGCTCTCCAAAAGTATAAGAAAGGGTTCCTTCAGACATGGGGCTGTAGCTCCCAGGGCAGGTGAGGGTGTAGTGGTGGGCAGAGTGTTTGGTGACTCCAGAGAAGGGAAAGACAGCAGAGCTACCGACTCTGGGGAGATGCCTTTGGGACATTGGGTGGTGGATGGAGCTGTTGCACTGTTTCCTATCAGCTGGGGCCTATAGACTTCCTGTACCTTACCTCATTTGCTCTTCACACTGTCCCCTTCAGAGAGGCATTATTTCCACTTTACAGATGCAGAAACTGAGGCTCAGAAAGGAGAATGACTTGCCTAAGGGTCTGAAGCTAGACTAGAATTTGACTCTGACTACCAAACCTTTTCCCCTGCCACAATTCTAGGCCACCCTGAGCCCTGGGAAGCTTTTAAGAACACCTGCCATATTCACTACCTGTGCACTGCCTCCTTGGGGTGAGTCCCAGGGAAACAGGTGAACAGAAGAAAAAGTGAAACATCGGTTGATGAGCAGGTTCATGGCAGCTTTGTCAGTGATGTTAAAACCAAGAAATAGGTGTTACCAAATGTTCAGAAAGAGAAGAAAGATTAAGACTAGGCAGGGACTCTGCAGCCATTGAAATAACGTAACTGCTGTGGAAGGCATAGATGGAAAAGTCTGGTCACTCATCCCACAAGCCTGTATTAAGCACCTACTGTGTATAAGTATAGGAATACACAGCAGACGCAGGACATGGAGTGGTTGGTGTACAGTGGTCATGGCTCTGTTTGTAGTCATAGGCAGCGGCCAAGAAGCACAGAGGATCTTTTCTTGCCTCTGCTTCCTTGCCAGTGGGGGCCCCAAGCTCTACTCCCATTAAAAAGAAAAAAAGAAGGCCAGGCGTGGTGGCTTATGCCTATAATCCCAGCACTTTGGGAAGCCTCGGTGGGTGGATCACCTGAGGTCAGGAGTTCGAGACCAGCCTGACCACTATGGTGAAACCACATCTCTACTAAGAATACAAAAATTAGCCAGGCATGGTGGTGCATGCCTGTAATCCCGGCTACTTGGAAGGCTGAGACAGGAGAATCACTTGAACCCAGGAGGCGGAGGTTGCAGTGAGCTGAGATCATGCCATTGCACTCCAGCCTGGGTGACAGAGCAAGACTCCGTCTCAAAAAAAAAAAAAGGCGGGTCGGGGGAAGGGAAGCACAGAGGCCTAAGTTCCATTCCCATCCCAGTTCCATTCCTGGGCTGTGTGTGCAACTCAGGGCAAGCTACTCAACTTTGCTGAGTCTCAAGTTGCCCATCTTTAAGATAGAGAGATAATGCCGGCCCCCCTTGGCTAATGATAAGGATTAAGCAAAATTGGATATTTAGAGCCCCAGGTGTCAGGTGCATGGTACATCATGTACTGGCTGTGATGTGGTTTTCAGCCTGGGTTGCACGTTGGGACCACCTTAGTGGCTTTGAAAACCACTGATGCCTGGATCCACCCTTGGGGATTTCTCTACAATTTGTCTGGGGTCTGCTGAGGGATGGGGACACAGGTATCTTAAACAGCCCCCCAGGTGATTCTGCTCTAGAGCAGATGTCGTCACACTTCAACATACATCAGCATCATTGGGAGGGTTTGTTAAAGTGCAGATCCCTGGGCCCCACCCACAGAGTTTCTGATTCAAGAGATCTGGAGTGGAGCCTAAGAATCTGCATTTTCACCAAGTTCCCAGTGAGGCTGATGCTGCTGATCCAGGAGCCACAGCTTGAGGACCATGGATGTAGGGAGGTGTAAGTAATTGTGACAGGGAGCAGGGTTATAGGGGAAGTGTTTGCATCTTTTGTCAGTAGAACCCTTGAATCAGGACCTGGATAGTTCCTTTCCAACTCATGGGATAGGAGAGAGGAGAGGGGAGGGGAAGGAGGACAGATCAGGGGGAAGAGAGCAGGAGCTGAGACCTCTCCCCATTTCCAGTTCTGCTGACTGCCTCCTCCAGGCTAGGTGGGAGAGCCCTGGCCCTTCTCACTGGGCACCTTAGACCATGGAAACGGCCCTGGGGTGGAGGGAAGTCCACGTTCTGCTCCATGTTTCTGGAGTTTGTTGATAAATCAGCCCACCCTGTTTCCAGCCTGTCTGTGCCTGAGGCCTGCTAAGTAGGGAGTTTTCTGTCTGTGCTGGGTGAGGAGCAGGGGCACTGCTTCCCCAGCCTGAGCCGTTCTGGGCTCCTACAGAGGAGCCATTGTCAAAAGCAAAGCTGAGACCCCCAGGAGAACCCCTTGTGTTTCCAAGAAGGCAGCATGGATCCTTAGTCTAACTCCCAGGGAGCAGCAGCTTAGAAGGACAGACTTGTTGGGCCAAATGGGGCCTGGAAATTCCCACCAACTCTCCCCTCTTCAGCAATCCTGAAGGCACCCAGTGGAAACCCCAGATGTTGTGTGCATCCTGCAGGCATCCTCTCTTTGGGCCTCTCAATACACATTCCAATTGCCCTGATGTCCAGCGGCTTCAGGTCTCATTCAGGGCAAGCCTGGCTGTTTGCAGGCCTGAGTTTCAGCCATTCACTCCTCATCAGAGCTGGCTCTGGTCAGCTTATGGCCCCAGGAGGCCCTACGGGCTCTGGGCTCTGCAGACCTAGGAGGCCTTCTTCCTTCATGCTGTAACAGTGGACAAAGGTGGAGGAGTTAAACAGCAGGGGAGGTGCACAAAAGCCCTTCACGGTTGGGCATTTTACAAAGTGCTGGGTCCTTTTCACCTCCGTACTTTTCACCAAGGCCTGGCATACTGGCCATTGTCACTGACTCCCAGTGGTTGATACCTTGGCCAGGCCAAGCTGTGGATATAGGCAGGTCATCTAGACAAAGACAGGACCCCTCCAAGAGGAGTTTGTCATCTAGATGGCCCTAGGAGCCAAGTGCTGCCCCCACCTGGAGTAATGCTCACCTGGGGGTCCCCAGCAGCCCCTACCCTCACCTCTACCCCAGATGCTACCTGGTTCCCCCCGCCCACGTTTCTCCCTCCCGTATCTCCCTGGCCTCTTCACTCCCTTCTCTGGGTGACCTCATCCCCTTCTGGCTTCAGACACCAAGTACATACTGATGCTTCCCCAGTCTATGTGCCTGGAACTCTCAGTCTCTGAGCCTGGGACTGCACAACCCCCCTAGCACCATGCTCAGGGCTACAGTGAGGATGGCACCCCATGCAGCTACAGGAGGTGGCCCTGTGGGTCCTCATTCAGAGTTGTCCCCCAGCCACCTCCCCGTCATCCCCCAGTGTATCCCACTGGCACTCAAATCAGCCACGCGTACCTGGGAGTGTTCATCTTCCTCCTAAATGTGTACCCTAAAGCATGCTGCAGCCCCCCACCATGCACTAAGCTCCTTAGGCCTAGCCCAGGATAGACAAAGGTTTTGGGAGCCATTTTCTATAGCTGCTAGGACCAGTTGTCCCCAATGGGTGAGGGCAGGGTGGGGAGGGATAGTAGTGACTCTTCTGTCCCCAGTCCGGAGCTATCCCCTGTGAGCCCTGTGGCATCAAGGCCTCTGAGGAAGAAAGGAGCCTGGGAGCCACACACTGACTGTGTGTTTTCCCTCAACAGGACTGCACCTTCTTCAATAAGAAGGACATCCTCAAGTAAGTGTGGCTTCTCGTTCACCCTGTTGGGACTGGGACTGGGGCCGGGGTGAGGCTGGGGCACCCCACGTGGGCTGGCTGTGCTAGCTGGGGCTGAGGCAGAGCATCAGCATCTGTCAGGAGCCACATTCAGGTCCCCACTCGGCCACTGGGCTGGTATGGAGTTAGAACTTCCCACTCCTCCCAGGGCCCAGATCCTCCTGCTGGGGAATGAACATCTACTTACTATGAGCTTTCAGGTGGGTAGTTTCAGGCACATTCTTCTTTAATCCTCATTGTGACCTTGTAACAAAAGAATCCATTTAACCCCATTTTACAGATGGAGCTTAGCAACTTGGCTAAAGTCACAGAGCCAGGGGCTCAAGACCCAGCCTCTGACTCCAGGTCCCTTGCTATTTCACTGCATCCTGGGTCCTGGTATAGCAGGGAGTCCCTGTCTGTTAGACCAGAGGTCCCTAAGGGCCCTTTGGCTCTAGCTTTGATGTTCTTCCACTCCTAGGACGTCTGAAAGTTGAGGGCGTGGCCACCACCCCTGAGCTATTCATCAGGGCTCTGCTTCTTCCCAGGACAGCCCTTCTCCTTGGTGTTGATGGGGGTGGGGGTGGACCTGGATGGGAAAGATGAAGGGGATCGGCAGCCTCAGAACCCCAGGACCAGTCGGTGAGCAGGAATCACTGAATACCAAGAAAACTGCCCCACGGGCCTCACTAGGCCCCTCTGCCTGGGCTATCAGGTGGCACTAAAAGCCAGCAAAGTCCCAGGATCACTTCCCCTGGAGATCGATGATCAGGCTGGGACCAGAGCCCATTGCCGCTTCCCAAGAGAGCTGTGCTGCAGCTTGTCACTGCCATAACCACTCTGCTCATTCAGGCAGTGCCTCTCGGTTTTCCTCTCTACCCAGGCTGCTATTCCAACCTGTCCCCTGCATGGGCAGGGGATACCCCACTTCCACCACCTTAGAGAGTCTGAGCAAGGGGCAAAGCCTCCAGGCCTGGCATCAACAGACCTGGGCTCTACTCCCACTTCTCAGCTCTGTGGCCTTGGGCAACCATTTGACCTTCCCTGAGCCTCAGTTTTCTTCTGCGTAATAGGGATAGTGAAACCTACCCTCATAGCATTGCCGAGGGGCAGCAACACTGGGGTATAGTGTTTGATAAGTGGCATTTGCCCCGTAGCTTGAGAGATGTCAGGGGAGAGGTCCCCATTTGGACAGGATGGCTCTCGGTATTGGAATAACAAAGCTGTCACCCCTGGCATTCATGTGGCACCTTTTACCTTTCAGAGTTCTTGGCATGGAGCCTCATTTGAGCCTCACAGGGAGCTTCGGATTCCCTACCTTTGTAGATGCCAAGCCCAGGCTGCCTGTCTTCTGAGGCCCACGGCCATTTTCATTCTGGCAACAAAAGCCCCTTGCCCCGGCCTTTGCACTGGCTATCTCCACTCCCAGGAGTGTCCTTCGGCTCTCCTCTGCCCACAGCATTGCTGTGCATCCTTCCAGACCCAACTGCAGAATCATCTGCTTTATAAACACCCCGAACACCCTGCCACCCTAGTGCTCCCCCAGCTGCTCAGCCTGTTAGGGGCTCTTTGGGTTCCTGGGCCCAAGTGCCCAGCTCCTCACCAGACTTGCTATCAGGCAGGACTAACAGGGAGCATGGCACCTGTTAGCCACCAGTGACCATATGAAGAGTGTGTGGGTGAAAGACAGGTAGGATTGGCTGAGGGAGAACATTCCAGGCTGGGGAGCAGCAGAGGTGAGACACAGGCCAGCTTCTCCTGCTCCGACTCCCACCCCCATCCTCGCGTGGTCTCATTGTCAGCAGCAAGATTGCCTGTGTGGGGAAGAGGAGAGAGGAACTCGAAGGCCAGTCCAGGAATCAGATCCAATATCATGGGCCTTTGGTGGTGGTTTTAGTCCATTCTCATGCTGCTGTAAAGAACTGCCTGAGACTGGGTAATTTATAAAGGAAAGAGGTTTAATTGATTCACAGTTCCACATGGCTGGGGAGGCCTCAGGAAACTTAACAATCATGGCAGAAGGGGAGGCAAACACATCCCTCCTCACGTGGCGGCAGGAGAGAGAAGTGCTGGGCAAAGGGGGAGAAGCCCCTTATAAAACCATCAGATCTCATGAGAACTCACTATCATGAGAACAGCATGGGGGTAACTGCCGCCATGATTCAATTACCTCCCACCAGGTCCCTCCCATGACACGTGGGGATTATGGGAACTACAATTCAAGATGAGATTTGGGTAGGGACACAGCCAAACCATATCAGGGGTATCCCTGGCACCTTGGAAAATGAGGGGCTCCAGGCAGGTGAGAGGACTTGGGGAGAGGCGTCCTGGCTCCCCACAGCCCTGGCCTGCACACCTCTGCACGCATCAGGACCCTAGGCTCTATAATTCAACACCAGAGCAAAACCCAAGCCTGAAGCCCTGTCTGCAGCATGGGGATGACATTGCTTGCGGGAGCTGTTTTCTCACAGGCCCCTGTGTCCAGGAGGGCCAGGTGATGGTGTTATTAAACATGAAAAGAGCTACCTGGAGTTTGCTGCCCACCTGTCCCCCCTCAGGGAAGGGTAGTAAGACAAGGCAGGATTCGGGATTGCATGTCCCTGGAGGGAACAGGCATGGCCATGATGGCTCAATTCCAGTTTGAGCCCCTTCGCATTTCTCCAGCCTTCTCTGTGGAGAAACCAGCATGTGACTGACTGCCCCTCCAGGAGAGCCCTCTCCACTGTTCACATCTCAGGTCCCGATGACACAACTGAGGCCTGGAGCCCAGAGAGGGCAAGGTCAGCTGCAGAGCCAGGCTGCCCAGCCCCAGGCCTTGCTCATCTTCCCTGCTCCCAAGGGCCTGTCAGGGCTGCTATTCCCCACCCCCACCGGGATGATTTTCTTGGTAAGCTGCTCCCTGAGTACTGACCAGATGGTGAGGAGGAAACTTGAGCAGGAGGTTTTTCTTTGCAGGTTGGGCCCCAGCTCTGTGGCAGGCAGCTTTGGGGCAGTGATACCGAGTCACAGATAGCCCGCCTCCAATTCTCCTTCCTTCTGCCCTGCCCCCACCCAGGTAGATCCGATTGCTTCCCAGGACACAGCTCCTCCATTCCCACATTGAGCCCGAGTGGGCAGCCCACCCTATTCAATCACCTTGCTTTTTATAGGTAAGAGCTTAGCACTTCGACTTGCCTTGTCCCCTAATTAGGCTGTGCTCTTTAATCAGCGGGACAGTAGTCCTTGTCCCCTTGGTACACAGAGAGGCCCACCCAGCCAGCACCCCAAGGTGTTTGTTTACTTGTTATTTTATTGTTTATTTTCTCAACCTTTTAAAAGCTTTGTGTAACCTAGTTTAATTACTTACTACACAAACACATAATGATTGTAAAAAAATTAGAAAATGAAGCCAGTCAAGAGAAGACAAAAAAAATTACCTGTAAGCCTATGACCCAGAAATAATGGCCGTTAATCTTTTGGTATATATTATGCCAATGTTTTTCTTTTGTATGTGTTTATCAAAAAGTTAAATCATGGTCAGGCACGGTGGCTCACACCTGTAATCCTAGCACTTTGAGAGGCCGAGGCAGGTGGATTACATGAACTCAGGGGTTTGTGACCAGTCTGGCCAACATGATGAGACCCCTGTCTTTAAAAAAAAAAAATACAGAAATTAGCCAGGTGTGGTGGTGTGTATCTGTAGTCCCAGCTACTTGGGAGGCTGAGGTTGGAGAAGTGCTTGAGCCCAGGAGGTTGAGACCGCAGTGAGCTGAGATTGCACCACTGCACTCCGGCCTGGGCAACAGAGCAAGACTCTGTCTCAAAAAAAAAAAAAAGTCAGATGGTATTGTTTTGTAATATGCTTAAAATTGGCCGGGTGCAGTGTCTCACTCCTTTAATCTCAGCACTTTGGGAGGCTGAGGCGGGTGGATCATGAGGTCAGGAGCTCAAGACTAGCCTGGCCAACGTGGTGAAACCCCAACTCTACTAAAAATACAAAAATTAGCTGGGCATGGTGGTGCGCTCCTGTATTCCCAGCTACTCAGGAGGCTGAGGCAGGAGAATTGCTTGAACCAGGACCCAGGAGGTGGAGGTTGCAGTGAGCCGAGATCATGCCACTTCACTCCAGCCTGGGCTACAAAGCGAGACTCTGTCTCAAAAAAAAAAAAGTATATATATGCTTAAAATTGCTTTTCCTTAGGCAAATTGTAAAAGTAGATAAGAAAGCTAAAAAAAAAAAAAAACAGTATGGTGGATCCTTAAAAACTTAAAAATAAAATCACTACATGATCCAGCAATTCTACTTCTGGGTATATACCCAAAAGAATTGAAAGCAGAGTCTTGAGATGTTTGTACACCCACAGTCATAGCAGCATTATTCACAAAAGGTGGAAGCAATCCATCAGCAAATGAATAGATGAACGAAACACAGTATAGACAGACAATAAAACACTATTCAGCCTTCAAAAGGAAGGAGAGTCTGACCTATGCTACAACATGGATGGACCTTAAGGACATTATGCACAGTGAAATAAGCAGTCACAAAATGACATATACGATTCCACTTACATGAGGTACCTAGAGTAGTCAAATTCTTTTTTTCTTTCTTCTTTTTTTTTTTTTTTTAGACGGAGTCTCGCTCTGTCGCCCAGGCTGGAGTGCAGTGGTGTGATTTCGGCTTACTGCAACCTCTGCCTCCCAGGTTCGAGCAATTCTCCTGCCTCAGCCTCCCAAGTAGCTGGGATTACAGGCGTGTACCACCACGCTCGGCTAATTTTTGTATTTTTAGTAGAGACGGGGTTCACAATGTTGGCCAAGCTGATCTGGAACTCCTGACCTCAAATGATCCACCCGCCTCTGCCTCCCAAAGTGCTAGGATTACAGGCGTGAGCCACCGCGCCTGGCCGAGTAGTCAAATTCTTAGAAACAGAAAGTAGAATAGTGGTTGCCAGGGGCTGGGAGGAGGGGAAATGGAGACTTATTGTTTGATTCGTACAGAGTTTCAGTTTTGGAAGATGGAGAGAATTCTGGAGGTGGATCAGTGGTGGTGATGGTCGCATAATAATGTGAACATACTTAATATGCCACTGAACTGTACCCATCAAAATGGTTAAGATGGTACACTTTATGGCATGTGCATTTTACCACAATTTAGAAAAACTAATAATTAAGATGGTAAATTTTATGTTATTTTATCACAATTTTTTTTTTTTTTTTGAGACGGAGTCTGGCTCTGTCGCCCAGGCTGGAGTGCAATGGCGCGATCTCGGCTCACTGCAACCTCCGCCTCCTAGGTTCAAGTGATTCTCCTACCTCAGCCTCCTGAGTAGCTGGGATTATAGGCATGCACCACCAGGCCGGGCTATTTTTTGTATTTTTAGTAGAGATGGGTTTCACCGTGTTGGTCAGGCTGGTCTCAAACTGCTAACCTTGTGATCCGCCCGCCTTGGCCTCCCAAAGTGCTAGGATTACAGACATGAGCCACTGTGCCCAGACATTTATCACAATTTTTAAAGTTAAAAAAAGATAAGAAAAAAGATCTTACTGTCCGCCTACTGCCCAAGATAATTGCTAATGTTTTAGTGACTAGCCTTCCTTATAGTTTTTCTTTTTGTAGGTATATAAATGTATACAAGCTTTTTTAAAAAAAAAAAATGGGGTTATACTGTACATTCTGCTTTTTTCCTGTAACATCTTGCAAACAACTTTCAATATCATTAGATGTTCTGATATAATATTTTAAATGGCTGCATTTAATGGATATTTCTCAATTTGTGTAGTTGAACATTCAGATTTCCAACTTTTCACGATTATAATTTGTACTTCAGTGAATATTCTTGTGGTGCCATTCACATAACTGCATATGTCTGGGTATTTCCAACAAATTTCCTGATCAAAGATATGGATATTTTTAAGAGCTGCCTTTTCCTCCCACTGCTGTTATATGCTTTTTGTCTTCTGACCCCAGATCTTTCGTTGAATAACCCAAGAGTCTAAAGCTCAGCTGCCTGTAAGGGGGGCCAACACACACTGTACATAAATGAAGCTGTCTAGTTGGCTGGGAACTCTTTAGAATGGACACTTGCAGAAATAGCTGCTCCTTAGCCCCAGCTAGTTGTTTCCCTGGGGGAATTCAGACCATCTTGATTAAGAAACCCAGGTTTATAGTGTAAGATCTTTCAATCTGTATATGTTGGCAACAAAATTCTAAATATATTATTTTGACGTAATTTAATTATTTTAAAATGCTATATGAAAACTAGGCATGAATGTGGATTGCTGGTTTGTGACTTTCAGAGGAATTAATCTTTTCCCCACTGATTTCAAATGCTATGTCATGGGCTCATTCTCATTTACATTGGGATCTACCACTTCTACTAGTCTGCCTTGTAAATGCCAATGTCTATTTCATACATTGTCCTTATTATAGTTTAAACTGTTTTAATACCTGATAGGGACAAATGTTTCCCCAGTTTCTCTTTTTTTCAGGGTTCCCCTGCAACACTCCTACATTTATTGTTCTAAACGAACTTTTTTTTTTTTTTTTTTTGCCGGTAACTTGAAGAAACACTTAACCAAACAAACTTTTGAATCAGGCTGGCTAGATCCCAAATAGGTCATTTGCAGATTTTGATTAGGGTCATATTCATTTTATAGAAAAATGAACAGAGCATCGTCATCATTACAGCATTAAGTCTTTCCAATCAGGAATGCACAATAGTTATCTAACTACCTAAAATATTTTTATATCTTTTGTTAAACTTTCATGGTTTTTTTGATACTTCTAAATTAGTGCGTTTTGTACCAATTTTATACTTAATTGTTTTTGGTTTTTTGGTTCTTTTAAATTGTGAATTCAATTTTTTTTAATTAAAAAAAAAATTATAGAAACAGTCTCACTGTGTTGCCCAGGCTGGTCTCAAACTCCTGGCCTCAAGCAATCCTTTCCCCTTGGCCTCCCAAGGCACTGGGATTACAGGCATGAGCCACTGCACTCAGCCAAATCCTATTTTTGAAAAGGCTAATGTGAATACATAACAGAAAATCTATTGTGTAGAAAGGCTTCTTAACTCTTTCTATTTCAAATAGTCTTTAAGCTAATTATTTTTGGTTTTCCAGTAAATGGTAACTTGCCTCCTCTCCAATATTTAAGTGTACTATTTTACTGTCTTAACTAATTACATTCTTCCCTCAGTATCTGTGGGGGATAGGTTCTAGGACCTCCCAAGGATACCAAAAACTGCAAATGCTTAAGTCCCTGATATAAAATGGCATAGTATTTGCAAATAACCTTATTCACTTTGCACATCCTTCTGTATAATTTTTTTTTTTATTTCAGGAAGGCTCTCTGTCGCCCAGTCTGGAGTGCAGTGGTGCGATCATGGCTCACTGCAGCCTCAAACTCCTGGGCTCAAGTGGTCCTCCCACCTCTGCCTCTGGAGTAGCTGGGACTATAGGCACGTGCCACCATGCCTGACTAATTTATATATATTTTTTTGTAGAGACAAGGGTGATACTGTTTTGCCCAGGCTGGTCTCAAAACTCCTAGGCTCAAGTGATTGGCTCGCCTCAGCCTCCCAAAGTGCTGAGATTACAGGCGTAAGCCACCATGCCCAGCCCCTCCTATATACTTTAAATTGGCACCTCCTGTATACTTTAAATCATTACTACATTACTTATAATACCTAATACAATGTAAATGCTGTGTAAAGAGTTGCTATACTGTATTGTTTAAGGAATAATGACAAGAAAAAAAATCTATACATGTTTAGTGTAGATGCAATTTTTTTTTCCAAGTATTTTGCGTCTTTAGTTGACTCACGGATGCAGAACTCATGGACCTTGACGGCGAATAGTACATTGACTAGTGCTCCTGGGGAGAAATGTTATATAATAATGGTGATTATAGGCATCCCACATTGATGGGTATATCCCCAGTATATACAAAAATTAGCTGGGTGTGGTGGCAGGCACCTGTAGTCCCAGCTACTCAGGAGGTTGAGGCAGGAGAATTGCTTGAACCCAGGAGGCGGAGGCTGCAGTGAGCCGAGATTGAGCCATTGAACTCCAGCCTGGGCGACAGTGCAAGACTCAAAAAAAAAAAAAAAAAAAAAAGAGAAAGAGATACCGTTTTGTTTCTGCTCCTAAGCAGAAACTCCTTTTGTTTCTGTTTTACTAAGATTTTTAAGTTTTTTTATTGACGAAATAACATATATTTTAAAATGCTTTTGACCAGGTGCGGTGGCTCATGCTTGTAATCTCAGCACTTTGAGAGGATGATGTGGTGGATCACTTGAGGTCAGGAGTTTGAGACCAGCCTGGCCAGCATGACGAAACCCCATCTCTACTAAAAATATAAAAAAATCAGCTGAGTGTGGTCGCATGCCCCTGTAATTCCAGCTACTCGGGAGGCCGAGGTACGAGAAAATCACTTGAACCTGGGCGGCAGAGGTTGCGGTGAGCCAAGATTGCACCACTGCACTCCAGCCTGGGCGAAAGAGCGAGACTGTCTCAAAATAAATAAATAAATAAATAAATACTTCTAAAACTTCAAATAATTGAGAAGTAGGTGAAATAACAAGTAAAATCCTCCTTCTTTTCGCATTTCTCTACTCCCACCTCCCAGGGACTATCAGTATAAATATGTAGTATATAACTTCTCAGATATTTTTCTGTATTCACATATGCAGTCATAAATGCATCTATCAAATTGGTCAAAATGTTTTTTGCTTAATATGATTTGTAGCCACAGATTTCCAAATATTGAACTATCTTTGCATTCTGGAATAAATCCTACTTGGTCCTAACGTATTATTCTTTTAAAGTCTTGGATTTGATTTACCAGTGTGTTATTTTTTCTTTCTTTACTTATCTTTTTTTTTTTTTAGAGACAGGGTCTCACTCTGTTGCCCAGGCTAGAGATCCTCCTACTTTAGCCTCCCGAGTAGCTAGGACTACTGATGCATATCACCACATCCACCTAATTTTTAATTTTTTTTTTTTTTGTAGAGATACAGTTCACTACATTGCTCAGGCTGGTCTCAAGCTCCTGGCCTCATGCAATTCTCTCACCTTGGCCTCCCAAAGCACATTTAGATTACAGTCATGAGCCACTGTACCTGGCCCCCAGTATGTTATTTTATAAGACTTTTTCATCTATATATGCAAGTGCCATTGGTCCATTCTGGATGCTACATATTAGGTTCTTGTATCAGGGTTCTTGTCAACTTTGTAAAATAAAGTGAGGGTTTTCACATTTCTTGCCTCATACTCTGGGGCAGTTCAAGTAGCATAAGTATGGTTTCTGATCCTGGATGTTACGGTAGGACTAATATATAACTCTTTTTGAACTCAGTGCCCTTTATTGGGAGAGAAGTGACAGAGATGTGGTTCTTTGACAATGCTTAGAGTTTCGTTCACAGTGATTTGGATTTTCAAGTTCTCCTTGGATTTTTCTTTAAAGAAAAATTCCAATGTGATTTTAGTTACTGTTTTAGAACAGATCTGTGTCCCAGGGTAGAAGCTGGCCTTCCCACCCTAGAGGATACCTCCTCAACCCTGCCAAGCACCCATAGCCTCTCCCCCTAGTCCACCCCTTCCAGGGAGCCTCTGACGTGGCAGACAGCATGCTAAAAGCTGCCAGTTGAAGGCCAGTGGTTTTATGAACATCCAGGGGTGAGAACAGTAGAATAGCCCCTGCTTTACTGATAGAGAAACTTATCCTTCAGTGAATTAACCCACTTACCCACACTGCTAATGAGAGGTGTAGGCAGGACTCCAGCCTCAGCCTGACTTCATGCTCCTGCTGTAGCCAGCCCACAAAACTTCCGAGGTGTAGGCCAACCCCCAGAAACACTCCAACATCACACCCCGACACATGGGGTGGGGTCAAGGTCAAGTGGGAAATGTAACAGTTGGAAGCACAATGGATATGTCAAAGTACCAGATGCATGAATTATGAAAGAAGATGCATGAATTTTGAAACAAGTGGTTGTTCCTTCTTTGGGGACAGTGTGAAAAAAAAAAGGGTAGTTTTCCTCTACACAAGAAATAGGAGCAAAGAAAGTCCTCGAGTGCCCTCTTGTGGAGAGTCTCAGCTTGATCCCACCACCCTGGCATTTGCTGAGCCTCCTCCCACCCAAAGTACAAGTTTAGGGGTTTTCCCTTCCAGCTCTGTCTCCAAGTCATGGCACATCCTTGTCATTTCAGACCCTTTTATAGGGATGTGTGAGTGGCAAAGTGGGCATGTGGCATTTTACTGTTCATTTGCCCTGGACAGGCTCTGAACCAGGGGATGATGTGTTTACCAGGGCTTGACTTGCAGGGAGGAGCCAAGTGGTTGGAGTCCAGAGGTCCTGGGTTCAAGTCCTGTTCCCGCTGCTCATTGGCTGTGTAGGATGGGGCAGACACTTGATTCCTGAGCCTCAGTTTTCCCCACCTGAAAATGGGGGACTAATATCTACCTCTCAGGGTGATTTGGGGATTAAAATGAGTAAAGCAATCCTCGGAGAAGATTAGTTCAGGCCTGGTACAGAGTAAGCACTTGCTAAACGATAGCTGCTGTTATTATCTGTTTGAGCTGCCTTGCTAAGGACAGCTAGGCAGCAGGACCACAAGAATTGGTAGAAACCAAGGGAAGGTTGGATGGCTGTGCTGAATGGCTTGATAAACGTGGGCCTGGGGTGTGTCACAGGGTAAAGCCACTTAAAAGGAGACCTGGGCTGATCTGGCTTTGGGGGTGGCAGGGCCGGCCCAAGCCTGGGACATACAGAATCATACCTAATCCATTTGCCAGCAGCCTAAGACATCACTTTAGGCAGGTTACCTACCTCAGCCCCCAGTCAATGCCCCTTATACTTGTCCCACGCATGGCAGCACTTAATGGACACAATTTTTGTTTTTAGAGACAGAGTCTCGCTCTGTTGCCCAGGCTGGAATGCAGTGGGGCAGTCATAGCTCACTGCAGCCTCCAACTCCTGGGCTCAAGCTCAAGTGATCCTCCAGCCTCAGCCTTCCAATTAGCTAGGACTGAGCCATGATATCCAGCTAATTTTTTTTTTTTTTTTTCATTTTTGTAGAGACAGGATCTTGCTATGTTGCCTAGGCTGGTCTCAAACTCTGGGCCTCAAGTAGTCCTCCCACCTCAGCCTCCCCAAACACTGGGATTACAGGCATAGGCCACCACACCCAGCTCACAATTTCATCTGAATACAGTTTATACCTGTCTTGGGATGGGGGGCTATTCTCTGGGATGACCGGGACCTGGAAAAGTGGACACAGGGCAAAGAAAGACTGAATAATGGGCAGGGGGCAGGGAGGAAGGGAGCTTCCAAGTGAGACAGTGCCAGGATGCATTACACCTTTGAGGGTCCATGCAGCTTGTTGAGGTGGGCTTGCTTTCCTGGAGGCTGGGACAGGAGCTAGGGACCTGACCCATCAGTGAGGAGGGCCCACCAGGGTAGCAGACTGGGTCTCAATGGCCCCCAGCTAGAGAGGTTATGGGTGGCCCATTCACAGGGGCTTCCTGAGGGTGTGAGGACTGCTGAGAGCTCTCCCAGAGAGACCCAACCCTCAGGGCCTAAGTTGGGGTGGTGAGGCCACGAAGTGGGCCCAGGCTTTGATGGACCCTCAGGAGTGTCAGGAGGAAGAGTGGCTAAGAGTTTCTGCTTGGATTTCCCATCTTGGGCTCAACCCATGGCCCTTGATGCTCCCTAGTTATGTGGCCTTAGACAAATCACTCTTAACATCTTCAGCCCTCTGTTTGCTGAGCAATAAACTGGGGTCAGGATGCATCTGTCTGCACAGTGATGTGGAGGAGGATTAAATTAGGTGATGTGTTAAGTGCTTAGCACAGTATCCTGAGCATAGAAAACCCTTATGAGAGCCCAAAGGAGAAAAAATTAAAAGATTTGGAGGCAGGCCCAAGGAGTGATGGTGGTGGTGCTGATGGGGTGGGTGTGGTGGAAATAGGGAGGCCTGGACACAACCTGGTTATCAGCACAGAGGTCTGGGCAGAACTCACCTCCCTCCCAACTTCACACCCTGTGGGCAAAGCAGAGAGCCTCCCATTGGCCCCTCACCTGGTCCTGGCTGAGGATGGTCTGCAGAGGCAGAGGCCTAGGCAGGGCAGCATCGGGCTACTGGGGCTTAGGGATGGCACCCCCTCCAGCACTTTTTCTCTGCTTTCCTCCAAGGCTGCATTCGCGATTCTACGAGCTGGCCCCCAACCTCGTCCCAATGGACTACAGGAAAAGCCCCATCGTCCACGTGCCCATGAGCCTCATCATCCAGATGCCAGAGCTCCGGGTATGTGCAGGGCCTCTTGCTGGCGGGCAGGGGATCTGTGCCTCTGGACCAGCAGCAGAGGCCCCCAGGTCTGGGCTGAACCCAGCTCCACCCTTTGTGTCTGTGTGGCTCTGAGCAGATCACAGAACCTCTCTGTGCCTCAGTTTCCTCATCTGCACTCTGAATAAATAAGCTATGTGGGCTCTGTAAGGGTGCTGTACATCAGTGGCCACCCCACTGCAGGCCATAGGCTTGTGCTCATCTGCTTGTCCCTTTGTTAAGTGGCCCCAAGCCTGCTGTACTTGGCAGACCTGTGTCTGCTTTGTTAGATAATTTTTCTATCTCCCCCTTGTCTGGCCGTGGCTTCTCACTGAGGTCAGCATGGTGGTCATCCATAGCATCATTTCTCAGACTTTAATGTACCTGTTAAAATTTAATTTTAAGCCCCCCGGGGATCTTGTCCAAATGCCAGTTCAGGCTCAGTACATGTGGAGTAGAGTCAGGATTCTGCTTTTCGAGCAAGCTACCAGGTGAGACTGATGCTGCTGGTCCTCAGACCATATATATTTGAATGTTTTGTTTCATGAGTTCCTTATCCATAATATGTAAAGTGCATGCAGCATTAAGAAGGCATTTGGGGCACAACTCAGTAGCCCCTTGCCAGGCCTAGGATGTGTGGCCTGAAGGTGGAGTCAGAGTGCTATATGGCATCCACTTGGGGCCTGTACTCTGGTTGTGACCTCAGTCCTGAGAGACAATGGGCCCCAGGCTCAGCCCTGGACCAGCACCGCGTCTGGCCCAGCAAGGGGCTCAAGAGCAGGCTCAGAGGGTTGCTGGAGCAGGTGAGACACTCATGGGTGGGACCCAAGTAGTCTGTCTCTGAGCCTCCTGCACTGGCCTGGGCTGGGCATGGAATGGGGCTAGCCAAGCGCTAGCTCAGTTGGGATGGAAGGGCTGCAGGAGGAGTGATTTGGGGATCTAGGAAGGCGTCCATGTACAGCTCCCTGGGAGAGGCAGCATCCAAGGTGGTCTAGGGGAGAATTCACAGGAGCAGAGTGACAGCAGGCCTGGGCCTGAACTGGCTGTATGACTCTTGCTGCTTGTCTGGTCCAGTTACCTGACCCCAATCCACCTTCCACGATCCTGGCCTGACGCGGCCTGAGCTGAGGGCCACCAGTGCCCTGGGCTTTCTTCTTCTGCTGGGGACAGAGCCCTACACATCCAGGCAGAGCCTCTGTGTGCTCTTCTGGATCTGTGCTTCTGCTTCAGATGAGGCAGTGCCTCCAGTGAGAACACATTTGCTGTGCTCAGCTTTTTTTTTTTTTTTTTGGAGACATGGTCTTGCTCTGTTGCCCAGGCTGGTGTGCAGTGGGTCACTGAAGCCTCAAACTCCTGGGCTCAAGTGATTCCTCCACCTCAGCCTCTCAAATAGCCGGGACTACAGGAGTGCGCCACTGTCCCTGGCTGTGCCTATCTTAATGATGTGACATGGCCCAATAGAATGCTTCTTGAGCTCTTACACATGCCAGGCCTGGTACCAACACCTTACATACTTTAGCTCATTTAATCCCATCACAACCCAATTAAGAAGGTGTTATTATTATTCCCTTTTTACAGATGGGGAAACCGAGGCTCAGAGGGATTCGGTCACTCCTCCAGGGTCACACAGGCTGTCCACAGTCTGGCTCCGGGGCCCTCCTGCTTATCCTGCACCCACAGTGATTGCTGTGTGTGTTTTCTTCAGGAGAATCCCTTCAAAGAAAGGATCGTGGCGGCGTTTTCCGAGGATGGTGAGGGGAACCTCACCTTCAACGACTTTGTGGACATGTTTTCCGTGCTCTGCGAGTCGGCTCCCCGAGAGCTCAAGGCAAATTATGCCTTCAAGATCTATGGTAACCAGGGCTAGAGGAGGGGGCCGTGAATGTTGGTGGGGGACATGTGGGGCCCTCAGGCTGTCGGGTTACTGCTGGCTCCTGCCCTAGGGACACCAAGAACAGTGAAGCTGATCTGTCCTCTGAAGCGTGCCTATCCAGTGGGGTGGCCGAGGGAGACGATCAGTCCCTGAGAGACATCTGTGGGGGTCCTGAGAACGGAGAAGGGAGGGACTCGCCCACCCTAGGTCGGGTGGTTAGTGTGAGAGGGGTCCCAGGCATGACCTTTAAGCAGGGACTAGCAGAGGCTTGGACTGGAGAAGCGGGGGCTGGCAGACCTGACAGAGGGCGCAGCCCATGCAGACACAGGGAAGCGCAGAGCTTGATAAGGAGATGGGAGGAACTTGGAAGGTGGTGGGACAGGGGGCGGTATGAGTCTGGAGAGAATTTGCGGCCAGGCTGTGAGAGCCAGCCATAGAGTTTGGACCTAGTGATCCAGACACCAGGGCCGCTGCAAGGTTTCCAGTGGGGAAGGGCAGCTCTGTTTTCTAGAAAGATCACTCAGCAGCTTTGAGGTGTAAAATGGAGGAGCCAGAGAGGCTGCCTAGGCCATGGTGGTAAGGCCAGGCCTGCAGGGGGGCCTCCAGAGCCCCCCAACACTGCCTGAGGTAGAGCTGCCTGGGTTCACCCCGCCCAGCTCTGCCCTCGGGCCTGCTGTCTCACCAGCCACCAGAGGACAGCGGGCACTCATGAGCCAAGGACTCATGCTTCTCCCACAGCCACAGGGAGAAAACTTCATACCCACGAGATCACCCCCTGTGCTGGCCTGACAGACCCGTGAGGACTGGTGTCAAATCCTCAGATAGACCTCAGTTGAGATGGCTAAGGCCCAGGAAGGGGCTGGGACCCAACCTGGACCTGAAGAGTCAGGGTCAAAGCTCCTGTCCTCAGCACCTTTGATCAGACACTGGATCCCAAGGCAGCAGGGCCTATCGGGGCTGACATTTCGCTTTCTTTTTTCTTTTTTTTGTTTTTTTTTGTTTTTTTTTGAGACAGTCTCACTCTGTCGCCCAGGCTGGAGTGCAATGGTGTGATCTCAGCTCACTGCAACCTCTGCCTCCCAGCTTCAAGTGATTCTCTTGCCTCAGCCTCCCAAGTTCAAATGATTCTCCTGCCTCAGCCTCCCGAGTAGCTGAGATTACAGGTGCCTGCCACTACGCCCGGCTAATTTTTGTATTTTTAGTAGAGACGGGGGTTTCACCATGTTGGTCAGGCTGGTGTCGAACTCCCGACCTCAGGTGATCTGCCTGCCTCGGCCTCCCAAAGTGCTGTGATTACAGGCGTGAGCCACCACACCCAGACTGACATTTCACTTTCTGGTTATCATGTTTATTTCAGAGGACTTTGGTTTCTGTCTGTGCACCCACATTTTGCTTGCATATCAGAAAGAAAATACCTGCCAGTCTACCCTCCACAAACTATGTCCACATGGCTCATGTAAAAAGCTTCTCAGATTCCACCCAACATCCGCCCAGTCTTGGACTCCATAGCATTGCTCCTGGGACGGGCTGCTGTCTGCCCAAGACAGGGGAGTGCAGATCGCGTGGACCAGGTGGGCACAGGAACACATGGAAGAACTGTGGCTTCCTTGCTGCCCTAGGCTGGGGGTGGAGTGGGGAGAGGCAGCCAGGGCCCTCCTAGTCTGGCGCTGGGGAACCCTGGGCCCTCATTTGCAACAAGGATCATCTCACTTCTGAGCCTGTTTATTCATGTTAAATGGCCACAGGAACCCAGCCAGCCAGCCAGCAAATCTTTCCAGAGATTTGCTATGTCCCGTGCCAAGGGCAGAGATGAATACCCCCTGACGCATACCCTAGGGTTGTGCCCAGGCCTCTGCAGAGATAGACAGGGCAGAGTCACCCCAAGAGCTTGGGCTCTAGGGTCCAACAATGACCGGGATGTGACCTCAGGCAGGTACCTCTCCTTTTCACCTTCCTGTTTCTTTTTTAATTTTTGAGATAGAGTCTCACTCTGTCGCCCAGGCTGGAGTGCAGTGGTGTGATCTCGGCTCACTGCAAGCTCTGCCTCCCAGGTTCACGCCATTCTCCTGCCTCAGCCTCCTGAGTAGCTGGGACTACAGGCGTCCACCACCACACCCGGCTAATTTTTGTGTGTGTGTGTGTGTATTTTTAGTAGAGACGGGGTTTCACCGTGTTAGCCAAGATGGTCTCGATCTCCTGGCCTCGTGATCCGCCCGCCTCGGCCTGGCAAAGTGCTGGGATTACAAGCGTGAACCACCGTGCCTGGCTACCTCTCTGTTTCTTCATGTGTATAGTGGAGATTCAGTTGTGCCTGCCTCATAGTCTTGTTTTGAAAATTAAATGAGAAAGAGCATGTGATGCTCACATGATGGGTCTTCGTCACTACCATTAATGTCAGAATTTGCCAATGGGCAAGAGAAGCTCATTTGTGGGGAAGAGGACCCTTATCGCTAGAAAGCCCTGCCACTGGGAGGTGATGTGTGAGCCAAAATTTGAAGGATGAGCAGGAGTTTGCTGGGAAGGGACCCTAGGCAGAAGAAACAGCGCAGAGCTGGTAGTTGGGCTCAAAATGTAAGAAGAGAGAGTTCACTCTGATGTGGCCACGCATGGCTCGGTCCTCTGAACCATTTTGCTGTGCTTTGGGGCAGTGGTAGTGCCTTTTCATGGGTAGAATCAAACCATGTTCCCTGCTCTGTGTGCACAAAGGCCAGACACAGGCCCCTCTCTAAGGGCCTTTTGATTTTGAGTCTCCTGACCGAGTGTCTCCTGGCCACACACCACTGAGGCAATAGGGTGCAGTTTAGAAAACTTGGGTCTTAGAGTCACAAAGGCCCCAATCAGAATCCCTGCTCCATCTCCGAGTGGCTCTTCCACCTTGATTCAATCACGTGGCCTTTTTGGGCCTTAGTTTCCTTAGCTCTGGAAGTCTAAAGGGAACACAGGGTCCACTGTGGGCTAAGGCCAGGAAGGGCTATCTGGCCTAAGCCTGAAGTTCTTAGGAAACCTCAGATTTGGACTTTTGACCTGCTTCAGGATGTGGTTTAGTCATTGTGGGGTTGTTGTGGGTGGTGGATGGGGCGTTTACGCGATGCCTGGTGGGTGAGCCCTCTTGGGGGCAGGGATTCAGTATCCCAAGAGTGTGCATGGAGATGCTCTGGGGACATCAGAAGCTGGTGGAGGTAGTGGGACCAGCTAGGAGGAAGAGCTATAGTGTAGGGGTCCCTGGGTGCACGCAGCCCAGACTTGAACATGTCCAACCCCTGCCCTACAGACTTCAACACTGACAACTTCATCTGCAAGGAGGACCTGGAGCTGACGCTGGCCCGGCTCACTAAGTCAGAACTGGATGAGGAGGAGGTGGTACTTGTGTGCGACAAGGTCATTGAGGAGGCTGACTTGGACGGTGACGGCAAGCTGGGCTTTGCTGACTTCGAGGACATGATTGCCAAGGCCCCTGACTTCCTCAGGTGCTGCCACTACAGGGGTCGGGCTTGGGCAGGGCAGGGCAGGCCGGGATGTTGGGGCTGAGGCCCCTATCACTCGCTATTTGTGAGCAGTGGTGTGCGGCCAGGAAGCAGGAGGTCACGTTCAAGGCACCCTTGCCCTAGACGTGTGACTGGCCCTTGTCCCCTGCAGGGGGAAGGTTGAAGACCTGGGGGCCCCTTCAGTGATAAGTGGGGGCAGAACTCCCTGGGCACCATTGTTCCTCCGCCTTCTCTCAGTATTGATTGCTTGCACCCACTCACTATGCAGGGTTCCCTAATGAGGCACTGTTCAGCATGGGGCTGGGGCCTGCTGTGCTTTTCCCTGAGGAGCCTTTACCTGCCTGACCCAGGGCCTCTCACCCTCTCTTGCCCTTTCTTTCTTTCCAGCACTTTCCACATCCGGATCTGAGGACACTGCCGAGGCTGCAGGGGCCTAGAAGTCCACCGTCCTGCCCTGCAGTCACATGGGTGTGGCCTCCAAGCTCCCCAGGAAAGCAGTGGCAGCCTCTGGGGTTTACACCACGAATATATCCTGTGGCCCTTTCAGCAAAAAAAAAAACCTTAACCAGGAGGGGGGCCTGTGAGGGTTAGGACCCTTCCCACAGCCCCCCTGTGGTCCAGCCCCAGGACCCATGGCCTCTCTCCAGGCCCTCCGCACCCCGCCCCATGCCCCAGTCCTTTCCTACTCCAGAAATGCTCCCCACCCCACCCAGAGGGAAAGGCAGATAACCCAACAGGAGGTGGTGGGGTCTGACATGTCCAAGTGCTAGCAGACACCCTGGTCACCCAGGACAGAGTGGAAAGAAAAAAAAGAGGTCAGGGTTTTAACGAGCTATGCAATTTTTTCCAAAACCCAAGGTTGGGCTGCTCCCTACCCCTGCCTGTTCCCCTTCTCCCGGCCTCCTTCACAATGTGAAGCTGTGGGCGCAGTGGGCCTAAGGGCTCTTTCTTGCCCGTGTCTCTGCCTCTGGGTCATGAGTACCACCCTGCCTGCCCTCCCCAACACCGTGGAATCCTCACTGGTGTGCTGGCCACAGATTTGTGAACTCCTGGTAGTAAAACACTTTTGCATCCCTTTGCTCTCCATGTCTGCTAATGTTAGGAAATGTTTGAGGGTACCTTTGCTTCTGATCCTTGAAATCCCACCATTGGCATCTCATCTCTCGGCATTAGGTGGTGCTCCTGCTTTAGGCACTAACTTTGATTTCAGTGCGTGTGCCATCAGGAGGAAAACACATCCATGCCCCGAACCTTCCGTGAATTCCCTGGTAGTATCTCTGGTTAACATTCGGGAGTGCTAACCACTCAGGCACAGGGACAGTTGCTTCAGTCTCAATCCTTAAACCCCCAAGGAGGGAGGGACTCTTACAGGCCTATATTTCAGGAAAAGCTGCATAGCCAAGTGGTCACTAAGGGTAGATTTCCCACAAATGCGACCTGAGCCAGCTCTGCCCAGGGTGAGGGCAGGGAGGAGGGGCACCTATGGTGTTCTCTCTGGAGATGATCAGTCCTGTTTTCTGCATTCCAGGCCTGGGGGTAGTTGGGAGCGGGGCAGCAAGCCAGTTGTCCACCCTTATAGAGAAGGGGACATGTGGATAGGAAAGGAAGTGACACACAAAACAGGAAGTTTCCTGAGGGACAGAGCTCCAGGAAGAGCCAGCCTGACCTGAGGGCACAGCTGGAGTGAACAGGCCTGAAGCAGAGGATGTGGCTTCTGGCCCTCCCCTCCTTTTCACTGATGGGGCCACAAGGAGGGGAACTGGTTTTGTTCTCAGTAGCAATTGCATGATGTCACTTGGCCAGTTAGAAAGGTGTCTGTCCTAGCACACAGCCTGCCACACATTCGGTAAGTGCTCAGTAGTGGAAGGCAGGTTCAGTCAGTCTGCCTGGGCCTCAGCATGCTCATCTGGGAAATGGGGGTGGTTACCCCTACCTTTGGCCAGTCTCATTCCTCTCCAGCCTTGATTCCCTCCTGTGCATGGATGGGAGGCACAAGGAAAGCAGGACATAGCCAGGAGCTGCAGGCACCTGCAAGGTCCTCTTCCACCTGCTCTCAGGCAGGCACCTCGGCTGTCTCAGAGCCTAGTTCTGTAGCAGGCTGGATGAGTCTCAAGATCCAAAGGGTGCCTTCAAGTGAGCTGAGGCCTTTGCGATAACCCCTGGCATGGCCTGGGTACCAGGAAACCCACTGGTAGGCTGCCGGATGCCAGGCCCTCAGAATTTGTGCTTCCTGTACATGAAGAAAAGCCTCCGAAGCTTGTCAGGCTGCAAGGAAGGAGGAGATACTGGGGCCTGGGGTGGCTGGACAGGGAGGGAAAGACCCAGGCTCCGAGGACCCCTCATGGACCTTGGGTTGGGGGCCCAAGCCCAGGACATGAGGCCAGGTTGGAATTCTGATGGTTGATTCCACAAGCCTCTCCCAGTGCCGGAAATCCCACCTTTAGCTCCCCAATTTCAGATGCAGGGTTCACCCTCTTCTGGCTAAGGAGAGAAGGGGAAGGAGGAGGGTAGAAAGAGTGGTGGGCCTCACCTTACCTCCCCCCCCGGAGTGCCCTGGTCTCCCCTGACCTGCAGCTGGGGGCCTCAGGATGCACTGGTGTCCGAGGTAGGGTGGGGTGAGGCTGTACCCAGGCCCACAGAGATAAGAGAGGGCATGGGGCAGCCATGGGGAAAGAGCAGACATGGGATGTGGCTTCTGAGGGTCTCCACTGCCGGGTCTGTGGTCCCTGGAGAGTCAAAGACTGCTATCCATGGGGTGTGTGGGCACAGCCCTGCCCTGAGGGAGGAGCCGTCAGCACTTCCCGGGAAGATCTTTCCACCAGGAGCCCGGGCAGGAAGATCCGCGTGTGTCTGACTGAGATCAGAGGACTTGCCCATGGGAAGGGACTCCCAGGTTTTATTGTCTCTGGGTATAGGCAGAGTGTAGTTGGGACCGAGGGCTCCAGAGAGTTCATCTGCCTCCCTGAGAACCCTGGACCAGCCCCACTCCTGGCCACCGCTCTCCACACTCCTGGTCCCCTCTCCTCCTTACTTATCAGACCCCTGCAGAAGCTGAGAGGGAGGGGAAAGGACCCCTGGTCTGCTGCAGAGAAAGCCCTTAGAAGGTCCTGGAAGCCCCCAGCTTACACCCAAATCTAGCAGCTGCCTCTCCCACCAACACCACCACCACCACTACCACCACCACCACCACCCCAGAGATCCTCAGAATAATAGTTCTGTTCATCAAGAGCCCTCTCTGGGCTGTGTCCTGAGCAGGAGAGGATATCTAGCATTATCCTCTGGGCACCTACCCCTGGAGACAAGCAGAGGATCAGCCCATTTTACAGATGAGGAAATGGAGGTCCTGGGTGGGTTTGCTAAACAAGAATATAGATGCCCAGTTAAATTTAAATTTCGGATAAACAAAGGAATAATTGTGGTATTTAAGACATACTTTAAAATGGTTTTTTGGTTTTGTTTGGTTTTTTGTTTGTTTTTTTAAACAGGGTCTCACTTTGTCTCCCAGCCTGGAGTGCAGTGGTGCAATCTTGACTCATTGCAACTTTAACCTCCCAGGTTCAAGCGATCCTCCTGCTTCTGCCCCCCAAGTAGCTGAGACTACAGGCCACCACGCCTGGCAATTTTTTGTATTTTTTCATAGAGATGGGATTTTGCCATGTTGCCCAGGCTGGTCTCAAACTCCCAAGCTCAAGTAATCCACCTGCCTGAGCCTCCCAAAGGGCTAGGATTACAGACATGAGCCACCATGCCCAGCGTCAAAAATATTTGTTGTTTATCTGTAATTCAGATTTAACTGGTTGTCCTGGAATTTGTCTTGCCCAAAGCTACAAGACAAGGGAGTAGGAGGAAAGGGGCCATTCTCCTGCTCCCAGAGGCACTAAGACCCCTGCAGAGGCTGAGAGGGAGGGGACAGGAACCCTGATCTGCTGTAGAGAATGCCCTTAGAAGGGCCTGGAAGCCCCCGTATTACACCCAAATCTAGCAGCTGCCTCTCCCACCACCACTACCACCACCACTTCCAGGCAGATGTTAGGGCTGGAAAATTCTGTGTATTTCCAGGCAGTGGCGGTGACCTGACCTGCCTATGCCTGGGGGCTACAGGTTGTCTCCTACCACCAGGTGCCTTCTAAGGGCCGGGAGCCGCCCCACCCCATCATGGAGCTCACCTTGTGTGTCCATCCAGTCTCCTTGCTCTTGGTTGCTGGGATCTGCTCATAGGTGTTCCCAGGCTCTGAGAGCCCTGGGGTCCCTGAGATCCTCTTGTAGCCATGGTCCATGGGCCCATGGACCCATGGGCTATATGTGGGACTGGCCCCAGGATGTGGGGCCCTGGCTGGGCCACTCCAGCAAGCTGGGATCTGCTCATAGGTACTGCCTTCTTGGTCTGGTGTGTCCCTGGCCTCTTGCAGGAGGCCTTCTGTCCCGATGAACTCATAGATATCTGCAGAGCTGTCCTGGGAGCAGGGCTGAGCCTCTTGGCTCAGCTTTGGAAACTCCTGCCTCCAGGTAGCCCCCAGGGATCCCATGGCATCAGAACACCCCCAGGAAGTGGGAGACTCTGTGGGACCCTGGTCTGGGCTCACCCCAGAGAGGGCAGGCACCAGGCCATCAGGCCTATTCTGTTCTCCATCTGAGAGTCTCCTTTGGGCCTGCCTGCCTGGGGAGTAGGCCTGGCTGCCAGCTGGAACTGGCCCAGGCCTGCCGGACCCCTCTGTGCCCAAGCCTAGCTGTGCCTGGTTCATCTTCCTCAGGTCTGCATAGATGATGTCATTGGGGCCTCCAAAAGACTCTTCCAGGAGGGAGGAACTCCTCTCAGGGAGTGGGGACACTCTGATGGAAGCCTGGAGACACAGGGACAGAGAAACTCTTAAGGGGCAGCCCATCACTAAGATGCCCTCCAGTAAAAACTCTCTCAGATAAGCCGAGGCCCCCTGTCTTGGCTATAGTCTTCCTGCCTGTACATGCAAGGGTTGGATACATGACACTCAGGGTCCCTTCCAGCGCTCATGCTCTAGGACTTGTTCTTTTTGTTTGTTTGTTTTTTGAGATGGCGTCTTGCTCTGTCACCCAGGCTATAGTGCAGTGGCACAATCTCAGCTCATTGCAACCTCAGCCTCCCGGGTTCAAGCTCTTCTCTTGCCTCAGCCTCCCGAGTAGCTGGTATTACAGGCTACCACCATCATGCCCAGGTAATTTTTGTATTTTTGCAGAGACAGGTTTTCCCCAAGTTGTCCAGTCTTGTCTCAAACTCCTGACCTCAGGTGATCCACCCGTCTCGGCCTTCCAAAGTGCTGGGATTACAGGTGTGAGCCACCACACCCGGCCTAGGACTCGTACTTTACTTTGGCATTCAAGGCCTTGGGTCACCAGCACTACCTCCCACCCAACTTTCCCCTCCCCTGCTCCTCCCACTTTCATTGTGGTCCACTGGTCCCTCAGTGGCCCCAAACCCACTCACTGCTGCATTTCCCTTCGGAATGGCCCATTTCCAAGTCCATCACTCATTTGACAAATATTTGCCAACTATGTGCCAGACAGTGTCCTAGGTGCAAAGGACTCTGGTGAGCAAGACTAACTCTTGGGAGTTTATATTCTAATCTGGGAGATGGGCAGCATACTGCTGCACTGTGTAGCACAATATGGTTTGATGTGCTATATGATGGGCGAATATATCACAAGACAATGGAGTGTGGGGGCATGATCAGTGCTACAAAGAACGAAGCAGGGTCATGGGATAGGGAGAATGGCAGGTGGGGAAGGCAACATTTTCTGTCATGTAGGTGGGCCTTTCTGAGGAGGTGATATTTAAGAAGAGAATGGAATGCAGTTAGAGTGTAAGCCATGCAGATATCTTGTAGGAAGAGCATTGCAGGCAGATGGTAGAGCCAGTACAGAGGCCCTGAGGTGGGAGCAAGGTTGGCATGTTCAAGGATGATCTAGAAGGCCAAAGAAGGCAGAGAAAAGGCCTCACTGAAGCCTGCAGTGAAGAAACAGAGGGTAGCAGGGCATCTGGTGAGGCTCTTGTGGGCCCCGGTGAAGTGTTTAGGTTTTATTCTAAATATAAGAAGAAGCCATTGGCATGCTGCGATCTGATATAAAGAAAAATCTTTCGGCCAGGCGCGGTGGCTCACGCTTGTAATCCTAGCACTTTGGGAGGCTGAGGCAGGCGGATCACCTGAAGTCAAGAGTTCGAGACCAGCCTGGCCAACATGGCGAAAACCCGTCTCTACTAAAAATACAAAAAAACAAAACAAAACAAAAAAAACATTAGCCAGGCATGGTGGCGTGCACCTGTAAGTAATCCCAGCTACTCAGGAGGCTGAGGCAGGGGTAATCACTTGGATCTAGGATACAGAGATTGCAGTGAGCCGAGATGGTGCCACTGCCCTCTAGTCTGGGTAACAGAGCGAGACTCTGTCTCAAAAATAAAAATAAAAATGGCTGGGCACAGTGGCTCATGCCTGTAATCCCAGCACTTTAGCCAAGGCAGGCGGATCACTTGAGGTCAAGAGTTCAAGACCAGCCTGGCCAATATGTTGAAACCCTGTTGCTACTAAAAATACAAAAATTAGCCGGGTGTGGTGGCAGGTGCCTGTAATCCCAGCTCCTCAGGAGGCTGAGGCAGGAGAATCACTTGAACCCATGAGAGGGCGGAGATTGCAGTGAGCCGAGATTGCACCATTGCACTCCAACCTGGGCATCGCAGCAAGACTCTGTCTCAAAAAAAAAAAGAAAAAAGAAAAAAAAATCTTTCTGAGTCCATGGGGTGCTGCTACGGAGAATAAAATATTGACTCACAGGTTGGCCGGGCGCGGTGGCTCACGCTTGTAATCCCAGGCGGATCACGAGGTCAGAGTCGAGACCACGGTGAAACCCTCACCAAAATACAAGCCGGGCATGGTGGCGGGCGCCTGTAGTCCCAGCTACTCGGAGAGGCTGAGGCAGGAGAATGGCGTGAACCCAGGAGGTGGAGCTTGCAGTGAGCCGAGATTGCGCCACTGCACTCCAGCCTGGGCAACAGAGAGAGACTCTGTCTCAAAAAAAAAAAAAAAAAAAATTGACTCACAGGCACCCCATGCTACAGCTTACTAAGGGATGTTCAGGCATTTTATGTCCATTTTCTCATTCAAGCTTCACAAGAACCTCAGGCATGGTAAACTGAGGCTCAGAGAAATTATGTGACTCGCCTAAAGCCACATCGCTAGAAAATGGCCAAGTCGGCCGGGCGCGGTGGCTCACGCTTGTAATCCCAGCACTTTGGGAGGCCGAGGTGGGCGGATCATGAGGTCAGGAGATCGAGACCACGGTGAAACCCCGTCTCTACTAAAAATACAAAAAATTAGCCGGGCGTGGTGGCGGGCGCCTGTAGTCCCAGCTACTCGGAGAGGCTGAGGCAGGAGAATGGCGTGAACTCCGGGAGGCAGAGCTTGCAGTGAGCCGAGATTGCGCCACTGCACTCCAGCCTGGGCGACAGAGCGAGACTCTGGCCAAGCCAAGGCTTGAACCAAATCTAACTGGCCAGCGGCAGGCCATGGCACGGGTGAACCCTGGGTGATTCCAAGCTGGGTCTGCACCTCTGGGCCTGGCTTACCCTCCACAGCCGGAGGGAGTGGCTGGCCTGGCCTCAGGATCTGACTGGCAGCACGGCACCCACAGCCCTGGTCTGGCAACCCTGACTCTAGGTGGCCCATAATGCTCCTCACCTCCATGCTTTCCTCCTGGGAGAGGTTCCAGGGACTCACATCCAGGCTCTTCTGTGCATGGAGGAAGGAGACCTGGGGCTTTGGAGAAGAGCAGGGGCTGGCGGCCTTGTCTGGGACCACTGGTGGGGATGCCGTGGCAGGTGGGTTTTCTGGGTCCATGATGGGCTGGTGGAGGCCCCGGGTGATGGCATCATACAGATCATTGTCCTCTGGCTGGGGGTATGGGGATACAGCAGGCGTGTGGTCACACATGCCCAGCCAGTCTCCAGCTGCCTGCCTGAAACTGCTGGTAAGAGACTGCAACATTCCCACCAGGTCCCTGACCTCAGGTAAGACATCGCCACAGTCTCCCTTTTTCCAATAGGGATCATGACCCCACACCGAGTGCCCCTGGATGATAGTAAATAGGGAGGGCTTGAAAAGGAGTATGCCTGAGTGATGGATACCCCAGGCCTGGGCTCCCTGCCCTGCCACCCTCACCCTGGGGAAGTGGGGCGCCTACCCGGGGGCAGGCAGCAGTCAGCGTCTCTTCGAAGGGCTCAAGCTGTGCCTCCTGGTAATGGCGCACAAGCTCAGCCAGGGTGCTGTGGCTCTGGGTGTCCCCTGAGATGATGTAACGCCGGTTTCGAAGCTGGTTGATGACAAAATGTCGGCAGCGATCGCTGCCCCTGCAACACAAGTGCTTGTGGTCTGGGGCTGCTGGTCACAGGCAGCCCAGCCTTGGCCCAGGGTCTGAACTCTGTGCCTGGGTGCAGGAGAGGGGTCCCAGCTCTTGATCCAGAACAGACCTGCCTGACCTGGGGCCATTGTACCCCACTTGGAGCCATGGTGTGTTCGTCAGGAAGCTACCGAGAGGTTTTCAAACCATGGAGCCCTGGGATCCTGGGAAGTACCTAAGCCTGCTCTGGTGGAGTCAGGGAGGGCACAGCTGCAACTGGAGTGAGGCAAGTGAGGCACTCATCTTGGGTGCGAAATTTAAAGGGGCACCAAAAAACTCAATCAAGAAAACTAATAATGCAGTATTTTAGAAAATCAAAATATATGAAAAAAATCCACAATGAACAAAACACCAAAGTTTTAAATAAAGACAGGATCCAACCCTGCACCTGTACAACTCAACCTCACCCTACTCCCCACCCTGCTGCAATGATGGAGCTCCAGCTCCCACTCCCTCTTCAGCCTGTAAAGTCCCACCCTAAAATCCCACCCTCTTCATCTTCCTTTTTCCTAGAAGAATAACTTCTACACAATGATGTGCATACATCATAAATGTGCAGCCTGATGAATTTCCACATAGGAACCCTCCCACATAACTGCCACTCAGATCAAGATATAAAACCTTTCCAGCCCCCAGAAGACCTACTTGCGCTCCCGTCCAGTCAATGCCCCCCAAAGGTAGCCACCATTCTGATGCCTATCAGCATAGATTAGTCTTGCCCATTAGAGAACTTCTATAATACTTCTCGTTTGTGTCTAGCACATTTCACTCAACATTATATCTTGGAGATTGATTCATGTCCAAGTAGAATTAGTTTCTTTTTTTTTTTTCTCATTTATATGTAGTATTCTAGTTAATGAAAAATCCACCATGTACCTATTCTGATGATAGACATTTAGGTTGTTTCCAGATTTGGGCTGTTATAAATAAAGCTGCTTTAAGTATTCTTGTACATATCTTTCGGTGAATATGTACTCATTTCTGATGAGAATATACCAAGGAGTAGAGTTGATGGGTCAAGGGTACACCTGTGTTTGGCTTTAGTAAATCATGCCAAATTGCTTTCTAAAATTATTGCAATGGGCCGGGCACGGTGGCTCAAGCCTGTAATCCCAGCACTTTGAGAGGCCGAGGCAGGCAAATCACTTGAGGTCAGGAGTTCAAGACCAGCTTGATCAATATGGTGAAACCCTATCTCTACTAAAAATTAAAAAAAAAAAATAGCCGGTGTCATGGTGGTTGCCTGTAATCCCAGCTACTCGGGAGGCTGAGGTAGGAGAATTGCTTGAACCCTGGAGGTGGAGGTTGCGGTGGGCCGAAATAGTGCCATTGCACTCCAGCTGGACGACAAGAGTGAAAATCCATCTCAAAAATAAATTAAAATAAAAGTATTGCAATGTATGAGAGCTCCAGTTGTTCCACATATTCTCTTTCCATTATAGCCATCCATTGTGGCTTTAATTTGTGTTTCCCTGATAGCTAATGATGCTGAACATGTTTTCATATGCTTACAGGCCTTCTGGGTTTTTCTTTTTGGTAAAGTGCCTGCCAGTTCTTTTGCTTTTATTTATTGAATTATCTGTTTTTGTCTTATTTATTTGTAGGAGTTCTTTATATATTCTGGATTTGAGTCCTTTGTTAGATATTTGTATTCTAATAGATAACTTCTTCAAGACTGCACCCTGACCTTTTTCTGCTCTTAATAATATCTTTTTATAAGAATTATAAAAATTCTTAATTTTGGCTAGGTGCAGTGGCTCACGCCTGTAATCCCAGCACTTTGGGAGGCTGAGGCAGGTGGGTCACCCAAGGTCAGGAGATCGAGACCTGCCTGACCAATATGGTGAAACCCCGTCTCTACTAAAAACACAAAAATTAGCTGGGTGTGGTGGTGTGTGCCTGTAGTCCCAGCTAGTCGGGAGGCTGAGACAGGAGAATTGCTTGAACCCAGGAGGCAAAGGTGGCAGTGAGCAGAGATCGCGCCGCTGCGCTCCGGCCAGGGCGAGAGAGCGAGACTCTGTCTCAAATAAATAAATAAATAAATTTTTAAAAATTTTTAATTTTAAGGAAATCAAATTCATCACTCTTTTAAGATTAGTGCTTTTTGTGTCCTGTTTAAAAAATCTTGGCCTTTCATTTTCAAAGGCATTTTCATTTACCTATGACAATGTTTTCCTGTTTTCTTCTAGAAATGGTATTGTTTTGCTTTTCTTTCTTGGATCTACGATCCATCTAGAATTAATTAATTTTCATGTATGGTATGAGGTAGCAGTAATTGTTTTCCATTTAGATATCCAATTGCTCCTGCACCAATTATTGAACAAACAAGCCTTTCCCCATGGAATTGCAGTGATGCCTCTGCTGTAAATCTGGTAACATTTGGGACTGTTCTGGGACTCTCTTCTGTTCATTTTTCTATTTGTAAACCTTTGAGCGGTCCCACTTTGGTCTCTTTTATAAGTTAGTATTCTCCCTAAGATCTCATTTGGGAAGAAACAAAACAAAAGAAGATAAAAAACCCCCAAAGCTCAAAAGACATTTGAAAACTACTGAGTTAGTATATTTCAAAATGCCTAGCACAGTGTCTGGCACATAGAATAAAAATATTTTAACAATGATTAACATTTATTAAAAGTCCTTACTACATTGTATGCATTGTGCTAAACAGTTTTAAACTGTATCAACTGATTGCATACTTTCATCAAGCCTATGAAGCAGGTACTATCATATTCCCATTTTACAGATGAGGAAACGGGGGAACAGAGAAGCAAAGTAACTTGCTCAAGGTAAGGGTTTGAACTGGGGCAGTCTGAATATATGACAATTTTGAATCAGAATCTGAAGCTTTTTAAGTTTACTCTGGAGTCTTGGCCTCCCTCCCTACTGAGGGAAGCCTTCTTACCTCCTCTGAATTCCCTGTCCTGATGGACCTACTCTTGGGACAAGATCTGACATCACCATCTCTGCCTTTGTCCTCACTACCTTGTCTCCTCTCTATCCCCACTGGCCTACCCTAGCCCAGACCTCATTATCTCACATCCAGGCAATTGCAGGAGTCCCCAATGCCCCCACACCTCCAGCTCTGACTTCCAATCCTCTCTCCATAGGCTGCCTAAAGGACCTATGCAAATATATTGAACCAGATCATCCTTCATGGTCTACAGACTTAGCCAGGCATCCAAGGCCATTCTAAACTTTTTCCACCCTCCCTTCCAGGCATTCCTCCAAAGGAACCAAGTGTTCTGCTGCACCCAGCAACCTGCAGCTTCCCCAGCACCTTTGTCTTTCATGCCTCTGTATTTTTGCACATGGCGTTCCATCTACCAGAGATGCCCTCCTAAACCCCAACCACACCCTCCTTTCTGCCTAGCAACTTGTATTCTTCCTTCTATCCTAGGCTCAAAGTTCGCCTCTGTGAAGCCTCCCCTGAACCCCACTCACCTCCTTTGAAGGCCATGGCTTCATCCCTAGCATAAGGCCAGTGCTGCTCAGGAAGTGTCTGCTGAGCATGTGATGGATGAACGAGGGAGTCAGGAGTCAGGACCCAGGGAAATCTAGGCAATTTGGGCCAGTGGGACCTCTGCACTAATCTGCAAGGCTAGGTTATGTTAGGATGAGCTTGCTTGCCCAGAGGGCTTCCCCTCTTACCTGTAGGACAAGATGTAGCCAGTGGCTCGGTCACTGAGGCGGATGAGGAAGGAACCAAGAGCTTTGTCCCTGAGTAGCTGCTCCGTCTGCCTGGGCAGAGGACATACCATTAGCTGGGGTCTGTGCCCTAATGGCAGCAGGTGCAGCCTGACTTAGGCCTGTCTTGGAATCCCTGCTGGCCATGCCTTTGGGTTCCAGACCTCCAACCCTTTATAGAGGAGCCACTCAGACCTGTGGATGTGTCTGTGGCCTGTCAGGGCTCAGCATGTGGTCTATCTGGGCCCAAATGATTAAGTTCAAGACTGTCTGGGACTGGGTCAGGGTCTGAAGCCATATGCACCCCCCAACTCCCCACTGCAGCCTCACTAGCAGGCACGTTGGTTGCTGACCCTGGCCACCCACTCTCCACCTGGATGGTTGTGTAGCAAGAATAAATCCACACAGCTGGAGATGTTGAGGTTTAGTGGGGAGTCCCTCCCTCAGAACCACTGTGTACAGTGCTGCAGGATGTGCACTACACACGAGCTTCTGCAGGGAGAAGATGCTGCTGTGTCTGAAGCAGCTAAAAGGAACTCATTCCTCTTCCTGTCCCCTTCAATCCCCAGCAGGTACGGAGATTTTCCACATGGTGCCAAATATTTCGGAGGCATGGTGAAAAGTTCCAGCCGTCTTGTGGTTTGGCAGTACACAGACCAGATACGTATTCCCGCACTCAGTTACTCACCAAATACTGAGTGCCTGCTCTATGCAGCTAAATCATTTGCAGGGCCAGGTGCTAAATGAAAACATGGAGCCCCTGATTCAAAATGATTTAGAATTTCCAGACAGTGACAGCAGAGCATTAAACCAAATGTGGAGCCCTTTTGACCCTGTGCTGTTGTACGAGTCAGTGCCCATAAAGCTGGCCCTGGCTCTGTGCAGGTGCTGTGCCAGGACCCAAGGACTGGCTGGATTTGTCATTCCTTCATCAGGTGTTTTGGCTGCTTGGAGACCCAGTCCAAATAGAAAGCCAAACCTGTATCTTGTCCTTTACACCTAGGGTAACCGTGCATCCAGGTTTGCCTGGGATGGCCCCATTTACGACGGTTCTCCTAGCTTAGTTACTAATAGTGTTCCGGTTTGGACGATAAAAGATATGATCCCGTAGTTACTCATCAAGTCAGGGCCTGGCCCTCTTTCTGTCCTCTGGCAGCCTTGCAGCCCCAGCCATCCTCAACTTGTACTAAAGTAGAGGCCATTGCCCTCCCCGACTCTGCCTACAGAAGCCACCACCAGAGGACGTGGCGCTCCTCAGTCTGTTCCCCTGCCCCCCGCCTCCAAAGGCCCCTGCCTAGCCCAGGGAAAGGACGGGGACCAGTCTGATCCAGAGTTCCCAGACGATTTTCTCAGCCCCAAGGGGCTGTGGGCTATGAGGGACCTGTGGGCAGAAGCAGCCTTACTTGCGGGTGATGAATCCATGAAACCAGGGAGGCAGAGCACCATTCTGCAGAATGAAGGGGGCCTGTGTCTCCATGAACCACTTCAGGGCAAGCTCCTGGAGCTCAGCCAGGGCCTGGCTGTCCCCTGCCCCCTCAGGATCCCTCCCCAGGCTGAGCTGCTTTAGGCTGTCCTCCATGTTGGCAAGCACCGGAGTGGAAGCAGAGAGCAGCCAGTGCACATGCCTCTATATCTGCGTGTGCTCTGGCTCATTTGCCTGAGCCCATGCCCTACCCAAGGGCCCACAGCACACAGCAGCCCTATTGTCACCTCTGGGCTGGTGGCTGGTTCTCTCCTCTGATGCTTTGGGGTGGGGCACCTTGGCTGGCTGCAGACATGGGGGAACAATCACCGTAGCAGCCTGAGAGGGGTAGGGAAGGCCCTCCGTGGCTTCCTGGCCAGCAGATAAGCTACCTCACTGGTTTTGGCCCCGTTCTCCACAACCTCCGGTCTTTGTCACAACTAAAGACCAGACCCTGGCAAAAGTCCACAGCACTGCCCCTGGGAGCAAAGCAGTGGATTTAAATTCTAGGTATCCTGCCTTCGTGGAGGCTATTTTTATTTTGATGGAGAAGTTCTGTGCTAACTAAGTCTTCCTTCCACTCAAGATTTATTGAGTCCCTACTGTGTGCCATGTAAATCTGGGCCCTGGGAATAAAGCAGTGAATAAAACAGCACTTTGCCCTCATGGAACATACATTCTAGAGGGAGACAAACAAATATATATGTAGAATATAGAGTCAAATGGAATAAGCACTCCAAGACAAAGGCAGAAGAACAAGACAGCACATGGGCTGCATTATGCAGAAACAGAGTCAGGGGTCGAGGTCAGCCTTGTCCAGGAGGTGACACTGGAACAGTGAAGGAGGAAGCCAAGCAGGCACCTGGGGGAGTGGACTCTTGTCAGCAGGGGGAAAGCACGTGCAAAGACGAAGATGTGGGACTTTGTTGCAGATTTTGAAGAACAACCAGAAGCTCATGTTGTTTTAACAGAGAGGGGACTTTGGAATAGATGGGTCCCCTGGAAAGGCAGGGATAGGCCTCTGGTAGGAAGCTTTGGAGCAGTTAGGGCAATGGGACCATTTGTTCACACAAACATCCCTGAGTATCTAATGTGTTTCTGAGTTTCCCAGCAGAAATCCAGGCTGGGTGGATGGTGAGGCAGCAGATGGTGCAGTCAGCCTCAAGGATCTTGGTGAGACTTCCACTTCCACCACACACTGACGTGAGAACACCCTGGGCAAGTAGCTGAGACTGACATGGGGTCTCAAGAAACTTACTAAATTGTTGCAGAGAACTCAATTTCCTCATCTGTAAAATGGGCATGAGGCAAAGCTATTTTCTAGATTCTAGGGTTGTTATGAGGACTAAGTGAGGGGGCATAATGGTTGATAATGAAGGGGCATTTATATAAGTTCAAAAATAGGATGCAGGTACTGTTACAATATGACTGAAGTGATTTGTTGTCATTTCCCCTGCTTAAAGCACTTGATATATAACTATCTCTGTCTAACTCATTCCACAGTAAGACAGAGATGCTTGGTTTCATTTTTCCTTGAGGCCAGACCTGTAATCCCAGCACTTTGGGAGGGCAAGGTGGGAGGATCACTTGAGGCCAGGAGTTCATGGCCAGCCTGGGCAACATAGTGAGACCCTGTATCTAAAAAGAAAAAGGCAGAACTAATCAATGGCGATAGAAGTTAAGATAGTGGTTACCTTGGGGACTGGGTGGTGAGCGAAAACAGCTGGTGCTGACAGTGTTCTATTTCTTGATCTGGTTGGTGGGTTGAGTGAGTGTGGATTGAGTGCCTTGAGTGAGAGTGCTCACTGTATGAAGATTCACTGGCTCTGCACTCATGGTTTATGCATTTTTCTATGTCTATGTTCTACTTCAATAAAAAAGTTTAAAAAAATGAGAGTGTTACAGCCAGATTTCCTTGGTTCAAATTCCAGCATACTAGCTATATGACCTTAACCAAATGATCTAACTTGTCCTGCTGTTAGGAAGGTTAGATGAGTTAAATCCTTAGAAAAGCGTGTGGAATAACACAGCAACTAGGATTAGCTATTAATTTGATGATGATGATGATGATGATGATGATGATGGTGGTGGTGGTGATGCAAGATTCTGAAATACAGAAGGTCCGCTCCTGTTGATAATTATAATTATTATTATTACAACATCATCATGGGTTATCTGAAATCAAGATAAAAATGCCTGTGAGGGTGTGTGTGAGGCTTATAATTTAGAGAACACGCAAGGGCATGAGGCAAACCTGTGACCTCAATCTGGGCAGCTCTTTGTCATCTCTTTTATTTATTTATTTATTTATTTAGAGACAGAGTCTCGCCCTGTCACCCAGGCTGGAATGCAGTGGCACGATCTCTGTTCACTGCAACCTCTGCCTCCAGGGTCCAAGCGATTTTCCTGCCTCAGCCTCCTGAGTAGCTGGGACTACAGGCACCCGCCACCACGCCCAGCTAATTTTTTGTATTTTTAGTAGAGACGGGGTTTCACTGTGTTAGCCAGGATGGTCTCGATCTCCTGAGCTCTTTCTCATCTCTCAGCCACATTTTCCACATCTGTGAAAAGGGTAACCATACTTAGCTCACCTGGGGATGGGATGAAATACTACAGATAGTGCTTTTCTCACAAGGACAAGCACATAGGCACATAGTAAGTGTTCTTGGAGGGTCTACTACTGGGAACATCAGTTTTATAAACCATTAATTCCCAGCCTTGACACTGGAGGAGTCAACTCTTGCCAGGGGACATCCTAAGGAACCATCGTTCGCGTACTTGCTAATTGGTCTTCCCTGTCAGAAACATAAGCCAGGGATATAATGGCATCAGAACGGAAATCCCAGGCCTGGGCTGACAAAAACTGGAACTCTTTAAAATGGGAAAGGGGGCTGGGCACGATGGCTCACATCTATAATCCCAGCACTTTGGGACGCCAAGGCAGGAGGATTGCTTGACCTCAGGAGTTCAAGACTACCCTGGGCAACATAGCAAGGCCCCATCTCTACTAAAAAAAATAGAAATAAAAATAAATTAGCCAGGTGTGGTGGTGTACACGTGTGGTTCTAGCTACTTAGGAAGCTGGGGTGGGAGGATTGCTTGAGTCCAGGAGGTTGAGGCTGCAGTGAGCAATGAGTGCACCACCGCACTCCAGCCTGGGCAACAGAGCAAGACTATGGCAAAAAAAAAAAAAAAATTGGGAAAGACGGGGAGGAGGAAGATTACATCTTGATTTTCCCTATCTTTCATTGAATTCAGCATTTCCTTCCATGGTGAATGATGCTGGGAACAAACCTCATTAGGGTTAGCAGCACCTGTTACTTTGTTACCAACAGAAATAACAGATATTTTCATATTACACTACAGCTGTTGCAGACTCTTGAGATATCATTTTTGCTCATCATTACCTCAAAATTACAGTAATTAGACCCAACTCTGGATCTTGTTATTTAATGTGCCAATACAACATATCATGTAATATCACAAATATTTTTATAAACCCTATTTCAATATAATTTATTTCCATTGCTCTCTGTATTTTATTTTGTGCACTTAAAAAAATCTATTCTGAGAAGTCCATAGGCTTCATCACATACAAAGAGGTCCATGGCAGAAAAAGGCTAAGGATGCTGGGGTCTAACCCAGAGTCAGTTTGCTGCCAAAAGTGAGGTCCTATAAGTATTCAAATACAAAGAAATGCATTTCTATAATTTTCCATGATGCACTCTCTCTCCACCTTCCTTTCAGGCTGGATACTTTTATGGGCAGAACCTGGTCATTTTCCTAAGAAGACAAAGGCTTTATGTACAAAAGGAGGCAGAGCCCAGGATGGCTATGGGCCAGAGGTCAGATTCCAAAGTCAGGCAAATAAGGTGGGTCTCCATACTCAGTGGAAATGTGGGGCTGGGGAGGGGCGAGGCCCAGGTGAGCTCCATGATGAAGGGTTGGGGTAGGAAAAGGTTGTCCTTGACGGTGCTCTTTGTGTCATTGTTCATTTCAATACATGTGGTCACCTACTGGGTGCTGAGGCCTGGACATAGAAAGAACACTGCAGTAGTCCTGCTCTCCTTCTCCACCTGGGGCCCAGAGATACAGGGAGAGGGAGTAGAAGGCTTCAGGCTCTGGAGTCAGACTTATTGGCTTAAAATCCCAGCTCCCTTACTTGTTGGCTCTGACTTCACTGTGTCTGTTTCTTCATCTATAAAAATAGAAGGGAGAAAAAGTACCTACCTGGTAGGTTTTGGGAATTCTCAGAGCTAATCTATGCAGTGAAGTGGCCTGGAGGCTCAGTGCACATGCAATAGATATCAGTAGCCATCATGATTCACCCACAGCTGCAAGTCATCCCCAGGACTGGGAAGTCCCCAGAATTCGAAGTCCCTGTCCCTAGCAAAACTTCCCTGTCCTAATTTCTCTCTCAAAAGGCTGCTTTTCCTATAGCGCAAATAGATGGTAATGGATTATCCCACAAATGACTACTGAAGGTGTTCAGCTTGGCTTCCCCTTGCAGGAAGCAGGTTGAGGTTTCTCCAGAAAGCTGCTCAGAGGTAGTGTCTCCCCAGCCGTTTCGATGAAGGCCCACTGAATGTGCCCTAACCAAGCACTGACCCTCTCACTTCTCTTTCTGAGCCTGTGCAGAAGCCATGTTCATTGCCAAGTGCTGCCGGCAGAGCCTGGTGATCGAACACCAAAGTGGACTTTTCTGTAAATGCTTGTCATGTGCCTGTGTTAGTCTATGCACATTACATTTTCATAGCTCTAAGTTGTTTCATTGATAGGCCTGAATTAGTTCTATAATATTGGGGAGTGAAGAATGGATGATCCTATTTCTTTTTTCTCAATTTGTCTACCTCATTTTCCACTGTATTCCTTACCTAGAATAGTGCTTGGCACAAGTAGATGCTCAGTAGGCTTATTTTATGTTATTATTTTATTTTATTTTATTTTTGAGACATAGTCTCACTCTGTTGCCTAGGATGGAGTATAGTGGACACGATCATGACTCAATGCAACCTCCAGCTCCCAGGTGAAGGCGATTTTCTTGCCTCAGCCACCCAAGTAGGTGGGACTACAGGCATGCACCACCACACCTGGCTAATTTTTGTATTTTTAATAGAGATGGGGTTTTGTCACATTGGCCAGGCTGGCCTCAAACTCCTGACCCCAAGTGGTCCACCTGCTTTGGCCTCCCAAAGTGCTGGGATTACAGGCATGAACCACCATACCTGGCCTTCAGTAAATATATTTTAATTCATTATTCAAATAGACGATAAATCAACATAATTTTTAAAAAGACAAATATAAAAAGATATCAGTAAAAATATTTTTCCTCCAGGCATTTAACCCCATCCACCCAGCTACTAACCGCATTTCATTCCCATAGATAACCACTGTTAGTTGTTCCTTGAATGTCCTTCCTGGGTTTCTTTATGTACATACAAATAAGTATGTATATTTTTTCTTTTCTTTTCTTTTTCTCTTCTCTTCTTTTCTTTTCTTTTTTGAGACAGAGCCTTGCTCTGTTGGCCAGGCTGGAGTGCAGTGGTGCCACCACAGCTCACTGCACCCTCAACCTCCTGGGCTCAAGCAATCCTCCCACACCTCAGCCTCTTGAGTAGCTGGGACTCAAGGTGTTGGGATTATAGGCGTGAGCTACTGCGCCCAGCCAAGTATGTACATTATTTTCCTCACCTTCTTACATAAAAGGTAGAGTACTATACAGCGTTCTGCACCTTGCCTTGTAAAAAAAATTCAGCAGTGTATCTTGGTGCTCCTTCCACAAGACCAAAGAGAGGGGTGCCATTCTTGTTTTCACAGCTGCATATTATTCCATTGTATGAATACATCACAATTTTTGTAACCAGTCCTCTATTGATGGTCATTTGAGTTGTTTCCAATTTTTTTTAATTCCTGAAAATACAGCAATGGATAACCTTATATGGATTTGATTAAGTATAAGAATAAATACATCCATGAAACACATTCTCAAAAGTGGAATCGCTGAATCAAAGGGTATTTGCAGTTGTCATTTTAACAGATGATGCCAAATTGCTTTCGTTAAGGGTTGTATTGATTTATGGCTCAGTAAATATTGAATAAATGAATGAATAATATTTTCAAGTTCAGTCATTTTGAGGCCCACAGCATGCAAGAAAAACCAGGGGAGAGGGCTATGGCTGGTCCAGAGACGTCACAAATGTTATTGTGACCCTTTTGGCCCCTCAAGGCCACTGAGTGACTTCGTCTTGCCATCTTTCCAACATGGCTGCTGGTTGGGGAGGGCAGTGTCTAGAGAGGTCCCCCTCAGCCCTTCTCCCACCAAACACAGGCAGTTCTATTTTATCCATAGGACAATGGCCAGGTACTGGGCTGGGAACTTTCCAAGGGCCTATAAAAAGATCTGAGACCTGGAAGAAACAAACAAACAAACAACCAGTATTGGCTCCAAAATTCAAAAGGAGAAAAATGCAAAATCACAATGAATAAATGTATAAGTAAATGTCTATACTATGTAATATTGCATCAGCTTCATTTCGTATTCATAGAAGTTTCATCACATCTGAAAATGGTTTGGAGGCCAGATTATTTTGCTCACAAAAATCCTCAAGTGTGCAAGAAGACTGCCAAGAAATCATTACCAATTGTAAATGAAATGAATTCCTCAAGGCCAAATCATCTCAAAATCAAAATCATAAGAATAATCCTTTCCAAAAAGCTTAAAGCAAAAGACATATATATTTTTATTGTAAAATATGGCCATGCCATTTAAAATTACATATATTTGATAGTAGTGAGACTGAGACTCCAAAGGTGAGAGTGCCCTGGACCTACCACGGTCTCAAAAACATTGCCAACCTCATCTGTGCCATAAAGCACCCATCTAGGGTGCTCTGGGCCTGTAGTCTCTGCTCCTGACAGCGCAGAGCGGAAAACCACCCCTCAGATCAGAGAGGCTCCCTTGTCAGTGTACCTCTCAGTTTCAGCAGCAAGGACAAGACACAAGTTAATTTCGTTATAGATAATCCGGACTCACTAGTGAGTATTTCTGAGTCCCATGTAAAAATGAAATTCTTCAGAGTTGCTTGCTGTTTGCTCATGACAGCTGGAGAAGGGACGAGCTTTTGGGATCAGTTTAGGGACCATAGGGAAGACAAGGGGCCAAGGACCATAATTTTGAGAACCCTCTTTCTACAGCCTTTTGGAGGCCAGATGGCCACTGTGGGGCCCAGCTGCAGAGACCTGGTACACCTAGAAACTTGGGCAGCTGGGGCCCCTGGGCTTGCCCCTCAATTTAGTCCTATCCCTGTCTCCCTTCCCCTCACTTTACAGCTGGGAACACGGAGGTCCTCCATAGATTCCTAATGATTTTGAGCCCTTACCAGGTGCCAAGTACTTCACATACACACATACATGATTTCCTTTCATCTTTATAGCAGGTATACAAGGTAGTATTACTGTCCTCATTTTTTCCCATTACAAAGACAGTGACACTGAAACTCAAGAATGGAAATGGCCTGTCCAAGACAAGGAGTAAGTCCATGGCAGGGCCAAGACGAGAACCTCGTACCCCATCCTCCTCCCCCAGATTTGCTGCATCCTCCTCCCATGCCATTGCTCCAGCCATTTTCCCTGCTACCCAAATTCTTTAAATACTTTAAAAATGCATTAATTCAAAATTAATAGTCAATGTGTTCAAACTTCCAAATAAGAAACACATTTAAAAACATTCCTCCCACTCCAGTATCTACTTCTTCTGGGTCTTTTCTGTGCCTGTCTTCACGTATCCTGACTGCCTTCTTCCTGCTTCCCTCTTCATTGCTTTGCTCACATAAGTACGCTGTAAACTCCTTTCGTAGACCCCTTCGCCCAACCAGAAGAATGCCTGAACTTCCACCATCAGAACAGCATCTCTTTAAGCTTTCAGTTAAAATGCCCCACCTCCCAGACTTGGCCTCAAAGTGGGTTTCAGTCCCTGTTGCTTGTGTGGGAAGGGTGGAAGTGTCCGAGATCAGATTTGGCTGAGTGATGGGGGCACTGGGAAGGGGACAGCATGAGGGCCTCTAGGAAGCAGAAAGGTGAAGGCAGAGGGGACTACGCTGTGCTGGGCCGGGTGCCAGGCCCTGGGAACAGGGCGGTAACAGGAAGGACACAGGGCCTCTGCAGTTGCAGCCATTGCCTCCTCAGGGTCCAGTGCTCCCCTGTTCCTGGGGCAGTGTGACTCTCCCTAACTCCCATGCTAGACTTGACTGCCTGGCACCAAGCCCCTGCCAACCCTCTACCCTCTATCAGCTCCCAGAGACACCCAGGCGTCTATCTGTCCGAACCTCAGTCCCCTGGCCCCAGGGCTGGGAGATTGGCCAGCACCTCAGATTTGTTCCTTCTCAGAAAAAGAGCCAGGAGGTATGCAAATTTGCCTGCCAATTTGGTAGGGAAATGAGGCCTACTGGAAGCCAGAGTCCACAGTCCAAGACGGTCTGAGAGCCCTGGGCTCCCTTGCTGGGGCTGTTCTCTGTGAGGCTCTCCCACCTGACAAAACTGAGAGCTTCTCGCAGTGGGGCCAGGCCTAGTCTTGTGGTGAGTTCTCAGCACCACCCATCACCAGCCAGAGGCAAAGAGCAGGAGCCAGGGATGTTTGTTAAATCAATTAGTTACCAAACTGAGACTTGTTGTACGTCAGCGACTGTGTCGAGTGTTTTGCATTTACTGGCTCATTTAAGCCCCTAGCAGCTCTAAGGGGTAAATGTTATTATGCCCCATTGTACAGATGAGGAATCTGAGGCACAGAGAGGCTGGGAGATTGGCCCAAGCTCCCACAGTTCCTTATTTATTTATTTAGAGACAGGGTCTCACTTTGTCACCCAGGCTGGAGTGCAGTGGCGCAATCTCAGCTCGCTGCAGCCTTGACTTCCTGGGCTCAAGCAATCCTCCTGCCTCAGACCCCCAAGTAGCTGGGACTATAGGCATGCACCACGATGCCCAGCTAATTTTTTGTAGAGATGCGGTTTTGCCATGTTGCCCAGGCTGGTCTCAAACTCCTGAGCTCAAGTGATCCACTTGCCTCAGCCTTCCAAAGTGCTAGGATTACAGGTGTAAGCCATCAGGCCCAGCCCCCTTCTTTATTTTGAAACCACTCCCCCACCACCCTACCCCTGCCCCAGTCCCCCCATCAACCTCCCACCAGGGCAGTAGGCTTGGCGCAGGGTGCCCCCTTTCAGAGCTTTGCAGACATACCTGGAAAGCCCTCTCTCTGGTCTGGGGTCTCCCTGTGGCAGCTGTGTGCTCTGGTCAAAGCATCCTCTGCTCTGAGGATGGCCTTGCTCTTCTCTGCCCTGCCCCTAGCCCTCCAACGCTCAGCCCATTCACAGCTCCAGTCCCCCAACCTTCTTCACCCACCCCATCCCCTCCTCATCAGGCCAACTTCCTTCACAAGGCCCTACCAGGATAGCATTGTCCAACCCCCAAGTAACACAGCTATCTCTGCTTCTGTCTGCCTCAGGGACACAAGGCCTCCATTTGTGCCCTGGATGGGGGTGATGATTAGGGCTGCTTCTCCATCAGGGCCCAGGGTCATACGATGCAGAAGTGTCACCTCAAAGGGGTCATGCTTGCACCAACTGCAGTGGGCAGCCAAGCCTGTAGATGGAGTGGAGCCCTGAGGGGAGGAGGCAGCTTGGTTGTGATGGCTGCAACAATCCAGAGGGCTCTGAGCACAGGGACTGAAAAGAGCACAGCCTCCACCGGCTTGCAGAGCTGTGGGAAGAATGACTGCAGGCCCTCACAGCTGTGTCTCACGCCACTGTTGCGTTTCAGAGCAGGCAGGGGCAGGCCTTTGGACATCACTTAGCCATCCATCTCCTTGTTGTGCAAGGGGAAAACTGCAGCCCAGAGAGGGTGGGGACATGCCTGGGGGAACACAGCATACAGGTGATAAGGCTGTTGTCCTCTCTGGGCCTCCTGCAGATCTGTGCACTCCTCCAACGGGAGGTCGGCATCTCGGTCAGCTCCGCCTCCCTGGGGTCTGACAGTTGCAAAGGCAGTGTGCAGTGAGTGCTTCTTCAGAGGCCTCTGGGCACATGCTACCCACTCTGGGGAGACTGACCTAGGATGAGTCACTGGCTCTGTGGTCCCCTAGGGTTTTCCCAGAGGCTGGCCATGTAGGAGCAAGTTTACTGCCCAAATTTCCCCTTTTCAGTAAACATCAGCTACTTCCTCCTGAGTGGTTACTTCCTTCTGGTCACTGGGTTCCTGGAAGGCTCGAGGAAGCAGGGGCTTACATGGGCATGCAGGGCAGACCTTTCAACACCTCTCATGCCTGTACTAGATGCAGGGAAGGTACAGAGGCTGTATAAAGCTGGCCCTGACCACAGGACACTGCTGTTTAATCTAAGAGACCTCAGGAACTGCAGATGTCAACAAACCATTTACGAAGGGTTCCAGGGAATTAGGAGCCGCCAGAGACAGCCCCAACATTTCCATGCAGGAGGCCCTTGGGAAGAACTGAAGCTATATTTATTTACATAAACTATAAACATTGTCCAAATTGAAGATGGAGGTACTAAGAGAGATGAGATAAAGCCCCATTGCCTAGTCCTCCTCAGCTCATGGCCCTAGGAATGAGGGGAGAAGGGTTTGTTCACAAAATAAAAAGCATTCCAGCAGGGCCTTGAGAGAGTCAGAGGGGAAGAGGGGCCTGGGGGAGGTCTAGAGAGTCAAGAGGGTTTTAGGGTTGATTCTGGAGGCTCTACGGATCCTTGGAAGGCTTGGGCCACTTCCCAAGCCTGGTCGGGTAGACAGAGACTCAGGGCCCTCCAGGGGACCCTCCTGAGACATTGCTGTTGGCTTTGAGGCCTCCATACTTTATCACTCTCACTGGGGACTCAGGCCTGTGTCTGTGTAGCCTCCTCAGAGGGCCATATTCTGGATCTGGCCAGACCAAGGCAGGGGCCAGGCCAGTTTATCCCCTAATATACTAAAAGGCTCAGTGCCTGCGCCTGCCTGCTTGAGAGGCCTGTGAAATGTTTGTAGCCTAAGAAAAATGTATTGGCTCTAAAACCCAAGAAAAACAGCAAAATTAGAATTAACGAATATCTAATTAAATGTCTACAAATGTAACATGTCACCTTTATAGTCATCATAAAAATGTCATAACAGAGCTGGGCACCTTGGCTCATGCCTTAATCCCAGCACTCTGGGAGGCCAAGGTGGGAGGATCACTTGAGACCAGGAGTTTGAGACCAGCCTGGGCAACATGACAAAGACCTGTCTCTACAAAAAATACAAAAATTAGCTAAGCATGGTGCTGCGCACACCTGTGGTTCCAGCTACTCAGGAGGCTAAGGTGGGAGGATTGCTTGAGCCCAGGATGGGGAGGTTGCAGTGAGCCGAGGTAGCGTCACCGCACTCCAGCCTGGGTGACACATTGAGACTCATCTCAAAAAAAAAAAAAAAAAAGGTCATTACATTTGAGAACAATTTCTAGGTTAGTTTTCTCTCACTTGGCCAAAATTCCCACATAGACATGACGATTGCCAAGAAATCAGCCAATTAAAAATGAAAATGAAAACTCATAATTAGATAATATCAAGAGCACAATTATGGATATTCCTGAAAACATTTTTATAGCAAAAATTATGTATATGTTTACTATGGGATGTAGGGCATTTTAATATGTTTGATATGATGTAAGGTGTGGCCTCCAGAAGGAAGAGGGCAGTCGCCTACGAGCATTTCATTTATTATTATTATTATTATTATTTTGAGACAGAGCCTCGCTCTGTTACTCAGGCTGGAGTGCAGTGGCACGATCTTGGTTCACTGCAACCTCCTCCTCCCAGACTCAAGTGATTCTCCTGCCTCGGCCTCCTGAGTAGCCGGGATTACAGGCGCCTGCCACCGTGCCTGGCTCATTTTTGTATTTTTAGTAGAGATTGGGTTTCACCATGCTGCCCAGGCTGGTCTCAAACTCCTGACCTTGTGATCTGCTCTCCTTGGCCTCCCAAAGTGCTGGGATTACAGGCGTGAGCCACCATGCCCAGCCCTGCAAGCATTTTAAAATGGCCCCAGCTCATCTGTGCTGGGTGACCAGGGAAGGATTGGGGGCTCAGGTGTAGGGGAGTCAGGCTGAAGTCCAGCTTGCCCACTGAGGGGCACAGACAGCAGGTACGGTTCTGTATGCCAGGCCCTGGCGGATACAGCAGTGAACAAACCAATCATTCTCCTACCCTCATGGAGATTATATTCTAGTAAGGCAGGGAGGTGACACACAAGAAAGCAGATAAAAGTAATGTGTGCTATGTTGTATAAATGCCGTGATGACATGTAAATGATTACCACTTAAAATAGTACCCTTGTCCCATCCCATCTGCCTAGCCCTGGCCAGCCAGCCCAGACTGTTAGTCCAGGAGTGGGGCTCTTGCCTTGTGCCTGTGAAGGATGCCTTCCTCGGGCCTAGGGGACATCGTCCCCCGTGAGACACCTCACGGGGCTTGGTCCTGTCCACTGAGACCACAGGTCATGGCCACCCCCACTTCCTCATAACTTACTGATAGAGCTAGGAGACATGGGCTACACCCTCCCCTGTCCTGTTGCCTCCCCATACCATGGCAATAGAGATTGGGTTCTCCCAGCTCTTCCCTTTCCCACAGTATTTCAAGGTCAGACCCCACCCTGACTGCCTACCCCACAAGCCAATTAGTCACAGCCACTTTTCCATACACGGTGAGGCCCAAATTGAACTTGGACCCCTCACTCCCGAGAGCAGCCCACTCCACTTCTGCAGCACCGCAGTGTCTGGCCTCCCTTGTCTGGGCCCGGTCTGACTGTTGGATTCCCCCTCTCCAAATCTGCTGACTGATGAGGAAGACATCGGTGTTAACTGCATGATGATAATAATCACAGCTGATATGTGCTGAGTGCTTACTATGTGTGAGGCACCGTGCTAAGCACTTTCATATGCATTTCTCACGTAACCCTTTCAATAACAACAGCATGAGATAGCTACTTGTATTTATCAACCCCATTTTATAAATGAAGAGACTGAGGCCCAGAGAGGTTAAATCACTTGCCCAAGGTCATGCCTCTGGTAAGTGGCAGAGCTAGGAGACACATCTGGTCAGTGTGAAGTCAGAGCCCAGTCCTTAACACTGTGCCGATTGTGCTCAAAGACAGGTGGAGAGGTCAGCCAGACCTCTGATGGGCCCCAGGAAATGAACGCTTGTGTGGTGCCACTGTAGGGCCTGCAGAGAGTTGGCAGGCTGGGTGAGGACCCAGAGCCTGCCCTTCCTACCTGGGTGGCTCCAAACAGGCAGTCTAATTTGTGTCCCTGTCCAGCTCAGAAAGGTCAGTTTTCCACCTGGGTCTTTCAGTGTGTCTGTATAAAACATGCAAATATATGAGGGTGAGATATTTGGTTTGGGCCTTCACAAATGTAGCTATACATTTCCTTTTTCCTTTGAATAAAGTGAGCTCTTGTACTCACTGTTCCCTCTCCCTGGAATGCTTCACCCACATTTCTGGTTGCCCCTGTCCGTCCCATCATCTGGGTCTGTGCTCCACGTCACAGGATCAGACCAGCTTCTTTGCCTGTCCTGGGGGAGCAGCCTGCTACCTGCCCCCCATCACCTCATCCTCTCGCTTTGCTTTTTACTTATTTTATTTTTTATTCTTGTGGGAACATAGTAGGTGTATACATTTGTGGGTTACATTCAGAAGGCGCTCAATAAATATATGTTGAATTCAATGAATGAACTGAGGTCTGGAGAGGCAGGAAACGCTTTGGCATTCATGAATTCTGCAAATATTTACTGAGCACCCACTCAGCACCAGGCAATAGGCTGTCTCATTTTTACAATATTAGCTTGAGACTCCAGCAGGAGGGAGATTTAAAAATCAAGTTTTTAGAATAAGGTACACAGTGTGAAATGCAGTTTTAAGTGGACACTCCGTTGGGTTTTGAGATGCACACTCTCATGTACCTACACTGCCGTAAAGAAATAGACCATTACTTCACCCGGCAGGGCGAGGACTTGGAGCCCAGGTAGCACTAAGGCAACTGACCCGCAGGGGTGCTGGTTGCAGGACCCTGCCTCTGGGGGCTGCGGGGGCACTGCCGGCGGGCGGGCGGGGGCGAGACTACAAGTCCCAGGCTGCTTTGCGCGCCCCGGGCCGTGTGGAGCGACGGGGCGGTGCGGAGGGGTAGGGGGCGCAGCGGCGGCGGCGCGGAGGCGCGGGCGCCTACGGTTGGCGCGCGGTAGCGATGCCGGGGGCTGGAGGCCGGGCGGAGGAGGGCGGCGAGGGCGGCGGCGGCGAGGGCGCGGCGCAGGGGGCGGCCGCGGAGCCCGGGGCGGGTCCCTCGCGGGAGCCAGCGCGGCTGTGCGGCTATCTGCAGAAGCTGTCGGGCAAGGGCCCGCTGCGCGGCTACCGCAGCCGCTGGTTCGTGTTCGACGCGCGCCGCTGCTACCTCTACTATTTCAAGAGTCCGCAAGACGCGCTGCCCCTCGGCCACTTGGACATCGCGGACGCCTGCTTCAGCTACCAGGGCCCCGACGAGGCGGCGGAGCCGGGCGCGGAGCCGCCCGCGCACTTCCAGGTGCACAGCGCGGGAGCCGTCACAGTGCTCAAGGTGGGACCGCGCGCCCCAAAGCCGCCTGCGTGCCTCCGCCGGCGTCCCCTACCTCGGCCACTGGCTTGCGCCATCCACCCTCCTTCCTCCAAGGCCTCCTCGCCCCTGCCCACGTCGGCCTGCCTTTCCCTGCTTCTCCACATCCCGCCCTCGTTCCTATCTCCCCGCCTCTACCTGGGCTTCGGCCAGTCTGGCTGGGGCTACCCAGCCCCGTCTCCTTCCTCAGCCACCTTGACCCATTATCTCCCTCTGCGCCTAACCTCGGGCCCGTCTCTGGTGTCTCCCGACCCCCACCATCCCGTGGATGTCCTGTGCAGCCTTCGCAGGCATCCGTGAGCGTATAGGCTTCTACCCCTGGGGCCTCCTTTAGAACTCTGCTTATGATCTTGGTACCTCTGAACCGCTCTGCGCTGCAGCGGCCTCCTCTGTAAAATGGGATAGCAGTAGTATCTACCTCATGGGGTGTTGGGATTAAATGAATTATACTCTAAACTGCTCAGTAAATGTCAGTGCTTTTATTTATTTGTTTATTTATTCTTTTTGAGACAGGCTCTCGTTCTGTTGTCCAGGCTGGAGTGCAGGGGTGAGATCTCGGCTCACTGCAGCCTCCATGCCTGGGCTCAAGAGATCCTCCCACCTCAGCCTCCCAAGTAGCTGGGACCACAGGCGCGGGCCACCACGCCTGGCTAATTAAATTTTTTTTTTTTTTTTAAAAGAAACGGGGTCTCACTATGTTGCCCAGGCTAGTCTCGAACTCCTGGGCTGAAACCATCCTCCCCCTCCAGCTTCCCAAAGTGCTGGGATGCCAGGCGTGAGCCAGAGTGCATTTAGCACTGTAGACAGAAAGAGTTAGATGGCAGGGCCCTTAGAGACAGTCCACTACATTTTCCTCCAGAGTGGACAGGGATGCTCCAGCTAAGGTCACACAGCCAGTAGGTGACAGATCCTGTTTTCTTCCTCCTTGCTTTGTCTAGGATGGGTGGGAGGGGGTCGCTTCAGCCAGTTATGCCTTGCTCCTTTGAGGCTCCCTTAATCCTCCAGTGGACAGACACAATGAGAGATACAGTGTAGAAGCAGGAGAGTAGAGTCAGGAGTCCTGGTGCTGAAAGGCCTCCCCTGTCCTTGGGAGTTCTGGGGGACTAGACTGTCACCTCCTAGGGGCCCGCCTGCTTTGAGCACCTGGAGGGATCTGGGCCCAGGCCTAGAGCTGGGTATCCTTTTTCCAGGCTTTGCTCCCTGCCTAGTTTCTGTGAGTCTCCACCCTCACTCTCCTCTTCCGTATTCCAAGTTGGGCTTTCTGCAGAGCAACAGGGTTGGGCTGGGATGTATGAAAGTGCTCTCAAAACTGGCCACGCGGAGAGCAGAGTAGGCAAGCTCCTGGCCTTGTGAGCTGAGGACTGTTCCTCAGACCCCCAGAGCTGCTAACAGCTGGAGCTGCTCCCTGGAGATGTTCTTAGAGCTTTGCTGACTCAGCTTTTGCCAGTTCAAGCAGGATCTGATTCCCATGTTCTCTTGGGCTCCCCTGTCCTGTCTGTAAGTGGATGCAGACAGCCTGTTTCCCCAAAGAAAACCAACTCGGGTTGCAGTCCTACTCAGGCTTACTTAGAGAGTGCCTGTATAAACTTGGGAATGACCCTAGTGGGAGACCTTTGCCAAAGGCAGAGGCTCTTCCTCAGTGTACATATGGGCTGTCCCTGTGTCGGACGAATTTCCTGTGGGATGTTTGTTAAAGAAAATAGAGCATCATGTTTCACATTTTTCCCAGATGACTGTAGAGCCCTCTATCAGTTTTTTTCATTAAAATAATCTGAATCTCCTGTAATCCCAGCACTTTGGGAAGCTGAGGCGGGTGGATCACGAGGTCAGGAGCTCGAGACCATCCTGGCTAACACGGTGACACCCCATCTCTATTAAATATACAAAAAATTAGCCAGGCATGGTGGCGGGTGCCTGTAGTCCCAACTATTCGGGAGGCTGAGGCAGGAGAATGGCATGAACCCGGGAGGCAGAGCTTGCAGTGAGCAGAGATCGCACCACTGCACTCAGCCTGGGTGACAGAGCGAGACTCCATCTCAAAAAAAATAAAATAAATAAATAAATAAATAAATAAATCAGAATCTACATAAGCAGGGTTACAAGGGGCATTGTCAGTAGTGTGGCTTTAAACTTCGATGGACTTGAACTTGAAGCAGTAGTCTGCTGCTCACACATATTAGACAAATTACACCGGTTCCCTGCTCCAGTTTCCTCTTTGGTCTAGTGGGAATCATACCTTCCTCATTAGGTGTCTGTGAGGATTCTGGAGAATGTTATGGAAAATGGCTGGCACATTTTCCATGGTGGTATGGAAAATAGTAGGCACTACATGGCATATGAAACATCAAGCAGTGTCTTTAGCCAAATCTGTAGTGTATTCATATAATGGAATATTATGCAGTAGTAAACAAAGGAACTAGAGCTATAGGTGTCAACGTGGATTACTCTCACAAACAATAAAATTGAACAAGAAGTAAGTTACAGACTGTGTTCAGAATGATACCACTTATAGAAAGGTTAGGAAGATCATGTGAAACAGTACTACAGATCATGAGGATGTATGCTCTTTTGCGAGGGGAGGAGCTTTATGGGGCTGATGAGCCCTGGTTTCCAGGTGGTGGTTGCCTCTGATGGGAAGAGGCAGGATGTGATTGGGAATGGGTGCCTCAGGGCTTCTCCTGTTTTGCAGTATTTTATTTCTTGGACTGGGTCATAGGTATATCAGTGTTTGTCATATTATGCCATCCGTCTTTTTGTAGGTTCAGGATATTTTTTTAAAGAAAGGAAATACATTTTCCTTTGGGTTACTGACGATGGAGGAATATTTTGACATGTAAAATTAAATTGGTCACAGAATAAGATAGTACCGAGTGTTGGCTATATACAACAATGGGAATGGAAACCAGGCAAGGCTTTCTGGTAGAAGGGAGGAGAAGGCTGGGCGCCGTGGCTCATGCCTGTAATCCCAGCACTTTGGGAGGCCGAGGCGAGTGGATCACTTGAGGTCAGGAGTTCGAGACCAGCCTGGCCAATATGATGAAACCCCGTCTGTACTAAAAATACAAAAATTGGCTGGGCATGGTGGCACATACCTATAGTCCCAGCTGCTCGCAAGGCTGAGACAGAATTGCATGAACCTGGGAGGCAGAGGTTGCAGTGAGCCGAGATCACACCACTGCACTCCAGCCTGAGCAACAGAGTGAGACACCACCTTAAAAACAAACAAACAAAAAAACACCCCTACTCTAAAACCCTGCTCCCTTTTTTTTTTAGAGATGGAGTCTCGCTGTGTCGCCCAGGCTGGAGTGCAGTGGCGCAGTCTCTGCTAACTGCAACCTCTGGCTCCCGGGTTCAAGCAATTCTCCTGCCTCAGCCTTCTGAGCTGAGGGACTATAGGCGCGTGCCACCACGCCCAGCTAATTTTTGTACTTTTAGTAGAGACGGGATTTCACCATATTGGCCAGGCTGGTCTCGAACTCCTGACCTCGTGATCCACCTGCCTCCGCCTCTCAAAGTGCTGGGGTTACAGATGTGAGCCACCGCGCCCAGCCAGGGGTGTGTTTTAAGAAAGTTAAATTTCGCTGTACAGTTATTTCTTTTGAGCTGTAGGAATAAAATCTTTATGGTGTAAGTATGGAGATTACCAATTTATCTTCCTTTTCGTCTTTCAGATGCAAGAACTGATTCCTTTAAGCCTTAATGTTTCACTTTAGGGCTGCCCAGCCGTGGAGGAGACCCTGATTTCTAAAGATTTTAAGTTAGGATTTAGCCCTGCTTAGACTTCAGCTAGTTGTGTATAATTTTACAAATACCATTTCTTATCACAGAGGTTTAAAAAGTAAAGAAAAATCAGCGATTTTCTTATTCTGTTATCATATGTTTTTCTTATTTAAAGGCGTCTTTCAGCCTTCTCTGGAGAAGCTGTGGTTTTGTTGGGCTTTTTCAAAATGTTTTTCTATGTAGGGCTTAGTGAAAGCTGATATAGGAATTTCTTGGTAAACTCCTCTATTCCCAAACTTAGGGATTTGATCTGGTGCCTTATGGGGTAATAGAGGCTAGAGAGGGGATGTGATTTTGCCAACATCATGAAGCTAGACTCAGACCCTCTCTGAAAGTAGAGGCTCCAGGAACAGTATCTAATTGTATTGTCTGTTCTGACAAGTCTACGTTTTTTGACTTTGTTGTGGATGAGATAAGGCGTAGTAGTAGTCTTTCCGTTTATTGCATTTAATATCTGTCCTTTTTGGATAGTGAGTATCACAAGGGAACATTTTACTGCTCAGTTCTTTACCAGGATGCCTAGTACCTTTTATTGGACATGTCTGTAAACTTCTGCAAGGGTCTAGCAGAGGCTGATGCTTCCTGTGTGCGTCTCTCTCTGTGTGTAGGGGTGCTGGAGGCTTCTCACGGAGCTTTACTGGAATCTGAGGCACTTAGGGGAAGGAGAGCATGTGACTGACCAAGGGTGAAGCTTAAACAGCCTTGATCTTCCAGATCTCTGCAGTCTTTGGAACAAGAGAGCGTCATCAGACCGTCAGCAAATGAATTCCTCCCTCCGTATGTGCTTGGTGCTAAATAGACATGTGTATTGGTTTCTGAGCCACACGTAACTGAATAGCTGTGTACCCCTATTCTTAACCACTTTTGTGGGAATGCACATTCCCTGGTGTTGAAATTTCTCTTAATGACAAACATTTGTCGGCTTGAGTAATCATAGTGTGTTCAGTACAAAACCAGATGTGGTGAACCAGCCTTCTTTGCTGTTTGGTTCTTCTAAGCTGTTCTGCCCTAGGGCATCTCTTCTGTCTTGAAGCATTATTTAACTCTTTAAGTTATGGGGATTTAACTTTTCATGGCTTTCCAATTAGTAAGTTCCTTCAAGGCAAGTCCAGTATTGTGCTTGTGATATCACAGTGGCATTCCGTCTCCCTCTCCCACTGCCTCTCACACAGTCCTCATTGCAGGGGAGTCTCCATCCTATTTCCTGCCAACCAGAGGGTAAGCTCCCTAAGGACTGTGTGTATCCTCAGCTCCCGCAACAGTATCTGGCACAAAGGAGATATGCTATAGACTAGTGTTTGTGTTCCTGAAAAATTCATATGTTGAAGTGCCAACTCCCAATGTGATGATATTTAGAGGTGGGGCCTTTGGGAGGTAATTAAGTCATGAGGGTGGCGCCTTCATGAATGGGATTAGTGCCTTTATAAAAAGAGACCCTGGAGAGATGATCTCTCCCTCCACCTATGAGGATACAGCAAAAAGGCATTCCTTTGCAAACCAGGAAGAGGGCCCCTGCCAGGAACCAAATTGACCGGCACCTTGATTTTGGACATTCCAGCCTTCAGAACTGAGGAGTAAATTTCTGTTGTTTAAGCCACTCAGTCTGTGGTGTTTTTGTTATAACAGCCTGAACCGACTAAGGTAAGGTGCCCAGGTAGACATTTGTTGAATGAATAAATGAATAGAAAATGGTCATCCAGTAAGCACTGGTTTTGGCGTGAGCCCTGACCCTTTAGAAGTGATCAGCCAGAACTCCCAAATATACAGGTGTATTACATGCCATTCTTGCCTCATGTCGTGGAGGTGGCCGCCATTCAGTGACTGCCCACTGAATTTAACAGACATCAGGAATCCAAAAGGGGGTTATGACTCACCCTTCCCCAGAGGAGAGAGCTTACAGTCAGTTCCGTATTTTTGGGTCTCATATATTTCATGCCCATGGTCAGGACTCCAAGGACACTGTTATAGCAGAGGCAAACTTTATGTAAAGGGTCACATACTATTTTAGGTTTTGCGCACTCTGCCATATCTGTCACTATGCTGTTGTAGTACAGAAACAACCATAGAATGAGTATAGCTGTGTTTTAACTTTTAGTTATGGACTCTGAAATTTGAATTTCATATAATTTTCACATTTCGCAAAATATTCTTTTGATTTTTTTCAACCATTTAAAAATGTTAGCTGGGCACAGTGGCTCACTCCTGTAATCCCAGCACTTTGGGAGGTCGAAATGAGAGGATCACTTGATCCCAATAGTTCAAGACCAGTCTAGGCAACAAAGTGAGACCCTATCTCTACAAAAATTAAAAAACTAGCCAGGCGTGGCTGGATGCGGTGGCTCACGCCTGTAATCCCAGCACTTTGGGAGGCCAAGGCGGGTGGATCACTTGAGGTCAGGAGTTTGAGACCAGCCTGACCAGCATGGTGAGACCCTGTCTCTACTAAAAATACAAAATTAGCTGGGTGTGGTGGCAGATGCCTGTAATCCCAGCTGTTTGGGAGGCTGAGGCAGGAGAATTGCTTGGACCCAGGAAACAGAGGTTGCAGTGAGCTGAGATGGCGCCATTGCACTCCAGCCTGGGCGACAAGAGCGAAACTCTGTCTCAAACCAAAAAACAAAAAACAAACTGGCCAGGCATGATGGCACATGTCTTTAGTCCCAGCTACTTGGGAGGCTGAGGCAGGAGGACTGCTTGATCCCAGGAGGTGGAGATTGCAGTGAGCTGTGTTTGCTCCACTGTACTCCAGCCTGGGTGACAAAGGGAGACCCTGTTTCAAGAAAATTAAATAGCAAAATAAAAATGTTGAAACTGTCCTTTCCTTGTAGATTGTACAGAAATAGGCAGAGGCTGGAAATGACCCCAGGCTGTAGTTCACTGACTTGTGTTCTAGGAAGGCCTCAGGAGCTTCCCACTTATTCACTCACTGTGTGTGCTTAGGCACTGGGGATATGACTGGACAAGACAAACAGTCCCTGTCCTCCAGGAGCTTTCAGTAGGTGGGGGGGACAGATGTTAATAAAAAACAAACACCAACCAGTGCTAGGAAGTTTGAAAGGAAAGATATGCAATGCATGTATAGTTCAGGATCTTGATCTGGTTTATGGGTGGGGGAGGGCTAGGAAAGACTTTCCTGAAGAAGCGACATTTGAGCTGAGACACAAAGGATGAGTTGGTGTTGACTGGAGGGGGCAAGGGGGTGGAGAGGAGGAAGTAAAGTGTTGTAGGGAGAGGAAATGGCATAAGCAGAGGCCCTTAGGTGGGGGTGCTGGTTGCATGTGGGACTCAAGGAGTGCCTGGTGGCAACTAGGAGTGAAGGCGACATAGCCTTTGGAAGAGGCAGGCCTTGGGCCAGGGCAGGATTTTGGTCTTTGTCTTAAGAGCTAGAGTCAGTGAAGAGTTTTAAGCAGGGTTTAACAAATAGGTTTTTTTTTTTTTCTTTCTTCTGCTCCCAGATAGATTGTTTTAGGCCATTTGTGCTGCTGTGAAAAAATACCATAGACAGGGTAGCTTATAAACAACAGAAATTTATTTCTCATGGTTCTGGAGGCTGGGAAGCCCAAGATGAAGGCACCAGCAGATTTGGTGTCTGGTGAGGGCTCACTCTGCTTTAGAGGTGGTGGCTTCTAGTGGTGTCCTCTTAGCAGAAGGGGCCAGACAAGTTCCTTCTGGGGCCTCCATCTATGTATGTTTGTATATATGTATGTATGTATCTATCTATCTAAATGTATTTTTCTCCTCAAATTCCTTTTCCCACTCTGGCATCTTTCATAAGGACCCTGATCTCATTCCAGAGGGCTCTGCCCTCATGACTTAAATCACTTCCCACAAGGCTTCCCTCTTAATACTATCATCTTGGGGACTGGGTCTCAACGTGTGAATTTTGTGGGACACAGGCATTTGGACTATGGCACTGATGGTTTGGTCATGCCTAGTATTTTTATGTAACTAAGTTAGAGGATTATTGTGTTTGGGTACAAAGGGTTGATGTATTTATATGTTATGTACTGGCAAACAGATTTAAAAGTAGATAAATGCAAAGCTGACCCTATCTTGAGCAGTTGCTTTTTAATTGTTTCTGAGTGGTGGGTGTTGTGATGGGTAAAGTTCGCTTTGGCAGGTGTGTGTGTGGCTAGGGCCGGCGCGCCCTGGTGGACTTCCTTTCCTGAAGCATTCCTAATGGCCCCCGGCATTGACTTCTCTCCTGCTGCACTTACTTTGCTCATATGCACATTACCAGTTTCCTTCCTCCGTGGAGATGACGATTTCTTGAGAAATGGAAGGAGTGTTCAGATGTACCAGCTCCCACCTCACGTCTGACGGGAGTGGACCGGTCTCCTCGGTCAGTTGCTTTTACCTTTGAGCCACTGGGGTGCAGACTTCCCACCTCCAGTCAGAACAAAATACAAACAGTAACACCCCCTTCCTCTAAAGGAAGAAAAAGACCCCACCATTGTAGAAGTGACTGTCAGATTGGGAGAGGGAGAGGCATTTTCATTAGCAATTTTCGGTTCTGGTATTTATGTAGTGGGGTCTTAATGACATTTGATCGGGTGTTCACCCATATCCTATCAGGCCAGCCCTCAGCTGGGTTTTGTTCGCTTTCACAGAGTAAATGCAATGTGGAAATGGTAAACTGGGTAGTGGTGACTAGTTAGTGGCTTCTAACTAGTGTTCTGTGAAATACTCTGCCTGGAGTGCTCAGTTCAGTAAACATCTTGAGCACTCGGATATGTGAGGCCATGGGAGGCTCAAGAAGCTGAGAGGATCCCTGGGGAGACTGCGGCTTTCGTGATTGTCCAGCAGGCAGTAGCTCACCAGCCAGCACAGGAGGCCCTCAGTCGGCTAGAGATTCAGGATGGTTTTGCTCCCTGGTCTAGTCTTTGAGTGTCTGCTGTTGTATCCTACCAGAGCATCACCTCCTAGGAGATTTTGTCAGTGTATTTCACTACTGCGCCTTTCATGCTTAGAGGATCCCAGCACCTGTTAGATGCTTGTTGGCTAAATGCATGCTTTAAGCCCTCATATCCTTTGTGTGTGTGTGTGTGTGTGTGTGTGTGTGTGTGTGTGTGGTGTGTCCTTTCATTTCATGGTCAAACGGACGTTTGCAGTGTCCATTTATTCAGCAAATATTTTTGAGCATCTATCATATTCTAAGCACTATGCTTCTTGCTGCAAATACAGCAGTGAAAATTTTCCACTGATTTAAGAAACTGTAGTGTTAACTTTAAAAATAGCTTAGCATCTGATATAATCAAAGAATTGTAAGAGTTTTGAAAAAAACATTGAAGAGGACCATGTTTGTCTGTAGTATTCAGCACTGGGAGATAAATATCACATGTCTGCAAGTTTTTTGATTCTGAGAGGTCTGGCACTTCTCCATAGTAAATGAAGGGGAGGAGGCATCCATATGTAAAATACTAATCTGGATATGGCCCAGGGCCAGAAATCTGTGATTTGTGTAATAATTTTGGTGAACATTGCAGAATTGGAGAGTTCTGTATAACCGATTATCAAGAAAAACTCCCTGAAGAAGATGGGAAAAGGGAGTTAGTAAATGTTGGTATAATTGTGTAGCTGCTCGAAGACTTAGTTCCTCTTTGATCAGCAACATGTGTTCCCAATAAGCTGGGAATCACCATCTTCTAAGGAGTTTGCATGCTTGGCCATTTTCTTAGCCTTTGCAGAGATTGCCTGGGAGAACTAGAATCCAGTGTGAGAAGTGGGGATTTGGTAGCTGAGATCCTCTGTGCTGCTTCTTTCTGCCCCTTTCCTGGGCCAGTGCCACTGTACCAGCAGACTTTTCCTTGAGCAGACTGCCCCCGGGCTGGGACTTGTGTTGCTGAGTGTCAGATGGCAGGCCTGGCCGTGGCCTGGAGGTGGGCAGGGTAGTGTTATCAGAGATGTTGATCTTGGATTATAGGAATTATTTCTAGGCAGCAAGCCCAGTATTCATTTTCCTCTCCAGCTCTCTGGTGTTCAGGAGAGGCTGTGCTTGCAGAGAAGGTGGCCAACTTTCTAAATGGATGCAGCCAACTGGCCATTCACCAGACAGACTTTGTTGAGCAGGAGTCAAGCTTTGCCTCTGGCCTCAGGGAGCTTCTGTGTCTGTTTTGGGTGTGATTAGGGCATTGTCAATAGGTGGCTCTGGGAGCTGGAGGAAGGCATTCATTATTTTTGCTCAAGGGTCATTATCCCAAAGTTAGAACTGGAGAGGCCCTCAGAGATCAGCCCCCTTCCCATGCGTGATACAGAGAGGAAATTGAGTCCCACAGCTAGCTACCCTACCACTGAAACCTTCTCCAAACACATGAACAATATTTTACCATTTTAAACCCAGCAGTTTGATGATACTTGCTTTATATATCTGTCTTAATCCATTAGTAGAAAATTGGGCTTATTCTTTTTTTAGTAGTTGTATATGGAGACTCAAATTGTACCTTTAGCCATTTTGTGTTGGGGCACAGATTTAAGAAGTTTAGTCACATGGAGGTTGGAAATTAACAGCACAAGTTATAAACTTCCAGTGGGGGTTGACGTGATAGGCGGCATCAGTGATGTTTCCCTGGCAGAGATTGAGGCCTGGTGCATCCCTTTTCAGAGGGCTTCTCTTTGGAGGTGGCTTTGATTTTCTCTTTGGTTCATCAAAGGAAAACAGGCAGTTGGCAGATGGCTGTATCTTTTCATTCTGCTCTGTAAGGCATACCCTCTGGCCTTAGAAGTGAACCACTTTTTATACTGTTTACACAGCTCTCTTGTATATACTGTCCTAGAGGTAACATGCTGATAAGACTTTTTTTGTTTCTGTCTTTTAAAGGAAAATATCTTCCTCAGAACCACAGTTCTTAAATTTTGTGTGGAAAAGACTCTTCCTGGGTTCTGTTAAAATGCAGATTGTGGGGTTCGTCCCCTAGAGATTCTACTTTGGTTGGCAGGCCAGAGTGGGCCTCAGGAATCTGCATTTCTTTCCAGCATCCCAGCCCTTCTGCTGCAGATCTCTGTGGCTTCCCTGTGAAACACTGCTCTCCTCCCGATGATGAATGTTCTCTTTGGCTGTGAAGAAAAGACTGACCCTGTATGATGGTGGCTTTCTAAGTGGGCTAGAAATAACTAAACTGCGTGGGTGGAGACCAGTGAAGTGTGAGCCCTCCATCCTTGGGTTGACTGTCTGTGGTTTATAGCTGCATATCTTCTTTGCATTCTGAGTTTCTATGCTCCAGAGGAGTGGCTTTTGGCCCAATTCTCCATTGGCCCCAAGGTTTCTGTCTCCTGTGCTAATCATGGTGGCTGGCAGACCCTGTGTGCTAGGGTTCCTCCCTGAGCATTCAGAGGGAGGCTCCTGGAGGTGTTTACTGGCATCTTTCAGTATTTCTGGGAGGATGAATTGCAATGATTACCACCACCAAAGAGCTGGTAAGTACTTTCAGATCCCCCAGCTTTTCACCAGAGAGAAGTGGGTAACAATGATACAGGACGACCATCTGATACTCCTGAGACACCAACTCCACCTTAAAACACTGTTAGAAATCACTGTGGTTCCCAAACATGCCTGTAAATTCACTGAAAGACTAGGTGGGTTCCTGGTACCGGGCCCCCCTGCCTCCCAAATCTCTGGTGAGTGGAGCCTGGGAACCTGTCCCAACTCCATTTCCTAAAACTTCATGTTAAGTCAGTCATTCTTTTGCCCTAGTTTTAGTTGAAAAACATCAAGCAGAATAATGTGGTATTGCATAGTGTGTGGAAGCCAGTGTGGGCAGAGGTGGAGCAAGACCATCCAATAGGCTACAGGCTGTGGCTGCAGGAGTTGTTATTTATCCTGAGCTCATCCCTGGCTCTCTCACATTGTGCAATGGCAGAGCTGAGAGGGAACCATAGGAATGTAGCCCTGTGGTCACTTGGAGGCCTCGTGCTCCCTCTCTCTCTGAAACAGAAAGTATATTGACAGGCTTCTACATTTCCTGTAGGGACGAGCATGTCCGGAGAGCGGCCTTGTCCTTGCCCTTGTCTTGAAATCTGTGGCTCAGCCCAGCCGGGTGGCCTGGGCTGTCAGAGGCTTTGATGTGGCCAGATCCCTCATAAGCCCAGTTGTTTTCATTGCCCACTTTCCTGTGAACTCACATTTGCTCTTCTTTGTTCTAGTTGTAGGCCCTCTTCTTCTAGTCCATTACCCTTAGTTGCTAATCTCTGTTAAATGATATTTGCTTAAAAAGGTATTTGCTGAATATGGGTTTAAGAAATGGCTTTTCTCTCAAGGTGTTTGCTTTTTAAAAGGGGTGCTTGAGTGTTAGAGATGGCAGAACTCCTCAGACTACCACCTACCAGAATGGATGATGAATGTGGCATCTTCCTAGGGAATGGCGCCCACCTCAATGCAGACTCTTCCGGCAAATTGATTATGAGTTCTAGGTGTGTGCTCAGCCTTTGAAAGGGGCTAGATTAGAACTATTTTAATAAGATACAATTATTTTGTAAGACATATGAATGCTAATTTTAATATAGCAATTTTAAAAGATACAAAAGGAGAATTTATTATGTTCAGTAGAGGAATGGAGGTTTGTGACCTTGCATTCCATTTTCCAAGGAGCCAGGAGATCCAGTATTTGCCTTCTCAGTCTCTGTTGCTGGGCTGAAACAGAAGATTTCAAAACCTTCCCAGGGAAAAAAATACATTTTTTTTTCCACTGTTGCTGGGCCAGATCCCTTGAGATTGTTTCCAGGCTCATGATTTTGAAACACTCAGGAGAAAATTTGGAACCTAGAGTTATTTATCAGATTCGGGGCTATAGTCTGTTTTCCATTTGAATTTTGCTTTGTATTATCAGGCTGCTTACAATATTCTTGTGCTTTTTATTGCTTATGGAAGAAATTACTTTAGACATTTCTTAGAGATCCAGATATCCTTCCTTGAGTTTAAGAAACAAAAATTCCTTCATTATGAGCAGCCATTGCATTCTTTTCAGAAATGGATACCCAAAGCTATCCATGTAATTTAAATTGCTTTTTAGAAGGTATGCAGACTTGACCCATTCTGTATATATATTTTCCTTCCTGTGACTCCTTCGTGATTGTTGGTTATGTTATTCTTTTGGCTAATAAACATGGTAGGACCTGACCCTTTGGGAAGGAACCTAGAGTTCATAACCCTGAGTGGGTGATTGAGGTGGTGTGCATCACGTAGAGCATGTTGGAGGAATGATCGTTTGGTTGTATAAGGGATGTTGGCTGACCTTACAGATGAGATGTTTCAACTGGGTCTTGAGTGAGTAGGAATTTGTTAGGGAGGTGTTAGTGCAGTAGGAGCAGAGATTGTGAAGGCTTTTGTGTGGGAGAAAGGTTATAGTTCTATGGAGTGTGGGGCAGTGTGGGCCAGATTTCTTGACACTTGGAAGCCATGAGGGAGTTTTAAGCATGCGACATATATGACTTCATTGGCTAGGTGTCAGAAGAGAGTTTGGAGAGGGGAGACTGAGACAGCAAGTCCAGTTAGGAAGCTGTTGCAGAGGCCCAGGGGTAGATGAATCTGGAGACCCAGAGGCCCAGGGGTAGATGACTCTGAGACTGTCAGGATGCATGAATCTGAGAGACTGACAAGGGAGTCCTTAGGAATAGGAGACCTGGCGATTCTATTATATCAGGCTGGAGAAGTTTCTGTCCTCTCCATATTTGCTTGTGTGTGGTCTTATTATTGCTCACAGCAGTCTATTTTTGAGAAACACCCTTAGAGCAGAATTGTGATAAAGAGTGGAAGCATGTTGGCCATTGTAGACTGATGGTCATGCCCTCTCCCAGTGACACTATGCTGACCCCTCTAGATTTGATGTCCAGAGGACCATCTCTACTGATGTGGGGGACCAGCATCTGATATAGTTTTATTTGTCTCTGAAGCCAACCCAGAGGTTTTTATTTGAACTTTGCTATTGATTGAGGCCATCAGCATTTCAATATTTGAGAAAAACCATAGAGGAACTTGTGATTTCTGCTAAAATGCTGAGAGGATTGGTTTTGTCTTGGACATGCTCTCTCATCCTTCCCCTTGATAGCAAGTAATGCAGACTTGGGTTTGAGTTTTGACTGTGCCAAGTGGCTAGGAGATTTTGGGTAAACATGATAATATAGGTAGTTGATACACAGTGAGTACTTTGTGCCAAATACTCTTCTGAGCTTAACATGTTAAGTGGGTTATCATGGGTAAACATGATAATATAGATAGTTGATACACAATGAATACTTTGTGCCAAATACTCTTCTGAGCTTAACACATGTTAAGTGGGTTATGGGTGAACATGATAATATAGATAGTTGATACCTAATGAGTACTTTGTGCCAAACACCCTTTTGAGCTTAACACATGTTAACTCATTAATCTTCAGTACCATGAAGTAGGTTCCTAGTATTATTATTTCAATTTTACCAGCAAGGAATCCAAGACCCACACAATTTATGTAACTTACCTAACAGCTAGCCAGTAGCAGAGCTGGGATTTGAACCTTGGTAGTTAGGCTCCAGGGTCCATGGGCAAGCAGATGATACTGTTTGGGGAGAGTTAGTTACGAGGGTTAAATGACAGTGTGTATAAAGCGAAAGCATAGTGTCTGGCACACAGTAATTGTTTAATTGATGGTGTCTAATATAATATGCAAATATAGATTATAGAAGAGTCTATATAATTTTAATACAGTTTCATAAAGAAAATTGGTTTTCTACCAATTGGCTAGAAAATTGGTAGAAAATATATGGGTAGAGAATTTTCTATACATTTATGGGTAGAAAGATGTTTGGAAATACCAGAGTATTGATGGAGGTTATTTCTGGTGATGCAGCTGTGTTCATTTTATTTTATTCTTTGCTTTCCTGTGTTTTCCAAATTCTTCTCAGCAGATGTAGATTGTTATTATTTGAAATGTAAGTCTAAAATATGTTGTTTTTTTTTTTTTTTTAAACTAAAGATTAATAGGATCTCACCGGACAAACAGGACTTCCCACAGTCCAGGAAGAGTGAAGAGCCCTGCAAAGCTATAGTGGTGTGAAACTCTACACCATGCTTAGTGACTTTGAAGTTGTTTGGTCTTTTTTCAGTTTGTCATTGTCTATTAATTTATTTGTAGTGTTTTAGACACGTATTTTCTTTGCTTTGCTTTCTTTGTGGGTTTAGAAAGCCCTTTACCTTCCAAGAGAATAGAAATGTTAGGACAGCAGTTTCTTGTGCTGCTGGGGAGAATAATCAGCCCTCTTATAATCAGTGACTCCCTGCTGCCTGGAGCCGGCTTCCAGGGTTGCCCATGGGAGAAGCAGCTCCGGGGCTTACAGTTTGAAGTGTCTGTCGTTCTAGCTTTCAGTTTTGGGCTTGGTCTTGAAAGAGTGTTTTGTTTTCCTCGTCTACTGCATCATGGTGCACATGGCATTCATTTTCTGCGTAGAGTCTTGTGGCTGCTGTTTATACTTCAGTTTTAGCTAAACCTTCCCATGTGAATTTCTGCTATGCCACATTGCTTGATTTAAGTCCTATCATCCCTTCCATACCTTTATAATTTGGTGGAAATCTATATAACTGTTGTTGTAAGAGGCAGAAAGAGATAGAAACTTAATTTTAATTGTACAGGCTTTTTCTTCTAATTTAATGGTTTTTATTAAATTTATTTATTAAATTCATTCATTTAATGGTTTTTATTAAATCATTAGTTTATTAAATCATGAATTGAATTTGAAATTATTTTCTCTGATGATAGGTTTCTCACCCAGGGCATCACTTATTTTTTTCCAGATATTTGACCAGTTGTCCTAATGCCATTATATATATATTATATATAAATTGTTCATGTATTTTTGGAGACAGAGTCTCGCTCTGTCACCCAGCCTGGAGTACAGTGGTACAGTTATGGCTCACTGCATCCTCAACCTCCTGGGCTCAAGAAATTCTCCCATCTCAGCCTTCTGAGTAGCTGGGACTACAGGCATGCACCACCACACCTGGCTAATTTTTGTACTTTTTGTAGAGAGGGGATTTCACCCTGTTGGCCAGGCTGGTCTCGAACTCCTCGGTTCAAGCGATCTGCCTGCCTCTGCCTCCCAAAGTGCTGGGATTACAGGTGTCAGCCACTGTGCCTTGCCTATTATTATTATATTTTTGAGAGACAGGGTCTTTTGTTTTGTATTTGAGATGTTTGCTCTTGTTGCCTAGGTTGGAGTGCAATGGCACAATCTTGTCTCACTGCAATCTCTGCCTGCCAGGTTTAAATGATTCTCCTGCCTCAGCCTCCCGAGTAGCTGGGATTACAGGAGTGTGCCACCACACCTGGTAAATTTATATTTCTAATAGAGACGAGGTTTTACCATATTGCCCAGGCTGATCTTGAACTCTGGGGCTCGAGCAATCTGCCTGCCTCTGTCTCCCGAAGTGCTGGGATTACAGGCATGAGCCACTGTGCCTGGCCTATTATTATTATATTTTAAAGAGACAGGGTCTTCTGTTTTCATTTTGAGACAGAGTTTCACTCTTGTTGCCCAGGCTGGAGTGCAGTGGCGCGATCTCGGCTCACTGCAACCTCCGCTTCCTGGGTTTAAACGATTGTCCTGTCTCAGCCTCCCGAGTAGCTGGGATTACAGGAGTGTGCCGCCACACCTGGCTAATTTTGGTATTTTTAATAGAGACGAGGTTTCACCATGTTGGCCAGGCTGGTCTCGAACTTCTGACTTCAGGTGATCTGCCTGCCTTGGCCTCCCAAAGGGCTGGGATTACAGGAGTGAGCCACAGTGCCCAACCAAGAGATAGGTCTTGCTCTGTCGCCCAGGCTGGGTACAGATCTCGGCTCACTGCAAACTCTGTCTCCTGGGCTCAAGGGATCCTCTAACCTCAGCCTCCTGAGTAGCTGGTACTACAAGCACACGCCACCGTGCCTGGCTAATTTTTTTTTTTTTTTTGTAGAGATGTGGTTTCACCATGTTGCTCAGGCTGGTCTCAAACTCCTGAGCCCAAGTGATTCACTCACCTGGACCTCCCAAAGGGCTAGGATTACTGGCATGAGCCACTGCGCCTGGCCTCTGAATTTCTTAATTGGATACCTAGGCATTTTATGTTGATTATAATTATGAACTTGTTTCCCACTGTTTATTGTTGGCATAAAGGAAAATGTTTGCTTGCGGTGAATATCTCAGAGGTAGGAATTAACCAGATCTCATCCAGTTCTGTATTCTTAGTGCTAACTACTGGACTTGGCCCAAGTTAGGCTCTTAATAAACATTTGTCAAGCAAATGAACACTTTATGTACATGGTGTTGTCCCTTTTTCCTCTTTTGGACTACTTTAGCTACATTCCCAGGAATAGAATTGTGGGTCAAAGAATGTGAACATTATTATAGCTTCTAAAATGTGGTAAATTTTGATAGGTGGACATTGTTTACCAAAGGGAATAAAAGCTTAGATAAACTTGTTTAGTGGAGATGATGAGGCCCGACTCCCTGTCGATGCTGCTGGGTTGCTACTCCAGCCCCTGTCCTCACAATCATGCACTTCCTGCTGAGAGTGGGCCCTTAATATATGTGTATTGAAATCAGTTAACTTGTAATCAAACAACTTTATTGTGGGACTTGTCTAGGCATCAAGTTGAGAGCTGGTGGGAGGCTGAGGGGAGTCTCTGGGGCCCAAGAGAAGGAACAGGTGGCCAGGGCCTGTCTCACACAAGAGTGGACTTCTGGGTTTTGAGCTACTGGAGACCTGGGGACAGCAGCTTGTGGGAGCAGCTGGGGCATCACATGGTACTTCTCAGCCAGCTGTCAAGGACTGCATTGCCACCTCAAGCAGAATGTGGATGGCTTGCTTTTATTCTCCGAGCTGGTGCCTCATGTCTTGGCACCCAAAGGCAGCAGATGGCTGCCATGTAGAATTGTGCCCACCCAATCCTTGTCTGCCCCTCTCCCTCACCCAGGACGTTCATGCAGCCATGTAGAAGACAACTACAATGGCTTTCCAAGATGTTCGGTTTGGTCTCATATTGGGATTGGTGCCATATTTGACCTGGGATTTCAGCAGTGTTGAGGAAGTAGCAACAATTGAACGTGAGAGGATGAGTCAGATATTTGAGTGTTTATATTCAGGACACTGTGGCAAGGCATCTTGGATCGTATTGAGACCAGCAGGTCTGGCCTCTGCCTTTAAGGAACTTAGGTTAGTGAGGAACATGCAGGGAGTGCCCTCACCTCCATGGGAGGGTTGGTTACCTGGGCTACAGGATTCTCTGAGCTCCCCATTCAGAGAATGGAGACAAAATGTACACCCAGATCAGGGAAACCTGCTCTGAAGAGGTGGCCTTTGCATTGGACCTCGAAGGGTGAGGAGGAAGGAGCTGGAGAGACTGGTGTTAGGGGAGACTCACGAGCTGGCCTGGGTAAGGCATCAGACAGCACACACCAGCACCTGGCTTCTTGCTGGGTGCTTGCCTGGCATCGGCTCCCAGTTCTCTGCTGATCTGTGGAGCTCTGCCTTGTCACTGTTTCTTCTAGCGTGAGTGGAATGCCTGTCTGGCTCTCCAGAACTTGGAACCACAGCATTTTGGTCATTCTGAGGGGTGGGTGGCAGGTGGTGATCCTTCCCGGTGCTCACTCCTCTGGCGGGTGTGTCTTTGGTGAATGCTGTGTGGTCCTGGTGGTAAGCTTCTGCGCTGACTGGCTCATTGTCACCAGCTGAGCTGAGGCTCAGCGGAGGGAACTCCTGGCGATAGACCCAGCAAGGCGTTGTCTTTGCAGCCAGATCACTCAAAGGTCCTACTCGCCCCACTTTGGGAGCACTGAATAAAGGCACTAAAGCTGGGGCCAGACCAGCAGATGCCTGGGTTCCTAAAGAATGTTGGCCTCTCCTTGGACGTTAATGGACCATGGGGTGGTTGGAGATATGGAGGCGCCTGTTTAAAGAGAGAAGTTATCTTGAGTCGTGAAGTGCTGTAGAAGGGCAATGGTGTTGGCTGCCCCACATCCCCATGGATCCCATGCCCTTGGCTTACGTTATAATCCTGAGGTGCTGTTCCCTGCCAAGCCAGATCTCCCACCAACCTTGGCTCTCAAAATGGAATATATTTGCCATTGTAGTATAGACCAGCACTGTTCAGTAAAGATAAGATGTGAGCCACATATATACTTTTAAATTTTCAATTAGCCACATTAAACCAGTAAAATTAATTTTAATACTATTGTCTTTAATTCAGTGTATCCAAAAGATTTTATGTGGCACTGGCCACCTCTCATGTGCTCAGTAGTCACGTCTGGCTAGGGCTACTGTGTTGGTACAGGGCAGATCTGAACCAATTTACTGGGACTGGGGCCTTAAAGAGGCTGATTTGTGATTATACATTTAATTAGGCCTGAGCCGAATCTCCATTTAGTCCTTTGCTAAAAGATACCAGATGGAAAACGCAGAGGCTTTTTGGATTTCTGCTGATTTTGCTGTCTTGTACGTTTAGTGGTGCTCAGTCTTAGAACCTGTGTGTGTTTCTGTCTTTGGGTTTCAGCTCTCTTCAGAAAAGGCCCTTTGGGGCTTCAAAGCACATGCCGCAGAGCCATTTCAGCCAGCCTGGCCCCCAGCCTTTTACTAGCTAATTGGGGATTGAAGTCAAAAGTCTTCTAGTGATCTCTAGATTTTTTTTTTTTTGAGACAGAGTCTCACTGTCGCCCAGGCTGGAGTGCAGTGGCACTGTGTCAGCTCACTGCAACCTCTGTTTCCTGGGTTCAAGCAGTTTTCCTGCCTCAGCCTCCCAAGTAGCTGGGATTACAGGCACCCACCACCATATCTGGCTAATTTTTAAAAATATTTTTAGTAGAGATGGGGTTTCACCATGTTGGCTAGGCTGGTCTCGAACTCCTGACCTCAGGTGGTCTGCCCACCTCGGCCTCCCAAAGTACTGGGATTACAGGTGTGAGCCACCACGCCCGCCTGTCTAGGTTTTTTTTTTTGAAAGGAAACAAACCCAGTTAATCAGTGTCTTGATTAACTGCCTTGTTAACCAGATTTTGCCCGCCTTATTGACCAAATTTCTACAATATGATAAAATATCAGTCATTGAAAGCATGTGATCTAAAAGTTTTGCCCTGGGAATTTAGTGAGAAATGACTCAGAGGTTACTAATTGTTTCCTAGTTACATTTAATACTCAAAGATTTAAAGTGAAAAGGATTTCTTGTAAAAAGCAGATTTTTCATGGTGCCTGCATTGTCAGAGGCAGCTGGAGAGGTTGGTTCAGATCTGCCCTAGTGAGTATGTGCCAGCTTCTTTAGCAGCCTGTGGCTCCCGAGCATAAATAGAAACACAGCTGCGTGTGCAGGCTGAACAAGAGGAAGTGTCTGGGCACCTCCCTGGCTGGAGCAGAAGGCTCCCAGGGTGCTTAGCTCACCCGTGGCATGGGGATGGAGGGGCCAGGTAGTCAGGGAGCTGGTGGGAAGACCAGACACACACATTCCCCCACCCAAACACACACTTGCCTCTAAGGGTGGGGGGTTTGGCAGACTGGGCTCACAGTATTGACTCCCTGTATGACCTAGACAAGTCACTTCCCTTTCTGGGCCTCTGTCCCCTTCTGCAAAAAAAAAAAAAAAAAAAAAAAAGAGGAGGACTGGGTGGGCTTTGGGCTCTGAATTTGGCTCTGGTTGTGTCTCAGTTCCTGACTTGCCTGGTGACTCTCCTCTCCCCTCCTGTGGAAATGCTTGTGTGCTCTTTGCCCCACCCCAGGGCCAGGCTGAGCTCCTGTGTCTACACTGCAACCAGCCTGCCACCCAAACTCCAGGCTGCAATTCATGGATCTCTCAAGTGGGTTCACGGCCTCTGGCCTGAACTAATCTCCTCCTATGCAAACTGTGCACCTGCCTTTCCCTCACCACCATTTTCACCAGCAGTACCTTTGTCTAATAATGTCAGTGCCCTGCTAAGTTCCCCATTCCATCTCTTTAGGAAGGCACACAAGTCCCTTCAGGGCCAGGTCCTTGCCACTCACTGACCTCACCTCACTCCTGCTCTCTGACCTTTATGCTTCTGTAGACACTCCTCTCTTTCCTTGGAATCTCTTTTCCTCTGGCCACTGCCTGCTTCCCCTTTAAGACCAAGTTCTCCTGTATCATTTTCTGATTATTCATTCATTCACTTATTCCTTCATATACGTATTCAGTAAATACTGACCTACTACTATGTGCCTGACACTGAGCTAGATGCTAGAGAAATGGAGACAACTTGGAGTTTGTTTCTTGGAGAAGATAGACATTAAACCAATACTTTGAAGCTTTTGAACCTGCCTGTGGCAGGTGTCCTGAACTTTGAGTACCTTGTCCTTTGCTGCACCTCCCCTCTTTGGCTATGTGTCCTTCCTTCCCCGGTGCTCTCCAGTCACGCCAGCCCCGCCTCACCTGCTCTGCTTTCTGTCATAGCACTTAATGCAGCATGGAAACTACAGGTTGTTTTTTCCTGTCTTTCTCACTAGGCCAGGCCCCAGGTCTTGGTACCTGATAGGTGCTCGGCAAATGTTGGTTAAATGAATGGATGAAATGGCAACTTGGCTGATAGTTGGAAGAACTTTCTGTAAAGTACCCAAAGATCCTGTAATGAAAATACCCAAAGATCCTTTTCTTTAACTGGGGCCAGGTGTGCAAGTATCACTAAAAAGACCCAGGTTGTAGCCACAGCACCCAGAGGTTATCGTTTGCTTGTAGGTAGTAGTAGTTTGGTCTAGGCCTATCTCTTGCTGTCAGGCCTGCAGAGCCATTTTCTTCACTGCCTCTGATCTTGGGAACCACTGTGTCTGATGTCTGCACATGTCACTGGATGCCAGTGTTGATGAAGTTCCCATAATAGTGTCATGGCAGCCTTTCTTCTTCTTGGGACTCCTTTGCTGGGGGCAGCCTGGAGACCTTGACCCATACCTGCAGTCTAGTTTGTTTATAGTTAGGTTCATTGTTCTGGGTCCTCTCCCTCATCTTGGTTGATTTTTTAATGATATTCACTCTTTGTGTATATAATTCTATGATTTTGGACAAATGCATAGAATCATGACTTTACCACCAGAACCATGATACAGAACAGTTCTGTCACCCACAAATTCTTGTGCTGCCGCTTTGTAGTCAGCTGCTCCCCTCCCTGCCAAGCCCTGGCAACCACAGATTTGTTTTCTGTCCTGACAATTTTGCCTTTTCAGGGTGTTACGTAAGTGGCATCATACAGTATATAACCGTTTGGGTCAAGCTTCTTTCACTTGGCAATACGCGCTTAATATTTATCCATGTAGTAGGAATCAATAGTGTGCTCCTTTTTATTGCTAAATAGTATTTTATTGTATGGATGTACCACAGTTTTTTTTAATCCTTTCACCAGACGAAGTTCTCATTTTTTTTGGCAATTATGAATAAAACCTCTGTAAACATTCACATACAAGTCTTTGTGTGAATATGCTTTCATTCCTCTTGGGTGGATATGTAGGGATGGGCTTGCCAGGTCACTTGGTAAGTGTATGTTTAACTTCATAAGGAATTGCCAAACTGTTTTCTAAAGTGGCTGCACCGTGTTGCATTCCACCTGCAGCTTATGAAAGTTCTAGCTGCCCTGTACCCTTTTCAGCACTTGGCATTGTCAACTTTTTGAAATATTAGCCATTTTCATAGGAGTGCCAGCTACTTTTTAATCTGCAGTTTTCTTTGTATACTCTCAGATGCTGATGGAGTTTAAATATCATTATTTGATGTGATTTGGCAAGGCCGTCCATACCTATGTAAGATTTTATTTCTGAAGATGGAATTTATAGTTTCTCAGAGTAAAAGAGCAGCAGTATTATCACATCTTCCTAAACGGTTTTGAGGAAAATGTTATACTGCACTATTCTTTAATTTTAGAATTTAAAAAGACTTCTTGTTAATTGGGTTCAATTCTTCATGTTACAATTGCTGTTTGCTTGACCAACTCATCATGAGCAAAAGCTACTAATCTTGTAACTGAAGTTTCCTTGATCTGTTCATCTTAACTCTCCCATGGCAAGCTGAACAGTCTCTACTCATGAGACATAATATTTTTTAAGCTCTTCATATTATTGGTGGCCATAACATGTTTTTCCCCTCCCTCTTTCTAGGCTCCCAATCGTCAACTCATGACTTACTGGTTACAGGAGCTTCAGCAGAAGAGATGGGAATATTGTAACAGTCTGGACATGGTCAAGTGGGACAGCAGAACCTCTCCAACTCCTGGGGATTTTCCTAAGGGTCTTGTAGCCAGAGATAACACCGGTAAGGCAGAAGTAAAGGGGAGCTGGGTCAGTTCTTTGTGTAAGCCATTCGATACCACACATGAACTTAGCAGTGAATGAAAATGAATTTAGAAAAAAAATAATAATGATGCTACCTTATGAGTGGACAGCATTCCACAGTTACTCAGCGCCTCCATGTATGAAGCTTATGCAAGCCCAGTGATGGCCTTGGAATCAGGCAAGGCCAGTGCCAAGCATATGGAAGAGATGATACGACTAAGGTCAGCATGTGGTAAGTTGTGGTGCTGTAAGTCTAGTTCTGACTGCAGGGCCAGCCTTTCTACCACACCTAATGATAAGCACTCATGCCTAGATAGTCATGCTTGGGCAGACTTGCCAAGATTGACAGGTGTTTGTATACACTAGGAAGGTATTCTCAAAACATTCCACTTGTAATTCTCTAATGTTTCTTAGGAAGACTTTAACCTTCAAACATTGATTTCATTCTATCCTGGATTCGTGGCATTTCTATAACTCAGGGTAATCCCTGGCCATTTGTAGCATGGAGATAACCTCTAGAAAGAACAGGACAACAATTATTTGCTGCCCATCCTACCCCCCTGCAAAGACTGTGGAGATGGGACTGTTTTTTGGCCCCCACTCTCCATACAGGGAAAATAACACATCCAGAAAACAAACAAACAAACAAAAAAAACAGCCTCCTGAGCGCCGAAGTAAGGTCTAAAAAGCCCAGGTCATTGTATTAGTATTTTTGGAAGACACGTGGAGCGTACATTAAAAGTAGTAGACAATAGTAAGGACTAGTTCTAACAGTTTCGTAAAGAGATTTCTTCACTTCATAAAACCTGTGGGACCATCTGCTCAGCAGAACACAGGGCTGCATCCAAGTTGCCTGTCCCACCAAGGATGGTGTTGGCACATGTGTGGCTGATTTACTCCAGAAACAAAGGCATTCTTAGATGAATTTTTCATCTCCAAATTTGTCAGTCTTGTTTTTACTTGTCCCAGTATTTTTCAGCAGGTTAACCCTCTTATCAGTGATAAATTAGTATATATGCTTTGTACCTATTGATATATTTTCTGTGAGAGTTTTCGAGTCACTTTCACGACTGTCTTAGCACGCTGACTATTCCAGGTTCTGAGATCATGCCTTTATTTTCAACTTTATGCCCCCTTATGTTTAGTTCAGGGTCGAGTCACTGGTAACTGAGTTGTTTTGAAAGCCACTCTTATAGTGCTTTTCATCTCAAAAGGAGCTCCTAACTGAGTGTCTGAGTCACTTGGAACATTTGGAAACCCTGTGGGAACAGGCAGTGTTCATGAGCATAGCCAGTGCCTTTGGCACAGGAGATGCTCGATTTGCCTCAGTTCCTTTGTTCTGAGGACACCAAGTGCTTCTTTCTAGCAAAGACTCAGGGATATTAAACCGAAAGGAGGACAAAAAAGTAGTACCTAGCCCTATAGTCTCTTTATAGCAGCTGTCCTTCCTCCTTCTAAGCCAAAATGCTGTGATTGGAGAGCCAGAGAAAACATCTAAAGTCCATATTTGTTTCTCCTCCTTTGATCTGGGGACTCCAGGTATGGAATTTAGCATTTCAGTAAATGCCATCTGACATTTACTCATTCATTCAGCAAAGTTGGCACTCAAGATGAGCTTTGTCCCTCTGCTCACAGAATTTCTAGTCAAGCAGGGTGGTTGTGCAGAGAAAAAATGAGAGAAATGTGCAGGAAGGGTGCATGCTGGTACCATGGGCTGTAAGTGGGATGTGCATAGTTTCTGGCAGTTAGGGCCTCTCTGAGGAAGTGCATCTAAGCCAAGGCCTGGAGAATGGCCAGGAATTAGCTAGGTAGAGAGGAGGGGAGTCAGATGACAGGGCTGGACTGCGGTGCCTTCCCTGAGCTGCAGTCAGGATGGCTACTGGCTGGAAGCAGTTGTGGGGAGCGAGCTGAACCTGGGGGCACACCCAGGACCCAGAGCCAGAGCTGGGGGAGAGCCTAGACTGCTGGTCTTGGGATTTTGGACTTTAACCTAAGAGCAGTGGCGTGCCTTTGAAGATTTTATAGATAGAAATGACTGTAACATTAGACTTCTATTAATTTTTAGATAGCTTCTAAGAACAAGGAATGAAACTTTGGGCCCCAGAGCAGTATGTGAGACTATAATAGTTCAGGAAGTCGTCGAAAAATCTAAAGCAGGAAGTCAAGAAGAAAAGGCTGTATTTTAGCCCCTTTTGTTTTGTCATCAGAGATAAAATCTGGTTCAAAGATAAATTGTGTTGTGTTATATGGCAGTTCTCTGTGAAGTTTCTAAAGCCATGCTTGTAGTTATCTGCTCAGCTTAGCCTACTCTAGCAAGAATTAAAGAAGAATGTTTTTATAACTGATTTGCATTAAAAATAAAACTTTTCCTAGTATTGTCTCATAGTCACCCAGTTGTTTGGAACATTTTGGTTTGTAGTCTAACGGGCGTCAGCCATCAGGACCCTCCTAGCACCTAAAGTCAATATGGGGAAAGATATAGGGGATTAATGTTTTCCACTGCTAGCTAGTCATATGTCTTAGAAGGCAGCTCTACCTGGTGGAAGAAGCCCTGTGGGCTGTGAGTCTTGGGGATATTTACTAGTTGTCAGACTCTAAGTAAGTCACTTATCCTGTAGTACAGGGGTAGGAAACTGTGGCTCTGGGAATTGAAGTTTGTTCACCCTCCTTCATAGTTGTTATAAAGATCAAATGGGAAGCTGCACTGTTAAGTGTAAAGAGCCATATGTATGTGTATATACACATATATATTGTATACATATATATGAGACGACATCATTTTGAAAGGGTTAGCATTATGTTTAGTTGTAATTAACAGGAAACCTTACTAATAAGGACTTACACATAGGGAGTAATTTGTGTCACATGATAAGCAGTTTATGGCTGGCATAGCTACTCACTAGTGCCACTGAAGGGCGCAAGCTGTCTCTGACTCTGTATTTTCCATTGCTAGAGTGTATTAGCTTTCCTGCTCACGCTAGCTGCCCCTGGGGGTGGCACTTACCTCAAAAAGGAGAATGCTTTCCCAGAAACCTGTGGCTTATGCATCATTAGCTGGAACTGTCATATGGCCATTCCTAGCTGGAAGGAGTCTGGGAAGCCAAGTATTTTAGCTGAGCATATGGCTACGATCAAAACCAAGGTCTATAAGTAAGGAAAAGCTGCATTGAATATTCATTAAGGAGCCAGCACTGTCACATAGTTGTTTACATTAATTTTTTTTCTAGAATCCGTGTTGAGTAAGAGACTTTCCTGTGTGATTGGAACTTGCAGCTTTATTATTAGTCAATATCTGTTCTGTCTGCCCTCTATTTTGTAGCCTGTCCTCTGAAGTCATGCCATGCCTCAAATACCATTCCACATTGTCTTCTGTGTTTGGATAGATAAAGACCTAGTTTCAACACAAATGAGTGATTTGCATAAAGATACAATCAGGGGTCCATAAACCTTTATAGCTGATGAGAATGAGGTAGCTAGAACCCAAAGGAGGTGCCCATAAATGGCTAATAGCCTCATTACAGGATGTATGTCTAGCACATTCCGTTTACTTCATTTCCCACATAAACTAATAAGAAAACAAGCCAGGGATAACAACACCCTGCTTTCTTAAAAAGCTTCTTGAAAGTTCATGAGTACTAAAGCACTCGTGGTCATAGCAGGCTCAAATGCCCAAGTGCCTGTTTGAATATGGATGGTATTTCTTGCAGAAATTGTATCGTGAAGACAGTTTGAAGGATGACCACACATTTCCTCCCCTGAAGCAGCTGCATTGGGTAGTTGAACTGTTACACTTTTAACAGCTTGTGTGCAAGGGGATGGCGTGGGAGGAGTAGCTGTACTTTCAGTCTTCAGGCAGCCTGAGCAGTGCTCTCAATGCAGGATGCAGGGTGTAGAGGGCTGCCAGAAGGAAAGCCATCAGGTGGAATGCAGGCCCCGCGTTGGCAGTGCCACAGGAATTACACATCATCCTTTAATGTCGTGATTCCATACAGAGATCAAGGAAGCTGTGCTTTTGTGTAATCCTTGTAAAATGCTGCAAAATGCCATGCGTTCTTGTGAAGTATCAGTCATGGTAGTTACCAGTGTTGTATCTGAGAGGCAGCATGGGGAGATCTTATGGGACCTTTAGCACATCATGATTTCCCCATCTGTAAAGCAAGATGCTCTCTGAACCCGGTTCCTTCTGGTTTGAATGTTCTGTGAAAGTCAGGTTGTGAAAAAATGTGACTGTGGGAGGGAGGATGTGAGGGAGATGCTGAGTGGGGTTAGATTGCAATTCTGTCTGGGAGGAGCCTGCTGGAGAGGGTCGGAAAGGAGACTATCTGGAACAGGCTTGGAATTTGGTGTCAGCAGAGACATCCTCAGCCTAGATTTGGTGGGACTTGGTGCAGGTGAATACAGGGATTGATGTGGCTGTGAGTGGGGGCGGGGCGGTGGCTGAGCCAGATTGCAGGAGAACAGGGAGGAATGGGAAAGGAAAAGAGGGAAACCCCCACTCCAATTCAAGGAATCTGTCAGAGGCAAGGGGGCAGGAGAGAGGAAAGTCAGGAAGGATGATGAGTATAAACCCACTCAAGAACTGCAGGGGCCTTTGCTGCCTTCTGCCCGATTGGCCTTTTCTCCCATGCCATGTTAGCAAGTTCCTGTCTTTTATGGATTAATTTGGTCATTTAACCAATATTTATTAAGTCACTCCTCTATGCTAGATGTTGGATGTGCAGCTGTTAGCAAATCAGATAGAGGTTCAGTTCTCACAGAGTTGTGTCCTTGATAGGAGGTAGGGGACAGGCAGATGAGTAATTAACCAGACATATGGACTGGCCCATCCTGGGGCCTCTCAGGACCTGGTGGTTGGCCGCCTTTTTTTTCTGGTGCTTAGATGCACTCTATGTCCTCACTTGGAAGATATTTCTATTCCTCCTGACTGGTCCTTCACAGTCTGTATGAAAACTCACATTGATAAATAAAAAAATTTTTGTCAGATTAAGCCCACCCTGTCTTCCTCCAGCTCGCAGTGTTGACACCCAGACTTTTCGTTTGCTGTGTCCTTTGATGCATATAGGGACAGCCCTTTCCCGGTGCTCTTTTCTCCTTTCTTGGATGCAGCTGCAGGCCTGGGTTGAGTTTTATGAGAATTCTCCCACTGTACACAGTTCTGTGCTCTGCAGAGGTTGCTGGCGGAGCACCTAGGCCTGACTGAGACAGCAGGAGAGGAGAGGGAAGACTCACTGAGGCAGTCCGGATGTAGGCAGGAGCTGCCTCTGTGCGGGGAGTCCCATTAGGAGGAGACTTTGAGCATCATGTGTTAGAATGCAGCAAGTGGGAAGGGCTCTTGGAGACCAGGGAGGCTGAGACTGCCCGGGGTCACACTGGATTTAGAGGCGGTGCTGGAATCAGAACCTAGGAAATGGGAACAATGCAGTCGGAAACTCCCTCAGAGTTTTCATTTAGGCATTTGAAAATGTTTAAAAAGAACAGAGGTCTAAACACCAAAAACCGTCAGGCACAGACTTTCTTTCCCCACTGAAGCTGTAAGACAAAAGACATGTTCATGAACACCAGTCCAGCCTCTTAAAATCTTCGAGGAAATGTTGCCATGTCCTAGTTTGTGTTTTCCCTTAATGTCCTCCTCGAGGCGGTTCCCTGCATTCTAATGTTAGGACATGTATTGAGGAGAAGCCAGCAGCTCTGCTTTTCATTAAGTAAATCTCACATGGTCTCTTAAAAACCAAAAACCAGACAAAAATAACAGTAACAGCAAAAATGTATTAAGCTGGAAAAGAGCTTCTTTTTCAAGTCAGATAATTACTTTTAGAAATTGTCCTCCAACATGTTCCTCCCGGGTCTCTGGTCCCTTGTCTCCACCCCTCCCTGGGGCCTCTGAGTTCCTCAGGAAGTATTTCCAGTATGGGCTGTGGGTTGCTGCAAGGCCTGGGGTTTTCTTGGTAATAGGCACTTTGCCACATGAGCATTTGACAGTCCAATCTCGCAGAGGGGCCGTTCATCACCTTGCTACTAGCCCACACAGGAAGAAGAGGCTGGACTCAGCCTGTAACAGAAATCTGTACAGTTTGTTGTGCTTATTTCCTGACTTGGCTTAGAATTGTGATGATGATTGTAAGACCAGCCTTTGAAGTAAAGGAGTTTGAGCTGCGCCCTTACTCCATGTGCCTGTAGACTGACACATGCTGTCACCAACATTGAGCACCCCCGCCCACCACTCCAGGCACTATGCTCTCCTCTAGTAGGTGCACTCATCTCTACCTGCCTTGCAATATTTGTATACTGCAGGGGCTGGTGCCTGGGTTCTGGCCCTGGCTCTGAACTCTAGTGTCCTGATGGAGAAAGTAGGTAGGGAGACTGGACTGGATTAATGGTGTTTGAACTTTTTTTTTCTTTTGTTTACTGGAACCTCTTTTCCAAATGAAATCTTAAAGGGAACCCCAGTATATAAAAGAGTGAAGAGAGGAACTGCTGAGGACGAAGCTGAGCATGGGGCCCCCATCCTCTTCTCCCTGTAGAAGTCCCCCAGGCATCTCCTGGAACCCTAAGACTCAGAGGAAGGGTCTGGATCCCAACGACTCAATGTATTTATTCTGTGGTGACTTGGAGCTTGACATGTTACTGTTTTACTTATGTCTCTCTCCTGGATGTGTTCTCCTTTACGGGGAAAGCTCTGTCTCATTGGTTGTTGTGCCCTCAGTGCCTAGTGCTTAATACATGATAGTAAAACCAAGAACTGGCAATCTGTGGCTATTTGTAACTTCTTGCCTCTTGACTCAAGAGGCTGCAGTGAGCCGTGATCACACCACTGCACTGCAGGCCTCAGTGACAGAGTGAGACCCAGTCTCAAAAAAAAAAAAAAAAAGTGTGTACTCTGTTACCAAGTCCGTAATTCTTCTGTTCCCAACACACTGTCTTGCTTTTCTTAGTCAGAACCCTACTATAAGCCATGCATTGACTCTCCTTGCCAGAGCCAAATTACCCTGATAGATACACAGCACTTGTTTACTCATGCCACACCCAAGATACTTCCCCAGTGTGTTCTTGAAGCCCTTCCTACACTGATTGTGGTCAAGTCAGAACCTGCCTACACAGTGCAGGCCCATCATGCGGCATTCAGGACGTTGCTCTCCAAGCCCACACAGTCCAGGAATGCCTGCTCTCTGTTTCCTTTACCAGTGCTCAGTGACCTTTACCAGAGACCTGTTCTTGCTGACTCCGATTCTGTGCTCCTCTGATTAGAAACGAATTTTTCTTGGCTGGGTACAGTGGCTTACGCCTGTATTCCCAGCACTTTGGGACACCAAGGTGGAAGAATTGCTTGAACCCAGGTATTCAAGACTAGCCTGGGCAATATGGCAAACCCTGTCTCTACAAAAAAAAAAAAAAAAAAATACAAAAATTAGCTGGGCATCGTGTGTGCCTGTAGTCTCAGCTACTTGGTAGGCTGAGGCAAGAGGATCACATGAGCCTAGGAGGTTGAGGCTGCAGTGAGTCGTGTTCACTGAGACTCTATCTCAAAAAAAAAAAGAGAAAAGAATTTTTCTTGAATATCAGTGGTCAGCAGTCAATTCTGATTTCACAGAAAGAGATGGTTGATTTTGTTGATACAGAGATTTTTTAAAAAGAAGTGTAGATCAAATTGATTATTGTAAAGTAATATTGAATTCTGTTTACAAGCATGTCCTATTCTCAGAGAGATTATGCCATTTGGCATGGGATAATTCTACCACTGAAATACCAGTGCAGATTATGTCATTTGGAAGAATACAAAGTATTTGTAGTTAGAAATGTTTTTATCAGCCGGGCACAGTGGCTCACGCCTATAATCCCAGCACTTTGGGAGGCCGAGGCGGATGGATCACCTGAGATCAGGAGTTCGCGACCAGCCTGGCCAACATGGTGAAACCTTGTCTGTACTAAAAATACAAAAATTAGCCAGGTGTGGTGCTGGGTGCCTGTAATCCCAGCTACTTGGGAGGCTGAGGCAGAAGAATCGCTTGAACCAGGGAGGAGGAGGTTGCAATGAGCCGAGACCGCGCCATTGCATTCCGTCCTGGGCAACAAGAGCAAAACTCCGTCTATGGGGGAAAAAAAAGAAAAGAAAAGAAATGTTTTTATCAAAAACAAAAAAAAATTTAAGTAACTTTTTATTATGGGAAATTTTAAACATATACAAAGAACATAATATTACCTCCAGGTTTATTAGCTAGGTGCAACAGTAATTACCCCTCTTGTTTCATTGATACCCTGCTTTGTTATTTTGAAGCAAATAACATGTTACCTGAAGCAAATATTACTATGTATTTGTTAAGTAACAAAATATTGCTATTTTGAAGTAAATCCTGACCATCATATAATTTCCACCTTAACTATTTCAAAAGTTTACATTTTAAAGATGTGAAGTTTCATCATGCTTTAGCATCAGTATGTTTGCTTGTGAATTTACTGAACTGCTATTCTGTGATGTGCAAACCTTATTTTTTCAGTGTCACTCTTTACAAGTATTAGCAAATACATTTATATTTGTATTTCTCCCACTTTCTTAGAGAAAAGGGACCCTTGTATAATCTGATCTGTACCTTGCTTTTCTTATTTAACAGTTTATCCTGGAAATTGTTTCTTATCAGTACAGGTGACTGGACTTTGATGACGGGTTTATGGTGAGGGTTACTGGTGTGCAGTACTGGAGAAAAATTCTAGCCTTTCCTTTCTCTGGGCCAACACTGTTAATACTTGGTGGTTTGAGGCATGTCACAACCTTCCTTTGAGAAACATGGATCTGTTTAGATGAAAATGGTTTCAGAACACCAGAGTTACTCACAGATTATGTTTTTATGTAGTATACATTAAAAATATACTATTACATAGTTTAGATTTTTATATAGTATGTCAAGTCAGTGTTTTATGTGGGATGTCAAGTTTCGTGTGGAAACTTTGAGTAACTGACATTTGTTGACCTTTTTTTTTTTTTTTTTCAGATTTAATTTACCCACACCCAAATGCTTCTGCAGAAAAAGCCAGAAATGTCCTAGCTGTGGAGACTGTGCCTGGAGAGCTGGTGGGAGAACAAGCTGCAAATCAGCCTGCCCCAGGGCATCCAAATTCTATTAATTTTTACTCTTTGAAACAGTGGGGCAATGAGCTCAAGTGAGTCTTTGGAAAGCAGCGTATGAATTTGAAAATGGGTTGTTTCTGATAATGTATGTCACAATTTTATAGATGAAGTTAAAAACTATCTTACACTTACAAAGGCGTTTGTTGTTTACATCATACTTTCCCATAGATCATTGTGATTTTAGCTTGTATTACTTGCTTATTCTGTGTCTGACACTATGCCAAACATTTTCACACTTAAACGGTTTAATTTAATTGCTCAATTCTGTGAAGTAGGTCATATGGCTGACATTTTACAGAGACTGAAACTGGCTGAAGGAGAGTATGTGTCTGAGGTCACAATTCTTCCAGGCTGCAGAGCTGGGGCTTCTTGTGCCTAGGGCCTAGTCCCCTTTCCAAGACACTAGGCTGGCCAGGTCCTGTGCTCTGGATTTCCATTCTCTGTTTGTGCATGGGCTAGTGAGAGTAGAGGTGGGTTGGTTTTTGTTCGTTTGTTTGGTTTTTATGAGATGAGGTCTTGCTGTGTTGCCCAGGCTGGTCTCAAGTCCTGGGCTCAAGTGATCCTCCTGCCTCAGCCTCTTGAGTAGTTGGGACTGCAGGCAAGTGCCACTGTGGTCGACTTGTTTTTTTAAAGAACTTTATTGAGATACAATTCACACACTGTACAATCACCCATTTAAAATGTACAATTCAGTGATTTTTGGTATATTCAGAGTTGTGCTACCATCACCACAATCAATTTTTAAATGTTTTCATCGATCCAAAAAGAAACTCATTACATTAGCAATTCCTTCTCATTTCCCCCAACCCCTTCTCCTCTGTCAACCCTCAACCGTAGGCAACTCCTAATCAACTTTCTATGAATTTGTTTTTTGGTGTTTTTTTTTTTTTTATTTTGAGACAAGGTCTTGCTCCGTTACCCAGGCTGGCATGCAGTTGCGTGATCATGGCTCACTGCAGCCTTGAGCTCCTGAGCTCCAGCGATCCTCCTACCTCAGCTTCCAGAGTAGCTGGGATTACAGGTGTGTACCACCATGCCCAGCTAATATTTTAATTTTTTTTTTGTAGAGACAGGGGTCTCTTTATCTTGCACAGGCTGGTCTCAATTTCTGGGCTCAAGCAATCCTACCTTGGCCTCCCAAAGTGCTGGGATTACATGAGCCACTGGCCCTGGCTTATGAATTTTATTGTGGACATTTCATATAAATGGCACCGTACATGTCTTTGTGTCTGGCTTCTTTCACTTAGCATAATATTTTCAAGATTCCTCCCATGTTGTAGCAAGTATCAGTGCTTCATTTCCTTTTATGGCCAAATAATATTCCCATATATGAATGTGCCATATTTTGTTTATCCATTAACTTGGAGTGGTGGTGCATGCCTGTGGTCCCAACTACTTGGAGGCAGAGGTGGGAAGATCACTTGAGGCCAGGAGGTCGAGGCTACAGTGAGCTGAGTTCACATCACTGCACTCCAGCCTGGGCGACAGGGTGAAACCCTGTCTCAAAAAAAAAGAAAAAATGAAAAAAGAGAAAGGTTGTAGTGGCAGTGCATTGTGGGAGACTTGGAAGTTTCTTGCTGTCCTGTAGAGCCCAAGCCAGTAGTCACTATGCAGTTGGCCAGCTGAGCTCCATAAGGGGTCCCACTGGTTTTTCAGGATGGGGCTGGGGTGTTCTTAGAAGCTACTATCCAAGGACACACTGTTTTAAAAAGTAGCCTCTTTGCTGTAACTGCTTTCTTTTTTGTACCTTCGTGGTTGAATTCAGTATGATAAAGTTATTTTCTGTGTGTTTTTAGTTTTTAAGGATTAGATTTATATTGAAGCTGAGTGGGATATACAGGATATATATAGGTTATACTGGAACTGAATGTCAGGGGTACTCAGACCTCAGAAGACCAGCACTTATGAGGGTGTTCACTGTAGTGGGCCCTGCCTTCCTTCCTCATCCTGGCTTGTGGCTGCAGTCCCACCTTCTTGGTCGTGCTCTGCTCCCATTCATCTGCTTTCTGCTGTTTTCTCTCTTCAGTCAGCTCTGATCATGTCATCTCCCTACGTCAGAAGCATTGCTGATAGCCCTCAGCCTGCAAGTGCAGCTCCAAACTCTTTGGTGTGATATTTGAGTTTCTCAACGTTACGACATTAGTCTCTTCTTGGGCAGCTGCTTCCCGGTATTAGCGCTTCGTGAGCCTCTGTGTTCTGGCCATTCTGTGCCTTCCCCTTCACCCCAGAACCTCTGCCCAACATATGCCTGTCTGCCCTGTGCCATCTGATTAAGTCCCAGTCATCTCCCACCACCCAGGGGATGGGGAGGGGTCAGCCGGGAGGCACAGTGGGGCTGCCTTCCCTGGGTACCTGCAACTAGAGAACCACTGATTTCCTCTGTTTCAAAGTATTGGGCTTCTCAGTAAAGAAAGGGATCTGTGCTCCTAAAAGTGTCAGAAAACCACTGAGAGCGTCCCTTCATTCCACATGTTAAAAGGTTGAGGCTTAGAGAGGTAAAGTGACTTGCTGAAGATCTCATAGCAAGTGTGTGGCCAAGCTGAAACACACACCCAGGTCTCCTAATTGGGGACCCAGGGCTCCTTCACCCTTTCATCATAAGAACACATTTGGGGGACTATTGGTTTGCCAGATTTTCATACCTAAGGTGTGTCATCTGCCCTCAAAGTGAGATAATGGAATGAGGTGGAAACAGACCTGTAATGCTGGGTGCTTTCCATGTCCTTGAGCACAGGAACATGGATGATGATTGAGTGCCTCTTGCCTAGGAAAGTGAACGCCTGACACTTCTGCCTGTCACAGCTGACAGATCACATTCAGGGTGAAACATCACTAGGATTTATCTTCTATCAGCTGTGCCTTTGCCATGTAACACAGTGATTAAGAACCAGGCTGCCTGAGTTCAACTCCCAGCTATGCCACTTAGTAGCTGGATAACTTGGGCAAGTTACTTAGTATTCTGTGCCTCCGTTTCTCATTTGTAATATGAAGATAATAATCATACATCATGAGATTGATAGCATGATGATGAGTTCGTATGTGTAAACTGCTTAGAACAGTGCCTGGCACTTAGGAAGTACTAGGCAAGGGTTAGTTGTTGCTGTTGCTGGTGGAGGGCTAGCTCATGACAAAGCCATTCTTCACAGAGGTTTTTGGGACCACTTTCTGTAGACACTAATGCTTATTGACTGGCATATGAATCTTAAGTGTTTATGGTTTTTTGTTTTTCTTTTGTTTGTTTTTACTTATGGCATGCTTTATGAAGTTTTAAATAAAATGCCTTAGGTGCATAGACAGACTTTAATGACCCTAAAATAGATTCCTGTATTATAAATGAATGGCTCAAAAATTGTATTTTTTAATGCACTCAAAATGCTATCAACATTATAGTCAAGGCTTAAAAGATAAATGAAGGTTTGTTTATTCTTTTATTCTATTTATCAGTATAGTTGAAACTCTCCTAACTAGCTCCCCTGATGAACTGACATTTTAAGGTTCCTCAGTAGAGCCATGGTCCTCACTGACTGCATGAGACCAAATGGGCCACTTCAGGGCACCTGTGTCCCTGCTGCCCCCCAAGCTGAGCTACAGACCTACCAAGAATCAGCTGGGTTTGTTCCTCACTGGTTAATGCCCGTTGTACTTATTATTGTAATTATGTAATTTAATGAGATATTTACTAAACCCATGAAATATAAAAAGGAATTGTTGTTTCTAGGAAAAATAAGTTGAATGCTTAGGGAAAATTTGATAAAGGTGAGTCACTAAAAAATTGCCATGAGGATGTGGGTGACATGATTGTGAAAAATCAAAGAAAAAAAAACTTAAAAGCCTGTAAGATTTTATGCTTAGATTGTTTCATATCTGTTAGGCCTTGTTCCATTTTTTAATAAGAAACAAAACAAAATTGGGAAAGTTAGCCGATGTCTTAATGGATGTGATTTGCCCAAGAAAGATAACAGAGAACTGCAGTTAGTATCCCCAGATTGATTTCTTCCTTCCTCCTTCCCTCCCTCTTTTTTTCTTTTCTCTTTTCTTTGTTTTTCTTTCTTTCTTTTCTTTCTCTCTCTCTCTTCCTCCCTCCCTTCTTTCCTTCCTTCCTTCCCTCCCTCCCTTCCTCCCTCCCTCCCTCCCTTCCTTCCTCCCTCCCTCCCTCCCTATCTCTTTTTCTTTCTTTCTCTCTCTTTCTTTTTCTTTCTCTCTTTCTTTCTCTCTTTTTCACTTTCTCTCTTTCTTTCTCTCCTTTCCCTTTCCCTTACCTTTCCTTTCCTTTCCTCTCCTTTCCTTTCCTTTCCTTTTCCTTTTCCTTTTCCTTTCTTTTTCATTTTTTGAGACAGGGTCTCTAGTTTGTCACCCAGGCTGGAGTGTAGTGGCACGATCTTGGCTTACTGAACCCTTGAACTTCTGGGCTCAGGTGATCCTCACATCTTAGCCCCCCAAGTAGCTGGAACTTCAGGCGTGTGTCACCACGCCCAGTATCCTCAGATTCCAAGAAGAGGCTTTGGCTGGCGTGTATCAGTAGACTGGCAGATGAGTGCACATTTACATACACCTTTACAGGTGCATGTGTTTGTTTTAAGTTCCTTTTATATGGATTCCTGCTTTAACCACATTTTTCATTTAACTTATCAACAGTCCAAATCACACCAGGTGAAGGAACTAGGTCTCTGCTGAAATTCTGGCCAGTCCATGTGTGTATGTGCATGCTCAGGGGTGGGAGTGTGCAAACAAGTGAGAAAGTGCATGCCTGAGCACACGTGTGAGCGTGCATCGGGAGCCTGTGTGGCGGTTCAGTGTGTATTTTCAGTGTATGTAGGAGGTGTGCTTAGGCTGCAACAACACTGACAGCAGTCAGCAAAGTTCTGTGGCTTTGTGGCCTAGACTGTGCGCCCATCTCTGGGTGCTAGGCTCCTGGGGTCCAGCTCTAGTTCTGTTCAAGAGTGGGGTCACGTTGTGGATATTGCAGTCAGCCTAGGTTTTGGAATCCCAGTCCTGCTACTTATTGGGTGTGTGATGTTGAGCTGGTGACTTAACTTCTCTGAGCTTTATTTTCTCCATTAGTAAATTGCGCGTGTGCACGTGTGTGTGTGTGTGTGTGTGTGTGTGTGTGTGTGAAGTAAGCCTCTCCTCTACTGGATGGGTGGGAGTGTTAAGGTTATAAATAAGAACTGCCTAGCACAGCGTCATTGTAAGTGCTCAGTAAATGGTGGCTACACAACCCAGGCCTGCTGGTATTGCTGCCACTGTCGTTACGCTGACTCTTTTTTTTTTTTGAGACGGAGTCTCGCTCTGTCGCCCAGGCTGGAGTGCAGTGGCGCGATCTCGGCTCACTGCAAGCTCCGCCACCCGGGTTCACGCCATTCTCCTGCCTCAGCCTCTCCGAGTAGCTGGGACTACAGGGGCCCGCCACCACGCCCGGCTAATTTTTTGTATTTTTAGTAGAGACGGGGTTTCACCGTGGTCTTTTTTTTTTTTTTTTTTTAAAGCAGTTAGCATTTAATGAAACTCCCTCCATGTGGCTTCAAGCCACCAGGACACAGGCCCCGCCAACACTCTTAATCTTCTCCTCAGCTCTTCTGCTGAAGAATTTGGCCTTCACGATGACAGGCTGCTTTGGGAGCTTTCCCTTTCCCAGAACTTTGTAGTAGCCCGATCGCACCACATCAATGATGGGAGCAGCCCCAGTCTTGTTTTTAGCAGCATTCACCCGTGTCTGTTCACTGACCAAAGTCCACAATTTGTCAAGGTTGACAGTTGGACAGAAGCTCTGGTTCCTCTTTAAGTGGTAATGCTTCATACCAACTTTCCCAAAGTAGCCTGGGTGGTATTTGTCGAAGTTGATCCGGTGGTGATGCAGACCACCAGCATTACCGCGGCCTCCGGGATGCTTCCGGTGCTTGCCTATGCGGCCGTGGCCGTGGCTCACGTGGCCCCGAAGTTTCCGGGTCTTCCTCAGTCTGGATGGCATGTTGGCAGCCCAGACGAAAAAGCTTCACCGTGGTCTTGATCTCCTGACCTCGTGATCCGCCCGCCTCGGCCTCCCAATACGCTGACTCTTTTGAGCCAGTAGGTGAAGTGAGTCTCTACTTCCTTGAGTCAGGTGGATGGGGTGCCTTTCTCAATGCAGGTGTAAGGGCTGAGCTAGCCGGGAATGTGTGCTCATCCCTCCAGGCCTGCCTCCCGTAGGTCTTCTGCAGGCCCTGCAGTTGGCCCTGCTCTGATCTTTTGTTTTTGCTTCTCTCTTGACTCCTTCAGGCCTGGTAGAAAGAGTTATTTGTGAGCATGGCGGGGGTTCCCAAGAATCTATTATGGTTTTAGTGCCTAGGACTGTCAAGTCGTGACAGTGACTCCTCTCTTCAGCCCCAGTTCGCAGCAGAGGGCCCAGCGCAGCCCAAATCAGGCACCCAGATGTTTGGTGAATTAGGGGAAGTTGTTCCTGTCTGGGAGCCGTAACGTGGTACTTGTGATTTTCCTTGTTGGAAGGCACAGCTATGTCTGCCAAGAAAGACAAGGCATGTAGTCACCATGCTACTGCCTCACACAGACATTTTTTAAGCCAGGCCTTCTGGAGAAGGAAGCAGGAAGGAAGGTGACTTGCTCTTTGGCCCATGGAGTTTCAGCAGTTGTGGGAAGTTGGCTGGGGTGTGTTTGTGTTTCTGCAATGGTGCAGTGGCACCTGGTCTTCTCTGATAGCTCCCAGGAGCATGAAGTTGTGCTTAGCAATTATGTCCCAGTGGTCCTCTTGGTCTTGATCCATTCACATGCTCCCAGGGGCCCACGTATCAGAAGGGCCGCCGGTGTATGACACTGTTCCATGGAAATCACTGTGGTCATGAGAGGACCAGTGGCTTTGGCCTGTAGACTCGGAGACCTTTCACCATGACTCAGCATGGCAAGCCGAGGCTCAGAGAACTTTAATGTCTTGTCCAGGGCCACCAAGGGAGCAATTGGGCCATGTCTCCTGTTGTATTTAGAGTTGGGGGCTGAGGAAGGGCACCTGTCTGCATCCTCTGCCTGTGCTGGGTCCACCTGTTGCAGGGACCCAATTCTAAGGGACCTGAATCAATTCAATCGACTGCCTCAGCCTTTCAGAGGCTTCTCATTGCCTTAGGCTGAAGGCTGTCCTGCTGAACATGGCCTTCAGGGTCCCGTGGGGTCTGACCCCTGTCATTTTCTCTGTTGCAGGCCCACTTGACTTCTTTCAGTTCTTCAGATGTATGTCTTCCCGACAGGCCCTGCCTCAGGCTGTCCCATTGCAGGGAGGGCTCTCTCTTCTCTGGTTACTTCTGCTCATTCTTCAGAGAAGCCTTCCTCCCTGTTCCTCCCACTCCTCACTGCTGTGCTTCTTCTTCGTAGCCCTGTAGTTTCTGTATTTCTTTGTGTACTTGTCTGTGGTCCAGCTCCCTTGCAAGGCTGGGAGCTCCATGGGGCAGGGACCCTGTCTGTCTTGTCTCTGGTTTACCCCAGCACCTCACACTGCCTGGCTCATGGTGGGTGTCCAGCACCGACTTGAGGAAGAGTGATGAGAGAAGGCTCCAGACCCTTCCAGGGGCAGAGTTGCTCTGCTGCTCCTGCTCCTGCTGCTTGGGGGCTTCTCATCCTCTGCCCTTTATACTCGTGGGGGGTCTGCCCACACCCACCTGCCCTTGTGCCACACTCCCTTCCCCAGCAGGACGACAGTTCTTTTCAGCACTTTTCTTTCTGTTTGGCTTCCTGGGCAGGATGTTACCTTCTGACACAGCATTGTTCGCTTTGTTGACTGGGAACTGACAGCAGAAAATACACATCTTTGTATGTAAATGTATACTGTTGTTATGTAAATAAAACTGAAAGAAAAATTCCACTGCTACATATAGTAAAGCTAAGTAGTATTTTCTCTTTTAATACTAAAAAAATGCTTGTCATGACCCTCAAAATTGATTTCTTGACTCCTTAATTTGATGTCCTGGCCCCCAGTGGGTCATCACCTGCATTTGAGAAGCCCGTTCTGCAGGACTGCCTGGCTGGGCAGCTGGCCCTCCCTCCCTCCCCCGCTTCATCTTCCTCTCCCCCGCTTCATCTTCCTCTCCCCTCCACTATGGGATGGGGCTGAGGATGTTCCCTTGGGTAAGAGGCTGTCCCTCCCTGCTGTCAGCTGTTTAAGGGTCTTCAGGAAGACAGGCAGGCAAGCCTGTGAGTCCTCTGCCACAGGGGCTGTAGGATGCAGTTCAAGGCTGAACCCAGCATGTCACGGCCTACCTGGGCACACCAGGAAGAAGTGCTTATTCTTTGCAGTGTGGGTTGTGGGAGAGGCTGGTGATGGTTTTGCTGTGAAGATGAGTTTTGGCTTAAAGGGCTTGAGAGATGGAGAGGGACTGTCCAAAGGGGAATGCAAGTGCAAGGACACCCATGCAGAGGCAAGGAAGTCAGAACAGGGTGTGTCTCACGAGTGGCATGGGTTCTGATGCCGGGTGCGTAGGGTGCTAAGGGGGTGAGGATAGAAGAGGAGCTGAGGAGGCCAGGGACTCCCAGGGTGAAGGGGTGGGGGTGTCTGCCCTTTGGGCAGTAGGGAACCTGTGGAGCTGTACCTGTCTGAAAGTTCTACAGTAAGAATATTGTTTCTTAGATGTTTGGTTTCTTTGAGGCTGTGCATGTTTATTAGGTGTTTGCTCTGATGTCTTAGAATTGGAAGGGTGATGTACTCATCTGTCCAGGTAAATGTCTAGAGTATTTTGGAAAGGGTCTTTCTGATGACACCTTTCTAGGTCCTCAGGACCAAAAGACATCATATCAGAAGTAAATATATTCTGACTTTGGACGTTAATGCTCCAAACTTGAATGCCAGCTGAAGCCTGGACCACAACAGAAAGCAGCCTCTCAAAGTCCTTGGTTTGAAGGGCAATAGCTTATTAGAGAGTAATTGTATTAATTTGCTCTGGCTGCTATAACAAGTGACCATAACATTGGTGGCTTGAAACAGCACATATTTATTGTTTGATAGTTTGGGAGGCCAGAAATTCAAAATCAGCTTCACTAGGCCTAAGTTAAGGTGTTGGCAGGACTGCTTTCTTCAGAGGCTCCAGGGCAGAGTTAGTTCCTGCCTCTTCCAGCTTCTGGTGGCTTCTGGTATTCCTTGGCCTGTGGCTGCCTTGCTCTAAATCTCTGCTTCCCTGGCCACATTGCCGTCTCCTCTTCTGTAGTTGAATCTAGGCCCACTCCGCAGATAACAGTGTTAATCCATTCGTGAAGACCGAGCCTTCATGGCTTAATCACCTCTTAATGGTCCCACCTCTTAATACCGTCACAATGATAATTACATTTCAACATGAGTTTTGGAGGAGATATTCAAACCATAGCAAGTGACCTGGCTTGCAGGCCTGCCACCTGACAGCGTCCCCATTTGGCCTGCCTTCTTAGTTGTGTGTTTGTACTTCATTGCAATAAGCGTGCATGTGTATAAAAAGAAAAATCAATCATTGCTGAGGAGTACACAGTTAAAAGTGAAAGTCCTTTTAAGTCCACTTCCCAGAAGTCACCACTAGAACTGAAGGTACTTATGTCTGCACCCTGAACTTTGCTCTGTGTGTATGTGACTTAGAGGGATCGTACAGTATCCACTATGTCAGTGCATAGCTACTTCGGTGACTTAGAATGCTCACTCTTCCCTCAGACATGGCTTCTCTGTATTTACCATGTCATGAGGCCCACTTGCACCAAAGCTGTGCTCTCACCAGCAGATGGGTCAGGAGGGGTCAGCAGTGGTGGGGAATGTAGGGCCACCTGCCATGCCCCTTTGAGCTGACACATTATATAGGCACTTACCTGGAATGTCCAAACTTGTTAGCCCTTACTAGAGCTCTTGTTCTAACAGAATTCAGTTATAGGAATGTGCCCTGATTTATTTAAGCAGTTTCTTAGCCATGAACATCTACTTGTTTCTACTTTTCTGTCATTTCAGATAGCATTGTTCTAATATTCTTGTACATATGTCTCTGTGCCCTTGTGAGAATATATTTGAGGAATTAATTTGTAGAGGAGGAAATACTGAGTCAGCCTTATTGAGATGGCTGTTGCCAGTCAGAGGAAACCGCCCCCACACAACCTCCTCCCTGCCCCGCCACCTTTGTTTCCCTTAACAGGGCCTGTAGTCTGGAGGGAGGGAGGGAGCTAGAAGTAGTGGTAGCCTGCCTCCCTCCTGTGCACAAAGTCCTGGCAAGTGCAAACCTCTGCCTTGGCAGTGTCGTCCCCCTGCTGAAGAGGTTGTGGTTTTGCCTGAAACCTGGCTGTGCAGGCGGTTTGTGGAGGGGTTGACTTGGAAGAAATTTGATGGAACATTTCCCAACAATTCTGTCAACTTGTAAATTCTAGCTGGTTATCAGAATTCAAACGAATGTCGAACAAGTTATTACTGTTTTAGTTAGACATTTTAAACTGTGCAGGCTTCCACCTGGAAAGAGGTTTTCTTAACGATGATACAGATTGCTGGCGTTTGTTTTAAAAAGCTCAGGCTGACCACTGCCCCTAACAAGGTGCTGTTTTGCTGCTTGGTGGTGCCTCACTTTTTATTTCAGATCAGAGCAGCTGAGTGTTCATAGGTGAGCACCTGGCACGATGCCTGGGAGAACACAGAAGGCCTCTCAAAGATCTGTCAAATAAGACTGGGGTCTTTAAACAGCAAATACTGTCATAGAACAGCCTCTAACACCAGCTAAAAAAGTGCCTCCATTTAAACCAGCTGTGAACTCCTCATGGAGTGCACAGGCAGGACACGTGGTTGCCACCGAGGCCTCTGTGGGCCAGAGCAGATAGGGTGAGTGTGTCTGAGAAGTCTGCACTGTAATGACCCCCTTGCTGCACAGTCCTAGAATTGGGTTGCGCCACATAAGAGCAAAAACAGGAATTGGCTATATACTGTTTCAGCTTCAAGAGGCTTTCACTTTGAGCGTGATTCCATTTCTCTCTTATCCAGGACTTGACAAGTAGCACCGTACCTCCAGCAAGGCTGTCCCTCAGCTGCAGGTGAGAGCACGGCAGTGTACAACTCAGGCTTGCAACAGGCTGGAAACCCAAAACCGCAGTGGGAGGAAGGAGGGTGTGTGGCCGTTCTAAGTCACTGAAATTACTGTTCTCTCTCCCCGGGCCATGTGGGGGTGTCCCTGCTCTTATTTCTCTTTCCTGCATTCACCCTTTAGGAACCAGAGGTGAGGAGCACAGTTTGACAGCTAGGGCAAATGGCAAGGAGAATTTAACTGCTAAAATTGACAGTGGTGGTAGTCACATGCCGCCTGAGAGAAGGCTCCCGTGAGATCCTTGCTATAGGCAGAGCCACTGAAAAGTCATAGTGCAGTGGGTCCAGCGGTTCCCCAGTGCTCTGTGAAGTGATGAACCAATCATGTCAAAAAAATGAACAGAAGTATAGCCAGCATTTGTGAGAGTTTTCTTTTTGAGCAGCTATTTTGAAATAGTTTTCTCTACAATTTTATAATTTTTATAAAACCAAACTTTATACAGTATCTTGCTCATTAGGTTACCATGGGGAATTGACTAGAATCCTTCTATGCAGTTGTCTGTGAAGATGTGTGGCACAATGCCAGGCTCTAGAAGAGACAGGAAATAAATAGCACGTGCAAGATGCTATACGTCGTTTACCAGCTCCTTCTTGGTCCTAAGTAAATAAACTATGAGAAAGTGAGTATCAGTTCTAAACAGGCATAATTGCTGGTTCCTGGTGACTCTTTGTTAAAGCAGTTAGCCAAGGGCCATACATCCATATACTGTGATAGCGTGATGAGAACATAAGCATGTTATATAATTTCTCTGTATTCTTCTGAATGTTTAAAGTACAAGTAAAAAGGGATAACGCTATGCTTTAAAAAACACATTGAGAAATGACTGTTTTACATGAGAATATCATCTGTCTGATTCAAACTAGAGATAAAGCCACCTTTTCCCCCCTTGCCTTTAATCCACCTCAGAAAACACCAAATGATACATTTCTTCCTCTTCCTTATTTATTTGCATGTTTATTTTAATAACTTCATTGAGTTATAATTTACCTCCAGTAAGTTTACCTATTTTAGGTGAATAGGTTGATGAATTTAGGAAATTATACACAGCGATGTAAACACCTCCATAATAAAGAAAAATAGAACATTTCTACACCTTTAAAAATTCCTTCACGTTCCTTTGCGGTTGATCCCTTCCCTTAATACCTGGCCCTGGGCAACCTCTGATGGGCTTTCTGTCACTATAGCTTTGAGTTTTAAAAATTTTTGTATAAATGGAATCATACTCCGTATAGTCTCCTGTGTGTCTTCTTTCACTTAACATAATGTTTTGGAGAGACTTATCTATATTGTTTGGTGTTTTCGTATTTCATTCCTTTTATTGCTTTAGGGATAAGTATGGATCTATTAAGTAAGAGAATATAAGTTCATATGTGTGTGTGCGTGTAAGTAAGGTGGTTCATGCGAGCATGTCCTCTCCTCACCACTCCACTTACCGACTGCTCAAATGAATTAAGATGTCTCTTCATAACTAACACATGCCTCTTACCTTTTGGCAGTTTAACTATAAAAATTTGACTTCCTTTATTTCTTTTGCAAATTAGGGTTATACTTAAAACTTTAAATATTATTTGTATTAGGCAATTTGATTATGATATGCCTTGATACAGTTTTCTTCATGATTTTTGTGCTTGAAGTTTGTTGAGCTTCTTTTATCTGTGGATTGATGGTTTACATCAGATTTAGAAAAATTTTTCGTCATTATTTCTTCACATACTTTTATTCCATCTCCTCCCCTTCTTGTCTCCTTCAGTGACCAGCTCATTGGTCCATTCATCCTTCCTTTTTTTCATTTGTCGTTTTTCTGTTTCATTTTAGGTCATATTTCTGTTTTGTTTTAGGTTGTTTCTATTGCAGGGTCATCAAGTTTTCTAGTCTTTCCTTCCACAATGCCTGGTCTGCTCTTGTTCCCATTTAGCATGTTTTTCATCATAGGCATTGTAGTTTTATCTTTGGAAATTTTATTTAAATCTTTTTTTTTTTTTAATTTTCTGTGTCTCTAAGATGTTCATTCTTTTTTTCTAGCTTCTAGAACATAAAGAATACAGTTACAACTTTTAGAGTCCCTGTCTGCTAATTTTATCATTTGTTGTTTCTGGTCTGTTTCTGTTAATTGGTTTTTTTTCCTCATTGTGACTTGTACTTCCCACTTTGTGCATGCCTGGTCATTTTTAAAATTGAATACCAGATGTTGTGAATTTTACCTTTTTGTGTGCTGGATTTTTTTTTTTTTTTGTATTGCTATAAATATTCTTGGGCTTTGTTCTCAGATGTATTAAATGACTCTGGAACAGTTTGATCCTTTTGAAGTTTGCTTTTAAGCTTTGCTTGGTAGGATGAGCACAGGCTTTAGGGATACCATCGGTAGCCTTTCTCAGTAATCTTTCTGATGCCCTGTGAATTATAAGGTTTTCCACTCTGACTGGTGAGATTAGGCAGTATTCCTGGTCCCGTGTGAGGCTCAGGGATGGTTTCCTTTGCTTCTCTCAGTTGGTTCTCTCCCTGTCCTCAGATAGCTTTCTTACGTCGAAGCCGCAATCAGTACTCAGTTGAAGACTTGGGGGGACCATCTAAGATCTCTGCGACACTCCCTCTGTGCAGCTCTCTTCTCTCTAGTACTCTGCTGTATGAGCTGCAACTGCCTTGAGAGTCTCCACTCTATCTTCTCATCTCAGAGAGATGCTGGGTTCCTCCTGGGTTTTCCCTGCCTGCAGCCTGGCCTAGAAACTGTCTCCAGGCAGTAAGGTGGGCTTACCTTATTGGCTTTCCCTCTCTCAGGATCATTGTCCTGTGCTGCCTGATGGCCAGTGTCCGAAAACCATGGTTTCCTATATTTATTATTTTTTTTTCAGTTCTTTAGTTTTCACCGGGGAAGGTAAATCTAGTCCTTGTTATTCCATCTGCACTGGAAGCAGAAATCTCAACCTACTTTTAAAAACTTTTAATGAAATATTTTTAGCACACAGACAAGTGTATTGATTACTCAGATAGCCATGACTCATTTTTATAGTTTTGTCATATTTCTACTGCATTTTTAAAAACAGAACATTGCTAAAATCCTCTCTCTCTCTCTCTTTTGGTTTTTTTTTTTTGGAGACAGAGTCTTGCTCTATTGCCCAGGCTGGAGTGCAGTGGGGTGATCTCTTCTCACTGTAACCTCCGCCTCCCAGGTTCAAGTGATTCTTGTGCCTCAGCCTCCGGAGTAGATGGGACTACAGGTATGCGCCACCACACCCAGCTAATTTTTGTATTTTTAATAGAGACAGGGTTTCGCCACATTGGCCAGGCTGGTCTTGAACTCCTGACCTTGGGTGATATGCCCACCTCGGTCTCCCAAAGTACTGGGATTACAGGCATTAGCCACGGCACCTGGCTAAATCCTCTCTTCTTGATCCTATTCTTCTTTACTTTTACAGAGGTTGCCAGTATTCTGTATTTGATAATTGTAATTTGTGTGTGGACTTAAAAAAATAGTTTTACTACATATATATGTATCCATAAGTAGTCTCTGTTAATAGTATAATCTGAAGCTATAAAACAGTATAATGCTGTACCTATAATTCTTCCATTTTCTTTTTCTTTCAGTGTTTAAAAAACGTTTATCCCTATGATACATATAGCTTTGGCTGAAAGGTACATTCCACAAGAATAAGAATCTTGGTGTGTTTTGTTCACTGGGATATTCCAAGCATCTAGAATATTACCTGGCATGTTGTAGGCCCAATCAATAATTGCTGGATGAATGAATTAATTTTAAGTGCTGTATAGTACTTGACTGTGAATATGCTACAGTTTATTCTCCTGTTCATGAATGTTTAGGTTGTTGTACCTTTTTATTTTTTTCTAATATGGACAATTCTGCAGTGAATGTTTTTGCTCATGTCTCCTTGTGCACATACATAAGAATTTCTTTTAGCAAATACTGGGTGTTAGGGGTAGGCACTTCTTCAACTTAACAGTACCTTGTTGAGTTCCTCTGCATGGTAATAGTATCAATTTATAATCCCACCAGCAGTGTATAAGAATCTCCATTTCGGTTGGGTGAGGTGGCTCATGCCTGTAATCCCGGCACTTTGGAAGGCCAAGGTGGGCAGATCACCTTGAGGTCAAGAGTTCGAGACCAGCCTGGCCAACATGTTGAAACCCCGTCTCTACTAAAAATAATTAAAAAAAAAAATTAGCTGGGCATGGTGGCACAGCCTGTAATCCCAGCTACTCAGGGAGGCTGAGGCAGGAGAATTTCTTGAACCTAGGAGGCAAAGGTTGCAGTGAGCCAAGATTGCACCACTGTACTCCAGCCTGGGTGACAGAGGGAGACTCCATTTCCAAAAAAAAAAGGAATCCCTATTTCTCCATATCCTCACCAACATTTGGTATCATCAGATATTTAAATTTTTGCCAATCCTATATACATGAGATTACGTTTTGTTTTACTTTTGTTTTTGTTAATAACACATATTGTTTTTCCCAATAGGAATTCGATGTCTTCTTTCCGTCCTGGAAGAGGACATAATGATAGTCGGAGGACTGTGTTTTATACCAATGAAGAGTGGGAACTTTTAGACCCAACCCCTAAGGACCTAGAGGAGTCCATAGTACAGGAAGAAAAGAAGAAGCTGACCCCTGAAGGAAACAAAGGTATCAACATACTTCCTGTTGTCTGTCATTCTCTGTACTGCCATCTGTTAACCACCAGTGATGTGGGAGACATATTATCAGCAGGTATTTCGAGAAGCATAAGGACCAATGGGGGCATGCATTTTCTTTGTCGGACTTAAAACATAAAGGCTTAAAAAATTATTTAATAAATGTTATAAGAAATAAATGACTGTCTAGTCCAATGGCTCAATTTTTTGGGGGAGATAGCACACTTGGAAGTCATGATCCTCTTTATGGAAGTATTGATTTTAAAAACTTTATAGAAATTTGAAATGTACACAAAAGAGAATATAGTCTCATGAATTCTGGTGTACACGTCATCCAGCTTCTACAGTGTGAACTATGGTCTCTCTTCTTCCTTCTCCGTCTCTAAGCTCCTGCTCCTCCCTGCACCCACTGTCAACTGGATTATTATTGTAGGCATTAATCCATTGCATCTGCAAATGCTTTAGTATGTATCTCTAAGAGATAATGACTCTTTAAAAAAATTATAACTACAACTTATTTATTATATTTACAGTTACAATAAATCCTTAATATTATTTAATTGCAATCTACAACTGCATCTGCAAATGCTATATATGTATCTCTAAGAGATAATGACTCTTAAAAAAATTATAACCGGCCGGGCATGGTGGCTCATGCCTGTAATCCCAGCACTTTGGGAGGCTGAGGGCGGGCAGATCACGAGGTCAGGAGATCGAGACCATCCTGGCTAACACGGTGAAACTCCATCTCTACTAAAAATACAAAAAAATTAGCCGGGCGTGGTGGGGGGGCGCCTGTAGTCCCAGCTACTTGGGAGACTGAGGTGGAGCTTGCAGTGAGCTGAGATTGCGCCACTGCACTCCAGCCTGGGTGACAGACCGATCTGTCCCCAAAATAAATAAAAAAAATTATAACCACAACTTCTTTATTATATTTACAGTTACAATAAATGCTTAGTATTATTTGATTCCTTAATTGTTCCCTAAGTGTCTGTTTACAGCCAGTTTGTTCAAATGAAGATTCAAACAAGACCCACACATTGTATTTAATTGATGTCTTCTTAGGTCTCTTTTAGTCTAAACAGCTCCCTGGCCTTTTTTCCCTTCCCCCTCCTTTGCCACATTTGTTGAAGAAACCAGGTCTTGGTGCTGAGGAGTCTCCCATGTCTGGGTTTGCTGATTGTATTTCTGTGGGGTCATTTAACATGCTTCTCTGTCCCATGTTAATTCCTGTATACTGTCAGTTAGAGCCGGAGGCCTGCCCAGATTCAGGGTTGACTTCTGATTCGATAGGAATGCTGTTTTGGTGGGGAGATGGCTGCGTGCTTCCTATCGCATCGCATCTGAAGCCACATCGTGTCTGGTTTTCTCTCTTTTGATATTAAGATTGATCAGGATTTAGGGTTGTCATCCTGATCCATTCATAAAATTCTCCATCAGCCTTTTGCCTGATGCTTTTAACAGCCATTTACAATTCTAAATTTATTTATTTATTTTATTTATTGAGACAGAGTCTCGCTCTGTTGCCCACGGTGGAGTGCAGTGGTGCGATCTCGGCTCATTGCAACCTCCGCCTCCCGGGTTAAGCGATTCTGCCTCAGCCTCCTGAGTAACTGCTACTACAGGTGCCCACTACAATGCCTGGCTAATTTTTTTATTTTTAGTAGAGACAGGGTTTCATCGTGTTGGCCAGGCTGGTCTTGAACTCCTGACCTCAGGTGATTGGTCCACCTCGGTCTCCCAAAGTACTGGGATTACAGCCGTGAGCCACCATGCCTGGCCACAGTCCTAGATTTATTAATTCATTAGGAGGATATTGATATTTTAAACATAAAATAACAATAAATAATTTTGAAATTCCACCTTATGCCTGATTCTAGCATGGGCCAGCAGGAATAGGGTGCAGGATTTGAGGAAACCTTTGTTGCGAGAGTAAGCACTTAGGAAAGGAAATATTTTTTCTGTCTCCTGGAAAAGGACTGTCATGATTTGCTGTGAGAGGGAGCTTACCTGTGCTCCACAGGATCCTGGTGTAGAACCCACTGGCCCAGTGTGACATGGTATAGAATGTGGCCACGCTGAATGTGCTGAATTACCTAATGCATGGCAAGGCCAGTGAGAGTGCCCAGAAGAGAGGCTCAGTATGAGCTGATAATGCTGCCTGGAAAAAAAGAGATTAAAACTGGGGATTTGGGTTATTGAAAATAAGTACTGTTGGCTGTGACTTCCAGTAGAGACTGAGGGTGAAATGGAAGGATGAATGTGAGCAGGACTGGGGAGGAAGAATCGGGAGTGCTTAGTGAGTTGGGACGGGAGGAGAAACTCCCTGCACCATGGAGACTGTTTTCTTGATGAATGACAGCCTTCTTAGCCCTCTGCCCAGCCCTTCATCCCCTTTGAGAGGAGTTTATGTGATAGAGAGGGAGAGACAAAGATGTCACTAGACTTTGATCTTACTCTCTTCATGGGTATTTCCTGAAGTGGCTCCAAGAATCAGCCCTCCAACTTGTCCATGTTATTCACAGAAAGTGAACTACCCTTCCTTGTATTTTCCCCTATCTTTAAGTAGACTTTTTATTGATGTATAACATACAGAAAAGTCCCCAAATCAGAAATGTATAGCTCAGTGAATTGTCACAAATTGAATACACCCATGAAGCCAGCACTCACTTCAAGAAAGAGGACGATGCCAACACCCCAGGAGCCAGCTGCCACCCCCGTGCCCTTTCCAGTCACTACCCCGCCCCAGGGAACCACTGTACTGATTCCCAACAGTGTAGGTTGGTTCTGCCTGTTTTCTAACTTTATATAAATCACGCTTATATACTCCCTTGTGTCTCCTCTTTATAATGTGAGTATATATATTTCAATCTATCTACACTAAAATTTATTTAGATCCCATAGTATTTTTTTTTTCTTTTTTAGTGATGGAGTATCTGTGTTGTCTAGGCTGGCCTTGAACTCCTGGGCCTAAGCTATCCTCCTGCCTCAGCCTCCAATAGCTGGGACCACAGGTGCATACCACTGTGCCTGGCCTGACAGTATTCCCGAATACTCTTTTTTTTTTTTTTTTGAGACGGAGATTCGCTCTTGTTGCCTAGGCTGGAGTGCAATGGTGTGATCTCGGCTCACTGCAACCTCCGCCTCCCAGGTTCGAGTGATTCTCCTGCCTCAGCCTCCTGAGTAGCTGGGATTACAGGCATGCATCACCACGCCCAGGTAATTTTGTATATTTAGTAAAGACAGGGTTTCTCCATGTTGGTCAGGCTGGTCTCAAACTCCCGACCTCAGGTGATCCACCTGCCTCGGCCTCGCAAAGTGCTGGGATTACAGGCGTGAGCCACCATGCCCATCCCCAAATACCCATTTTTTAAGAAGGGGAATCTAGTCATGCTTTAAAACATGCATGTCTTAGTTTGTTTTATACTGTTATAACAGAATACCATAGGCTGGGTAATTTATAATGAACAGAAATTTATTTGGCTCATGGTTCTGGGGCTAGAAGTCCAAAAGCATTGGCATTGGCATCTGGGGAGAGCCTTTGTTTTGTGTAGTCCCTTGGCGGAAGGCAAGAGAGAAAGAAAGCAAGAGAGGGCGAGAGTGAGCGAGAGCCAGGGGACCAAACTTGTTTTTATTGCAAACCTGCTCTTGTGATAACTAACCCACCCTAGTGATAACACATTAATCCATTCACAGGGGCAGAGTCCTCATGACCTAATCACCTGTTATTAGGCCCCACTTCCCAATACTGTTACATTGAGGATTAAATTTCCAACACATAAACTTTGGGGGACACATTCAAAGTATAGCAATGTTTGTATGTTAAAAAAAAAAAACAAAAACCAACATACATTTGAGTGTTTTTGGTTTTTTGCTAAGGACAAATTAGCAAAAATAGGATGCTTAGTATGTCTTAGTTTTCCATGAAAAATGATCCTGTGATACAGTCTTCCAAGGAAGGATCCAGTGGGGGGAATCAGTCATCTCTGGCTGAAGCATGTTGGTTACTATCTAGAATGCAGTGGGGGCAGAGTCATCAATCTCCTGTAGTTCTCAAGGTGGTGGATGCCAAACTCCCTGGAGGATGATTTGTGGGGATGCTTTATTTTGTTATAGTTTCCAAAAGGAAGATGTGGTTTTTGTTTAAAATACAAGTTTTGGCCGGGCGTGGTGGCTCACGCCTGTAATCCCAGCACTTTGGGAGGCCAAGGAGGGAGGATCACGAAGTCAGGAGATCAAGGCCATCCTGGCTAACACAGTGAAACCCTGTCTCTACTGAAAATACAAAAAATTAGCCAGGCGCGGTGGCGGGTGCTTGTAGTAGTCCCAGCTACTCGGGATGCTGAGGCAGTAGAATGGCATGAGCCTGGGAGGTGGAGCTTACGGTGAGTTGACATTGCGCCACTGCACTCCAGCCTGGGCGACAGACCAACACTCCGTCTCAAAAATATAATAATAATAATAAAATATAAGTTTTATTTTTATGTAGGAGTAACTGGCTCAGGATTCCCCTTTGATTTTGGACGTAACCCCTACAAAGGAAAGCGCCCTTTGAAAGACATAATTGGGTCGTACAAAAATCGTCACAGCAGTGGTGATCCTTCAGGTGAAGGCACATCAGGCAGTGGCAGCGTCAGCATAAGGAAGCCGGTCTCCGAAATGCAACTGCAGGTCCAGAGCCAGCAGGAAGAGCTGGAACAGTTAAAGAAAGACCTATCCAGTCAGAAGGTAACTTCTTCTGGCTTCTGTCTTACCCCACCTCAGCAGGCCAAGGACGGGAGGAGTAAAGCCCAATTTATGTTTCCCTGAGTCTTTCTGGGGACAGCTTTGTTTCCCAGGAGTTGCTTTTCCCCTGGAGGTTTCATATTGCCCTGGTGGTCATCTAGGCGCGGCTGCTGTGCTTGATCATTGGTTCAGAGGCGTTTGCATTTGCAAGGAGAGTGAAGATCTCTCAAAGGAGGACAGAGGAGGTTGCTGTCTGCACCCACAGCCCAGTCCTGCCCCTGAGGTTGAATCTCCCTAAACACAGTTTCAGCCCAGAGTTCTTTAACAGTCATTAAAAAGAGTTTCTGCATCCTATTCAACAACAGTTTCCTGAGCTAATCAGATCTAATTGCATTTAATTGTTCAGCAGTTCAGTGACTCTTAGAGCACAGATTTTTTAATACCCGTGAACATTTACTGGATGCCATTGCTAATTACAGTGGACATGTCCATTATTTCCTATTTCCTATTACTGTTCTCTACAGACAGTCTTTATGGAGTAAATATTTTTTTCCTCTATTTTTGAGACCTTCAAGAGGAATTTCATTATTAAAATGTTTCCAGTAAAGTTTCTACATTTCCTAAAATTCTGTCGATTACTCCATGTAATGTTGTCATGATTTCTGCTCTTTCTCCTCTCCTTGCTCTTTTCACCCTTCACTCCATTCTCCTTTTGGCTCCCAGGAGCTTGTTCGACTGCTCCAGCAGACAGTCCGGTCATCCCAGTATGACAAGTATTTCACAAGCAGCCGGCTCTGTGAGGGGGTCCCAAAGGACACGCTCGAGCTTCTGCACCAAAAGGATGATCAGATTCTGGGCCTTACCAGCCAGCTGGAGAGGTTCAACTTGGAGAAGGAGAGTCTTCAGCAGGAAGTGAGGACGCTGAAGAGCAAAGTGGGCGAGCTCAACGAGCAGCTGGGGATGCTCATGGAGACCATCCAGGCCAAGGATGAGGTCATCATCAAGCTCAGTGAGGGCGAGGGCAACGGGCCTCCTCCCACCGTGGCGCCCGTCTCCCCTTCGGCTGCACCTGTTGCCAGGGACCAGCTGGAACTGGACAGGCTGAAAGTAAGAGCAGGGCAGGGGCTCTGGTGATTGGCATGGGAGACCACCGATGTCACCCTAGAGGCCTGGCCTCTGTGAGCTGATTTGGTGTGACAGCAGAACAGCTGCACACTTTTTTTTTTTTTTTTCACAAGTGTAATAGGACTTATCATCAAATAATCATTAATCTTCTGTGGAGCCTCCTTGGGAAAGGAAACTCTTGCTGTTGCTTTGAACAGTTTCAGATCCTTCCCGTCCCTTGCTTTCAGGCAACTAAGACTTCCCTTTCTATATATACCACCCTTAGTACTTCATTATCCCTTGTAGCATGTGGAGGCTGTTTCTTGCCACTCCTGTGTGCATGAAATCACACACAAACAATTTGCACAGCTTGCTGCAGGACCTAGTGGATGCCTGGTTTGGGAGCATTGTTCCTAACAGCTAGTATGGGGTTAGCTGGGGAAGCGGACTCCAGCTTCCAAGTAGGCCTGGGAAGAGGGCCTGTTCACAGTCAGTGCCCCCAACACCCAAGATGGGAGGGTCCTGACACTTAGTAGGAAGGACAGCTTTCCTCCCCGTGTCCCTCTCTGGGCTAGCCCTCAGGCTGGGAGGCTATTTCCTGAACAAAAGTGACCATCCTAGTCATGCCTGGGGTGGTGACCAGCTGATGCGGTAGGAGGAACACACAGCATTTGTGAGAGGTGGGGGCAGCCTGCATTTCTCTTCTTACCTATAGAGAAGCCTAATGATTCAGAGGGGAGGCCACAGGGAGGATCGTAACATTCTTGCTGCCACCAGTTCTTGAGACTTTGTGGGAGAGGTTTTAGGTGGACAAGTGGCCCCCAGGACATGGGGCATCAAGTATAGCCCATTTGACCCCAGCAGACCCCAGACATGTCTGTAGCTACTGGTCTCACCTAGCCCCAAGGCGTCCCTCACCTGGCCACCCTCTTCTTGCAAATAATGTCTCCGAGGGTGTTTGGCTCCAGATGGAGCTTGTCCTTGGAGGGCAGAGGTTTGCTACTGTCCAGGTTGTTACTGAGCATTTGCTTCATGCCTAGCAGTACCTTTCAGGCAATGCATTGAGTGAGGGAATGATGGGCATGCTAGGGACCCTGAAGATAATTCCAAAACAGAAGTAAAAACACTGGAATCATGGCAGCATGGCTGGAATATGTACATGGTCCCCATAGTGACCACTTCTTACTGACAACACCCATTGGATATGTGAGGCCCAGAGGATTTATGAATGAGAAAATCCAAAACAACAATAAAACCTCTGGTCTCAATACTTTACACTTATATCTACTATTTAAAAAAAAAAAAAAATCTGGCCGTGCATAGTGGCTTATGCCTGTGATAGCAGCACTTTGGGTGACTGAGGTGGGCACATTGCTTGAGCCCAGAAATTTGAGACCAGTATAGGCAACATAGTGAAACTCCCGTCTCTACCAAAAAAAAAAAAAAAAAGGCCAGGCATGGTGACTTGTACTTGTGGTCCCAACTACTCAAGAGGCTGAAGTGGGAGGATTGCTTGAGCCCTGGAAAGCAGAGCAAGGCTGCAGTGAGCGGAGATCCTACCACCGCACTCCAGCCTGGATGACAAAGTGAGACCCCGTTGCAAGAAAAAAAAATAACCTTTGTGTGTTTTTTTTTGTTTGTTTTTTTAATAAGAGGTCTTGGTTAGCATTGCCAATGGAAGTTGGGTTTTTTAATGTACACAACATTGAATACACATGACCCTAAATATATACCCATCAGTAATACACATTTTGGGATTACTTAATAAGAGCAGAAATTTTTATTTTTATGTATTTATTTTTTTTGAGACAGCATCTTGCTCTGTTGCCCAGGCTGGAGTGCAGTAGTGCAATCTCAGCTTACTGAAGCCTTAACCTCCCTGGCTCAAGAAATCCTCCAGCCTCAGCCTCCTGAGTAGCTGGGACTAGAGGCGTATGTCACCACACCCAGCTAATTTTTATATTTTTAGTAGAGACAGAGTTTTGCTGTGTTGCCCGGGCTGGTCTTGAACTACTGAGCTCAAGTGATCTGCCTGCCTTGGCCTCAGAATGCTGAGATTATAGGCATGAGCCATTACATCCAGCAGAGAGGTGAAATTTTTATTTTGCAAGTGTGTCTATTTCTGTAGTGTGTAGAACAATACTATAGTGGTGGGTTTCCAGGGCGTGCGTGACACTCGGCAGTGGGGGAGATGTGTGGAGCAGGTTTTCCCGGGGAGTGAGCCGGGGTGTGTGTGGAGGGTATGCTTCGTGGCTGTCTCCACTATGCAGCTCCTTCTGTAGACAGCTAATGGAGCTGATCGGGATACAACGCTGATCAGAACAGGACATTCCCTCCTCTTTTCTTTTTGCAGCATAATGGGTGGAGCGGTTTTGAGCCATGAAGTTTTTTTCCTCCAACATTTCTCAACTTAACAAGTTTAACAATTTTTAATAACTTAACAAGCCTGTGGCCCCAACATATCACAACTGTGAGGTGATGTGGTGACAGTTGATAAAGAGGCAAAGTGGTTGTTAGGTGGATTCCAGACGAGACAGTTGAGGCCTGCCTGGGTCCATGAACTCATGCTTTCTGACATTGCTCTGTTATTGCCAGTGCTGGGGGTCCCTCTGCAATGCAGAAGGTGTTCACACCTCATGCAGGTCTCCTCTGCAGTGGCACTGGGAGAACTGGAAAGGCTGCAGGGAGAAAGAGGGAGCGCACAGACAGAAGTGGGTGTTCTCATGTGTGTTCCCTCATAGCCCTTCAGCTCTAGACAGGGTATGGTTGAAGAAGAAATATTGATTCCTACTTCTGATTCCAGGTTTAAAATGTCTAAGTGGAAAAATATATATATTTAAGATATATTTATTTAAAGTATATTTTATATATTTTTAATTTTAAAGATATGTTTATATATCTTTTTTGCTATTGCTGTTCTTGACCAGTTTTCATGCTTTATTGTCAGTGGATGCTGCCTGTAAAGATTTCTGCCATTTGGAATTTGCTAACTTTTTTTGGTGTGGTCTAATGCTTTTTGTTTCTATAGTATTCTGAGGCAGGAATAAACATTGGTCCTAGGATTTTGCCACCCTAGTGATTTAAGTCATTATTTCTCCATGTTTCCTTCCAATCCTTTTCTGTGTTTCCGTAATTCTTCCATTTTTGAAGCATATGGACTTTCGGATTGTTCCATTCAGCATTGTGGCCCCAGCACTTCCATGTGGCTTTCATTAGCGATTTCAGTGTTGTCCATCCTTTGTGTTATCATTTACTTCATCCTTGTCTTTCTTCCTGCGTTTGCTGTTCGATGAATACCTCCGTGCCTACAGCTTCTCCTGCTTCCAGCTCATCTATGCATCCAGCTATGTGCCCACCCTTTTACTCTGCACGGGTACACAGGCACTGCACTCCTGGGCCTCACAGTTTAGTTTAGAGGCACAAACAGAAAAGCAGAATTACAACTGGAGCAAGCACCAGGAGGGAAGGGGATGTGGAACAGCATGGGATGATGCTTTACATTGAGCATGGCCTCTGGAGCCAGCCCTGGTTGGATTCAAACCCAGATCACCACTTAGGACCTCTGACTTGGTCAGGTGAATTCATGTCTCTGCCTCAGTGTGTTTGTCTGTGAAATAGTGCTTATTTTCCTCATAGGTATTGTGAGGGTTACAGGTGGTAATCCATGTAAAGCCCTCCCTCACACAGTGCCTGGCTCCTCATAAGGTCTTCACTGTTGGGTGTTATTGCTGCGATCATCATCATCATTCTAGAGAAAGTATCTGTAATATAAATGATCAGGACTTACTTAGACTGTAACACAAGTTTTAAGTTAAAGACATACATGGCAGCTGATGTTACTTGCTTTCACTGACCCACCTTATATCACTCAGTCTCTATCCATCACTGTTGAGTGTTTTCTTCAGTTGCCCTCCAGCCAGCTTTCCTTTGGCTGACCTGCCTTTTAGTAATATGTTTGCTTAATGTTTCCAAATATGAGACCTTTGGCCAGGTGCAGTAGCTCATACCTGTAACCCCAGTGCTTTGGGAGGCCGAGGCAAGAGGATCACTTCAGGCCAAGAGTTTGAGACCAGCCTGGGCAACATAGTGAGATCTCATCTCTACAAAAAAAATTAGCTTGCCGTGGTGGCCGTGCCTATGGTCCTAGCTACTCAGGAAGCTGAGGTGGGAGGATCACTTATGCCCAGGAGTTCAAGGCTGCAGTGAGCTATGACCATGCTACTGCACTCCAGCCTGGGCAACAGAGTGAGACCCTATCTCCCCCCCCCTTTTTTTTTTGATACAGAGTCTCACTATTTCACCCAGGTTGGAGTGCAGTGGCATGATCTTGGCTCACTGCAGCCTCCGCCTTCTGGGGTCAAGTGATTCTCATGCCTCAGAAAGGGTAGCTGGGACTATAGGTGTGTGCTATCACGTCTGGCTAATTTTTTTTTGTATTTTTAGTAGAGACAGGGTTTCGCCATGTTAGCCAGGCTGGTCTCAAACTCCTGGCCTCAAGTGATCCTCCTGCCTTGGCCTCCCAAAGTGTTGGGATTACAGGCACGAGTCACCATTCCCAGCCAACCTTGTTTCTTTAACAAAAAAAAAAAAAAAAAAAAAGCTTTTAAGACACCAGTAGAAAGATTCAGGTGAGAAAAGGATGTCCAACATTCAACATTTCAAGTACTTGTCATGACATGTCAAGTACTTGAATTTGCTCAGACTGAGTATGATGCCTATCGAAGTTCTAGTGGGAGTCGGGGCCTGAGACCATGGAGCTAAGAGCCCACTGGTCTGGCTCTCAGAAGTTTGATTTGCAGGCTAGATGGTAATTGGGCAGCTTTCTATGGCTCAGTTCTTCACCTCCAAGATGGTGAGAATGGCTGCCTAAGATTTGGAGTTTTAAACAAGATTAGGAATCTCACATGCCTAGCACGGGGCACCTGTAACCCATCGCAAGTGCTCCGTAAATGTTAGCGATTAAAGGCAACATTGAACCATTTTCAGTTCTTCTGCACTTTATGGGGGAAGTGGTATAATCCCGTGGTGGTTTCTTGTTTGGCGACGGGGAATTTCTGCAGCCGCATCTCTGGGGAACGGCAGCAGTCTCCTGCCTGTGATATCACCAGAGTCTATCTTGACTACCCTGGCCTGCCCTTTGAGCTGTCTTGAACATAATTTCTTCTGTGATTGGGAGATCAGGAACCTCACACACCAGCCTGTCAGATTATAAAAGAGAAACAATTAGAAGCGGGGGGAGAAGAGACACGTTTATAAAAGACTGAATTTGTAAAGAACATTTAGAAGTCACTGCCTCAGAGGTGATTCCGGATTAGTATCCTTAGCAGCTTCTTCAGTTCATTGTTTTTATTATTAGGAAAGTCTAAGGAAGTTTTCTGAGCTTCATTTTCAGTGTTTTACATGAAAACACTTCACCCCCTTTTTGGTTTGCTTTTTGTTGCTGTTGGCTCCTTTCAGCTTTCTTGCTTGGAGTTTCAAGGGCTGAAGCCAACATGACATGTGCCCCACCCCGACCTGCTCTCAAAGTTGGACTCGGCAGAACTTGTCACCAGCTTGTTATGTTCTTTTATAGACAGAAAGCAAATAGGCAAAATTTAACAATTGGCTAATTTAGGTGAAGGCTATATTGTGTTCATTGTACTTTTCTTTCAACTTTTCTGTAAGTTTGAAATTTTTCAATGTTGAAGAATATGTTCTCTTACGTGCCTTATACATTGTAGGTCATAGGATTTGTTATTAAGAGTCATTTTTAGTTATGGGCTGTATATGTATGTAGCCTTTTTTTATATATACTGGATAAGTGAAGATGAGAACCTTCAGAAAATATGTTCAGTTTCTCTAGTTTAAAAAAAAAGTAAGGTATTGCTTTTTCTTAACCACCTCAATGAATATGGAATATGGATAGATAAAATATTTGCATAGATTTAGGAATATGTCATATTTATTTCTCCTGTCATCAGTTGAGAAAAACTACCACAATTAAATAACAATATCTTCTCCATCTCCATTACGGCAATCATGCCTGCCTGCCTTCTACTACTGTAAATGGCCAAAAAGATTAATTGGGAAGTGCCTTTTAACAACTTCTAGTTCTTTTAGAACTTACTCTAACTTAGCAGGGCTATTTGATTGGTGAAGCAGCAAGATACTGACTACATAAGGTAATTAATTAGTCAATATTCAACCAATATGAATTCAGGGATTTTTTTTTTTTCTAACAGGATAATCTACAGGGGTACAAAACCCAAAACAAATTTCTAAATAAGGAGATTTTGGAACTCTCGGCTTTACGAAGAAATGCAGAAAGGAGAGAGAGGGATCTGATGGCAAAGGTGGGTCAGGATAGGTGGATTCTATTACCTGGTGGGAGGTAAGGTTAGGAAACCATTAAAAATAAACATGCTTTACAAAGCGGTTCAACTCCCAGGCTTGGAGAGATGTCGTTACTGATAACAAAATATATTTAAAATATATATAGTACATAGAGCTGTATAGTTAGTCTCATTTTATTATCTCTGATGAAGACAAAGAGAAATGCCCTGAGATGTGAGTTTTTCACATAAACTGGATAAGTAAGAATGAGAAGCTACAGAAAATGTGTTCAGTTTCTCTAGTTAAAAAAAGAACATAAGGTGTTGCTTTCTTTGTGTGTTACCTTTGTTCGTAAGCGTTTTTAATAGATTTTGAAGAAAACAAAGTAAGTACATAATTATAAGGTCCCCTAAATTAAGATTATTTGGGTTTTGATTTATGCTGTTCAGTTTTGTATTTATGGAGATGGTGAGGCGAATGCCTCCTCTGTGAACCCAATAGGGTTGGTGTGAAAGTCCGATATGATTATGGCTGGAAGGGGCTTTGCACAAAGTGTAATGGGACCACAAACATTTCAGCTGTCGTCAAATGAGCTGTAATCAAATGACACTTGTCAACAGCTGTTATATACCTGATAGACTTTTTTGAACAGAACTTGAAGCGTCTTCCCAGACCTTATTCCTGCATGTTTTGTAGGGTATATTTGATTTGTCTGATAAGGTGGCAGATGGGAGCTAGTCCTGGACCACAGTGTCCTAAGAAAGAATGGGTATAGCATGGAGTGGCCACTCATGGGCCATGTGCCAGATGGCACCGAGCTGGACCTCAGTAATTGGCATGTAGCCTGGTTTCTGCTGCTCTCTCCACCTCTGTCCAGAGGTGATGCATTTGTTGGCATCCAGAGGTCTGATTATCAGCACTCCTTCTATAAGGAAGAGAGGAGCCCACTGCAGGCCATTTTAAACATGAAAGGTGGTATGTGGCATAAATTAATTTCTTGTCTTTGCTACAGTCTGTCTCTGGCTCACTTCCTAATAGTTTTAGGTTTGTTGTTCACTGGTTATTTGAGTACCTAAAAGATTGCTCTTCCTGTGTCTGTCTGAATGGAGGTAACCACCACATTCTCTGCAGTATTCTAGCCTGGAAGCCAAGCTCTGCCAGATAGAAAGTAAATACCTGATACTGCTCCAAGAAATGAAGACACCAGTGTGCTCAGAAGACCAGGGGCCCACCCGGGAGGTCATAGCCCAGTTGCTGGAGGATGCTCTGCAGGTTGAGAGCCAAGAGCAGCCAGAGCAAGCATTTGTTAAACCTCATCTTGTCAGGTAAATGTGCTAGTGACTTTTGGGGGTAGTGCACCCCATTTCTGAAGTCCCTTTTTCAACAGCAGGAACCATTCACAGAGAGCCGTACACAACTGTGTGTCTCATTTGGTGCTCATGACAAATGCTGTCAGGTCAGCAGAACAGGTAGGTAATGTCTTCATTCTCCCCTAGTAATCAAGTCATAGAGCAGGGACTTACCACAGGTCTTCTGACTGTTAGACCTATTTTTCGTGTAAGTAAGGGAGCCTTCCTTCTGATCCTTCCTTACTTCAGGAGGAGCCAGTCTTCCAAGGAATAGGAACCTTCTCCTAAAACATAGCCCTGCCCACAGGTGGTTCAAAACAAAGGGGGCCCTTAAGTGGGGAACTGAGCTTACACTACACACACACACACCCCATATATTTTTGGGGAAAGCACTGAATCTGGAAGCCCATGATGGATCTTGGATTAAGAACCCTCTCATAACCTGTTTTCTAAAAAATATGAGACTCATGAAATACTTGAACCAGGAGAAATCTACAGATTCACGCAGTTCAGCCTCCTCTTGTTTCCACGACTCAGGACCAGCCCTGTGTCTAGGCCTTGCTTACTGCAGTCTCCTTGCTTCTCCTGCCCCACCCCTGTAGGCCCAGGTGAAGTCTTGCTTCAGTTTGACATGACCTTTCCCTTCTCTGAGCTTACAGCACCAGCCTGCATTGTTTGGGCTACTCAGATGACAGAAATATGCTCAGAAAGTGCCCAACACCATCTTTACTAAACACTTTTATGGATGTTTGCCATGTGCCAGGAACTTTGCTAAGGGTTTTATGTGCAGAGTTGTACTTAATGCTCAGTGAGGTGTTTATATCCTCACTTTACAAGTGAAGAAGCGGGGTATGGAAGTGATATAACTTGCCCAGAGTCACCCAGCCTGTGAATGGTGAGGACAGGCCCTCAGCCTGGATAGTCGGGTTCCCAGGTGCAGTAGCGCCACCTGTACGCTGGGCATTGCTGCTTTGCTCATTGTGGTGGCTGTTAACTTTTATGAGCTCTTGGAGCGCTTCTAAACGTGCTGTGTGTTCTTCCCATGTGAAAGCGTTTTGTGCTCTTACTATTTATATGTGTGTTCAAATTTTATATATAAGTAGAATAACCATGTATATTGGTTTATTTTCAACTTTATCTTATGGAAAATTTAAAACATACAAAGAAGTAGACAGAATTATGTAACATGTACCCCTGTGTGCAACTAACTTGAGCAATTGTTAATGTTTTGCCAATATAGTTTCATTTTACCTCCTCACTCCCCACGGTTTTTTTTCTGGAATAGTTTAGTTGTGTTGTGTTGTGTTGTGTTTTTTTTTGAGATGGAGTCTCGCTCTATTGCCCAGGCTGGAGTGCAGTGGTGCAATCTCGGCTCACTGCAAGCTCCACCTCCCGGGTTCACGCCATTCTCTTGCCTCAGCCTCCTGAGTAGCTGGGACTACAGGTGCCCGCCACCACGCCCGGCTAATTTTTTGTATTTTTAGCAGAGACAGGGTTTCACCATGTTAGCCAGGATGGTCTCGATCTCCTGACCTTGTGATCTGCCTGCCTCGGCTTCCCAAAGTGCTGGGATTACAGGCGTGAGCCACCGTGCCCAGCCTTTTCTGGAATATTTTAAAGCAAATGCCAGACGTCAACGTCATTCCACCTGTAAATACTTCAGTATGTATTTCTGACTGATGATACCTTTTTACATACTAATCCCAGATACATATCATTTTGAAGCTTATTTCCTTCAACATTATTTTCTGAAGTTATCCAGGTTGATACAAGTTACTCCTGAGCTATTTTGTTTAAGAGATGGGGTCTCTCAGTCTGTTGCCCTGGCTGGCCTCGACCTCCTGGGCTCAAGCAATTCTCCTACATCAGCTTCCCAAATAGCTGGGACTACAGATGCACACGACTGAGCATGTTTACCTTCTTTGTAGAACATCATTGTATGAATCTACCATGGTGTCTTTATTCCTTCCCCTCATGGAGGACATTTACGATCTTTCCATTTTTCCTTGTTACAGTGATGCAAGGACCATCATGGTCCATATTCCCATTTGCCCGCGTGAGAGAGTTTCTCTAGGGTGCAGACTGGAAGTGGAATTCCTAGTGTATAGAAAATACATACCTTTAACTCTGCTAGATCTGATTTCCAAAGTGCTTGAGTAAGTTTACGCTCAGCAGCAGTGTGTGAAAGGCCTTTGTAGTAGTTTTCTTTTACTGGTACAACAAATTATCATAAACATAGTAGCTTAAAACAACACAAATTTGTCACTTAATAGTTCTGTAGGTCAGTAGCCCAACATGGGTCTCATTGGATTAAAATCCAGGTTTAATTAAGGGCTGCATTTTTTTCTGAAGGTTCTGGGATAATTTAAGTTGTTGGCGGAATATAGTTCCTTGCAGTCAGTCGTAGGACTAGGTCACTATTTCCTTGCTGGCTATCAGCTGTGGTTGGCAGCTTCTAGAGCCCTCTGCATTCTTTGGCCCGTGGCCCCTTTTCCCATCTTCCAGGCAGCAGCAGCAGGTCCAGCCCCTCTCACACCTCCCATCTCTCCTGCCTGACATTTCTCTGACTGACTCTTCCACTTTGAAGGGCTCATGAGGATATTTGGGTCCACCCAGATATCCCAAATAATCTCCTTGTTTTAAGTTCTGTAGTCTTAACTGCATTAACATTCCATTAACAACATTCCTGTTGCCATGTAATGTAAAATAGCCACAGGTTTCACTAACTGGGACGTGAACATCCTTATCCCTAATAGCTTATAAATACATTCTTTGTTTTTTTTTAATCTTTTAAAATGATATTTTTAAGCATAAAGTTATACATATGTAGTATATATATGATAAAGAAACATATACATACATTAATGTAGCCAAATTTATCAGTCTTGTTTTTGTGCTGTTGCCTGCGTTTTCTTCCATGTATTTCATATTTTCAGCGTTAAACTGTTTGGGATTGTTTTTTTTTCCCTGTATAGTATCAAGTAGATATCTAATTTAATTTTTGCATATAGATAGCCAGTCGTCCTAGCGTTATATACTGAGAAGTTGATTATATCCTCACTGATTTGAAATGCTTCTCATAGTTCAAAGTACCACATGTGCCTGATTTGGTTTCCAGACTCTCTATTTCTGTTGCATTGGTCTTTGTTGCTAAAACTTTGTCATTTTAATTTTTCCTCTTGTTTTTATCAACAGTGAATATGATATTTATGGGTTCAGGACTGTACCTGAGGATGATGAGGAAGAGAAGTTGGTTGCCAAGGTCCGCGCGTTGGATCTGAAGACTCTCTACCTCACAGAAAACCAGGAAGTCTCCACTGGGGTCAAGTGGGAAAACTATTTTGCAAGTACAGTGAACAGGGAGATGATGTGCTCTCCAGAGTTAAAAAACCTCATCCGTGCGGGCATTCCCCACGAGCACCGTTCCAAGGTGTGGAAGTGGTGTGTGGACCGTCACACCAGGAAGTTCAAGGACAACACTGAGCCTGGCCACTTCCAGACCTTGCTGCAGAAGGCGCTAGAGAAACAGAACCCGGCCTCCAAGCAGATTGAGCTGGACTTGCTGCGAACTCTGCCCAACAACAAACATTACTCCTGCCCCACCTCAGAAGGCATACAGAAGTTACGCAATGTCCTCCTCGCCTTCTCCTGGCGGAATCCAGATATCGGCTACTGTCAAGGCCTAAACAGGTGGGTGCACAGCACAAAATGTTCCCATTTGCCATTAGGCAACTTGTAGGCACCGGTGCTGCCTGACAGCTCCCTCCCTTCCTGGTTGGCCAAGAAAAGTCAATATTTTAAGAGAAAAAAGTAATTGCAACAAGCCAGTTTTCATTACATAGTATCCCCAGTTCTAGAAGAACTGAGAGAAACAAACATGCTTTTAGAAAGTATTAAGAACACAAGAGTTAAATTCATTTGAAACTACTTGGAGTCTCATTTTTTCCTATTCTCATCGCACTCGGGTTTTGATCAGAAGTTTGATTTTATTAGTTTGTAATGCATGGAATGGAAATTGGTGGTCACCCCTTGTTTATGCAGTATACAGGATCTTTTTGTGAATCAAGAGGTTGCCTCAAACAATTATTCAGCTGATTGAAACTTAGCCCTTCATGGACTTAAACTTGTTTCCTTTTAAACTAGAACCTTTAACAGGTCTTGCATACTTCCCTACTTCCATAGGCAGAGGACGCCCAAAAGTCTCTCATGTTTTCTGGGTAATGTAGGTGTTCATCCTCCTGAGCTGTGCAGGGATGGGACAAGACCTCAGGAGGGCTGAGGTTTACTCCCTACAAAGCTCTTCCTGTCACTGGACTTTGCTCTGACTGCCTCTTACCTGGCTGGCGCGCTTTCTGCTTACTGCTGTCCTTGCAGCTGTCCATTTATATTTCTGTGTAATGAAAGTAGGTAACCAAGCTTGTTAAAAATATGGATAGAGGTCCAGTGCAGTGACTCACACCTATAATCCTAACACTCTGGGAGGCCAAGGTGGAAGGATCGCTTGAGTCCAGGAGTTTGAAACCAGCCTGGGCAACGTGGTGAAACCCTGTCCCTACAAAAAATACAAAAAAATTTGTGGCGTGAGGTGGGTCACACCTGTAATCCTGGCATTTTGGGAGGTCGAGGCAGGCAGATCACCTGAGGTCAGGAGTTCAAGACCAGCCTGGCCAATATGGTGAGACCCTGTCTCTACTAAAAATACAAAAATTTGCCAGATGGTGGCACATGCCTGTAATCCCAGCTACTCTGGAGGCTGAGGTAAGAGAATCGCTTGAACCCGGGAGGCATATGTTGCAGTGAGCCAACATTGCACCACTGCACTCCAGCCTGAACAACAGAGCGAGACTCTGTCTAAAAAAAAAAAAAAAGAAAAAAATAGCTGGGCATGGTGGCATGCGCCTCTAATCCCAGCTACTTGGAAGGTTGAGGTGGGAGGATCACTTGAGCCCAGGACGTTGAGGCTGCAGTGAGCTGTGATCACACCACTACACTCCAGCCTGGGCAACAGAGTGAGACCCTGTCTCCAAAAAAAAAAAAAAGATATGGCTAAAGTAAGAATGAAAAAGTTCTGCATGTGTACCTTAGGAATTCTGTAAGCCATGCATGAGCTGGAGTTCTGAGTGCTGACGTTTGTTATGGCTGCCCACAGGCCTTTTTGCTCCTGCTCCATGCCAGGTATTGACCTCCAGGTAAGGGTTTTCTATTTGTGTCTGAAATGAGAGTACTGCAGGAAGAAAGGATTTTAAGCTGGAATGTTATTTGGTTAAGACCTGAAACCAAATAGTTTTCAGTAAGTCATTGTCTCTGGTGGTGAGGATAGGTCAGCCTCTCTGTGTGCCCTCAGAAGGTGAAAGGGACTATAGCTACTCCTAGACAGTCTCCACTTTTAAAAAGACTGTAAGTAGGATCCTGCCTAATAAAGCAGTTTTGTTTTGCTTAAAGCCACCATTCACATTGTATACTCAATCTAAAAATTCCTGGAAGCTGGAAACCCGTGAAACTAAGGGTCTTGGTGAGGACTTGAGTGTGCCTGTTTGGGGTACAGTAATGCTCCATTTATCTGGCATTGTCATGGAATCAGTTTTTTCCTACATAAATGACACTTCCAGATAAGTAAAGCTTTCTCTCTACACCTCCACCCCCACCACTGTTAAAACCTCTGAATTGTAATTCTTTGGGTTTTTTTTCTTTACAGTATTTGGTATATGTTCATGCCTTCTGAGCACCCAGAACTTTAGTAGGACAACTGTAGCCTTGTCTAGATGATGGTGATTCAGGCCTATCATCTGGAATATTGGTGAATTTAAGTGATGTCCTCAAAGGCTCTGTCGCTTTCAGACTCTCTACCCCTTCTCCTGGCACCATCAAGTCCTGTCTCTCGATTTGGTGTCTCTGCTTGCATGTCTTGTTTTTCTCTCCTCTGTCTCTGCCAGTGGTCACCATTCTCCTTTCCATCCCATCCCTGCATACTTGAGACATCCCCTTCCCGGACTTTTTTTCCATTTAATTTGAGATGAGTTCATTATAGTTTTATCTAAGGAAAATATTCTGAGAAATGGCTTCAGGGGTTTTCCCATGAGTGTTGCTCCTAAGCTTCGTGTGATGGGCAGAAGTTTTGGGTTTCAGCTGAGTAGAGGGAGGCCTTTCTCTCACCTCTTCCTTTCCATCCTGCTGCTCCAGATTCCCGCTTGGAGCCATACCAGGGCTGTTGATTAGTGACAGCATGTAAATAGCTGACCCCAGTTTCTGTTATGAACAACAAAGCAAGTGAGACACATGGTCCTCTTCCCCTGCTGTGCATGCAGTGGGCACAGCGCTGTTAGCTCCTCCGGGGTGCCCTCATCTGCAGTGCATTTTATTCTTTCAGCCTGGAAGCAGGATGGTGTTGGGAAAGCTGTTTTAAACTATCCTGTGTTCTTTGTTACTTACATTCACATTTGGATTTTTTGTGCATAAAAGGTTTATTTGGAACTTCTTGATGAACTAAAAGAATCAGCTGCATTTGCAAAAATCTGATTTGTGTGTGTGTGTGTGTGTGTGTGTGTGTGTGTGTGTGTGTGTGTGTGTTGTGTGTGTGTGTGTGTGTGTGTGTGTGTGTGTGTGTGTGTGTGTGTTTTGTTTTTTTTTTTTTTTGAGATGGAATCTGGCTCTTTCGCCCAGGCCGGAGTGCAGTGGAGCTATCTTGGCTCACTGCAAGCTCCGCCTCCTGGGTTCACGCCATTCTCCTGCCTCAGCCTTCCCGGGTAGCTTGGACTACAGGCGTCAGCCACCGCGCCCGGCTAATTTTTTTGTATTTTTAGTAGAGACAGGGTTTCACCATGTCAGCCAGGATGGTCTCAATCTCCTGACCACGTGATCTGCCCACCTCGGCCTCCCAAAGTGCTGGGATTACAGGCGTGAGCCATTGCGCCCAGCTGCAAAAATCTTATAATGAAAACTTTTTTTTTTTTAATGAGGCTGGCTGATCATTGGGAAACAATTTCATCTTTGAACAAAAACCAAATGAAAGTGGGGAAAAGTAGCTTTGCTTCTCAAATTTTAGGAAATGCCCCCCCCCCCCCGGCTTTTTTTTTTTTTTAATGAGACAAGGTCTCGTTGTGTTGCACAGGCTGGAGTGCAGTGGTGCGATCATCATTCACTGTAGCCTCCACCTCCTGGGCTCAAGTGATCCTCCTGCCTCAGCCTACTGGGTAGCTAGGACTACAGGTGTGCGTCACTACTCCTGGCTGATTTTTGGTTTTTTGTTTTTTTAGAGATGGAGTCTTGCTATGTTGCCCAGGCTGGTCTTAAACTCTTGGCCTCAAGTGATCTTCCTGTCTTGGCCTCCCAGAGTGCTAGTATAATAGGCGTGAGCCATTAAGCCAGGTCCTTATTATTCTTTATTGGAGAACTAGAAATAGTTTTGGCCATGAGAGAAAAAGTGGCTTAAAGCAGACGGTCTCTGTGGAGACTGTGGTAGCAGCTGTCTGTGCCTGGGCTCTCATCTTGTCCTCCCTTTGCTTGTAGGTTGGTGGCAGTGGCCCTCCTGTACCTGGAACAAGAAGATGCTTTCTGGTGTCTCGTTACCATAGTGGAAGTTTTCATGCCTCGAGACTATTATACAAAGACTCTCTTAGGATCCCAGGTAGTTCTGAAAATTCTGTGTTTTAGTCACCACTTTTAGAATTGCAGCTGAAATGTGACCTGAATTAAACCTGTGGTCGGGGTCAGGGGTTGCTTTGTGTACGTGACTTCAGAGACTGATTCCTGAAGACAGCAGGCCGCATCTCAGAGGCTGTCCCCAGTCATGGCCTGCTGTTTGTGACTGAGGCCGAGTTGGGCTCATTCAGCCCCCTGCGAACCAGCAGAGACAGACCCGTCCTGCAGGCCTAACATTGTGTTCACTGCCCTGCACTGTCTTCCCCGGACACAGGCCTACCAGTGGGCTGAGTCATAATCCAGGCGTGCTTGGGTGACTGGTGTGTTAGCTTAGGCTCTCAAGAAGCAATGTCAGGCTGGAATGAGACAAACCAGGGACTTCGGCAGTGGGGAAGCCCCTGTGGAGGACAAGGGACAGAGAAGTTCCAGCCCCAGGAAGGGAGGAGGATGGGGAGGAGAGTCCCAGACCCTGTGCGGTGACCACCATGCAGTCCTGAGGAAGTCTGGGCAGGGCCAGTGGGGAGCCCTCAAGCCAAGGGCAGCGACCAAGGCACCTGCCTCCACAGATGGGCTGCATTCCTGCTGCTGCCGCACCCATGCTCTGCTGCTGGGAGTGAACGTGGTGATGCACCAGAGGGGCAGCAGCGGGGCCTGCAGTCACCTCCTGCAGTGGGGGTCTGAGTGGCACATTTCATGCCATCCACACCTGGAGTCTGATGCCAGGGGCCAGGGCAGGGTGATAAGGGCTGGGAGAGCCCAGTGTTTCTGTCGTTGCTTGGGACAGTCCTGGCCCCGGACCAGATCCTTGGCCCTTGCATCATCCCTAGGCTGGGCTGGGGCTGCTGCCGGCACTGGCTTCCCCATAAGCCGGCCCTTCACATGTGGCCCAGCCTCAGGCAGCTTGTCTCTTAGCCACAGCTGTGCCCGTGTGTGCCTGCTCTGTCTCGTGTCTCTTCTCCAGGTCTGTGCCCCCGCCTGGCCTGCCTGCTCACAGCCTCTCCTTGCCCTTCTCCTGCACCACTCGGTGTCGCGAGGCCTGGCCCCGCAGGCCAGCGGGAGGTGCTGGCAGGAGACTGAAGGGTGACGGGAGGGACTGAAGGGGTTTTCCCTCTCCCCATCTCGGGCACTGCCTCTGAAGGTGGCTTTATCTCCTCTGTGCCCAGCTCCTGTCCAGTGGGTCCTCTGTGCCAACAGCTGACCCCACCGACTCCCTTCATTGCTCCCCCCCAGGGTGGCTTTCTGCCCTTGCTATAACTCTGGGCTGCCTCACCGTCAGCTGTTTGGCTTCTCAGCTTTTCACTCACCGGTGTGGCCAGCCCCTGGATGACATTCATTCTGTGACACATATTTAGAGGGACTTCCGTTTTCCTGGCTGGACCCTGAGCGAGTGTTCTTTGCATTTGCATTTCTGCCTTTGGAGGGAGGGTCCTCATTATTGCCTCCTGTTTCCGCCTGTGCTCCTCACCTCTCTAGCTCCCCAGACTGGAAACTCAAGCCATCCTGGACTCCTGCTTCCTTCCCCTGTATCCCTGTTGTCACCATTTCTAATGCTGCCACCTGCCTGGAAGCTTACATCTGTGTCCCCTTTTTGTCCCTCTCACCACAGTGGGGTCACCGGCCCCTCTCCATTACTGCAGTTGCCTCTCTCCTTTCTTCCTACTGCCACTCGCCCACAGCTCCAGTTTAACCTCTATCTCACTCAGGCATTCAGTCTCATCCCTCTGCTGTTGGTGTCAGGGATTCCTCAGGGTAAAGATGCCTTCGAACGCCGCCAGGGTCTTCCTTCCTGCCCGCTGATGGGGCATGTGTTCTCTGGGCATGCCCATCCCCTGAGTACTCTCCTACATAATCCCTCTACTGGAACAACGTCCCATCGCTCATCTCCCTGGGAAGCTCCTGTGCAGCCTTAGCACACAGGCCATCTCCTCTGTGAGTGGTCCTTCCTGCCCCAAGGCAGGCACGGGCCCCTGCTGCTGTTCTCGCTGCTCGGGTGCAGGCCTCCGGGACAGTGGCCACCTGATTGGATCATCCTTGTGTGCCTGCTTGTCCTCCAGCTAGTCAATGATACCTGAGGGCCACAGCCCTGCCTTTCCTTTTTCTTTCTTTTTACTTTTCCTGTATGCCTGGCACCCCACACAGTAAATGTTTGAACTTACATGAGCTACTCTTTGACCAGGGAAAGAGGGTTGGCATTTACTGAGCTCTGGCCCCGTGCCAGCAGCTGTACAACTGCACAGAGGCCTGCACGCTTGAGCCATCAGTATCCCTATTTGACTTGGGAGAAAACTGGGAGCCAAAGACACTAATATGCAATTTGCCTGAGGTGCCACCGATGAGGGGCTGAGCTGGGGTTTGAACTCAGGCCTCTGCAGCTCTGGGCCTAAGCTTGCCCGTCTCTGCCCACTGCCTCCTAGAACTTCACAGGAGGATGGCAAGAGAGTTGGAGCTTTGACCTTCCCAGAGGGTGGGCTTTCACCACAGCTGCTCCATTCAGGTCCCTGTCCCAGTTTCTCAGATGTCAGTGGATCCCAGGAGAAGCTCATCTGGTCTCCCTGTGATCACTGCACTTGCTAATTACCCAAGAAATGTGTTGTTCTGTTGCGTTGGTGTGTAGGAAATGAACAGCAACAGGAAGAGGCAGCAGTCAGTTGGGTGGGATTAGAGGGTCAGTAAAGAAAGTTTTGTGTGTTCATGGGCACCTGAAAGCTAATAGCTTTCAAAGACTCAAATTTAAAATATCAAATGACTCAATGTTTCAGAATAAGAAAAATGAAGCATTGATCTTTCTTAATTCCATTGAGGTGTGGTCAAGCACATTGGTTAGGAACTTGGGGGGAGGGTCACATGTAGTAGGTCACAACCCAGGCCCTACCTCCTATGAGCTGTGGAGCTTGGACACATCATTTAACATCTCTGTGCCTCAGTTTCCCCATATGTAAGATGAGAGTAATACCCCCCTCACATAGATTTTTGAGGTTGAATTGAGATGATGCATTAAAAAAAGTTGAATGTAATGCTCAGAACATTGTAAAAACTCAATAAAAGTTGGTAGTATTGTTATAGGGGAAGACCTATTTTAAATGCCTGGATTTAAGATAAAATTTGCATCATATTGTCACATAAACATAAATGTAAAATCTAAGGAGACTTTTTCCCCGCTGACTATACAAGTAATAGATGACCACTAAAGAGAAGTCAGGCAATGTAGAAAGATGTTAAGAAGAAAATGAAAATTACCTGTTATTCTACCAACTTGGAGAACCATGGTTAGCATTTTGATGTATTTCCTTTTGCCTTTCTCCCTCTAGTTCATATAGGTATCCAAATTGAGAGCACAGTGTATCCTGGCTGGTTCACATTATAGCATGAGCATTTTCCCATGTCATTTTATACTGTGTACCCATCCTATTTGGTGGCCTAATATTCCATCAGGTGGGTGCTAGAATGTGTTTAATTACCCTCCCGCTTATCGATGGCCATTGCGTAAGGTGGCTCTTCTGCTTTTTTTTTTTTTTGAGATGGAGTCTCGCTCTGTCCCCCAGGCTGGAGTGCAGTGGCGCGATCTCGGCTCGCTGCAAGCTCCGCCTCCTGGGTTCACACCATTCTCCTGCCTCAGCCTCCCGAGTAGCTGGGACTATAGGCGCCCGTGCATAAGGTGGCTCTTAAAACGCGGATAGCTTTGTGTGTGCTGTCAACCCTGAGCACTGGGCTTTGCCAATCACTGTCAAACTGCCTCCTGCCAGAACCAAGTGCCCGAGCCCCATGCCCACTGCTGCTGCAGTCCACATGCTTGTCAGCTTTTCCATTCATTCCATCCTTTGAGTGCATGTTCTGTGCCAGGACCTTGCTAGGTGCTGAGGACACAGAGATGAATGACACAGTCATTCCATGTCCTCCAGAGCTCAGTGGAGGAGGGAGCTTGAACAGAGGCCAGAGTAAGCGTTCCCTGGCAGCCTGCTCCACACCAGCCCTCCGCCAATCACCCGGGCAGCAGTTGGGAGAAGAGATGTGTACAAGGATTTTCTCCCACATCAGGGCCAGCTGATATGCGCCTCCCTCTTGGACGTCTGCAGCTGGATACTCCAGGCTGAATGAATTACATCATCATTAGCTGGTCTTACAGTGAGCTGTCCATCCCCCTTGCCACTTTACTGCTCCTTAAAGGCAGCTCCTGGCTGGGCATGAAGTATGGGAAAATACATACAGTTAACCCTTGAACAACGTGGGTTTGAACTGCATGAGTCCACTTACGTGTGGATTTTTTCAACCACACACGGATTGAAAATGTAGTATTCACAGGACATGAAACCCTCTTATATGGAGGGCCAGCTTTTTGTGTATACACCAAGGGATGACTATAGTTGTTTTTTACACTATGGATAGAGAAATTGGTTTAGTAGGTTGGTACTAGGTTTTTATTTTTATTTTTTTCCCATCAAATCCAATTGATTAGAATTAAAAGCATCAAAGTGTAGTCCGCTGTGTGAGATTAAGTATTGTTTTGTGAAACATTTGTTTCTGTTTTGTACACGTGCATACCAGTTCACGTGGAATAGGTGATGATTGAAGATGCATGTTTTTTGTGAGTCATAGACAAAGGCTAGGAAAGCCCCTGGCTGACAGGATAGCATCTTGACTCTTCAGCGTGATGAAGGGGTGTCTGTGACCAGCTTCTGCCTGGCTGTGCTGCCTCACCTCCCAGCCCTCTTGCCTGGAAGCCTGAGCTCTGGCTGTAGGAGTGGTTTCTCCTCAGGGCTTGGCTGGGACCTGTCCATGGTTCCACAGGGCTGTATGAACACATCGTTACCAGGGCCTGGCCATGATTAGGATGGTCCACGTGTCTGGCCTTCCCTTCTCGTCTTTTAACTCCTTGAGGTCAGGGTTGAACCTTATTCAACACTCTGCCCAGCACTGGCCCCATGCCTGACACAGAGTGGCAGTAACCAGGTATTGCTCGTCTGTCGTACGTGGGTAGTTTATATAAGCCTCGTTTAATCCTCATAGTAGTCCAGTAAGAGAGAAGTAATTAACTATTTTCCAGATGAGTCACAGAGCCGTCTAGAGCATAATTTGCTAAAAGCCACCCAGTTAGTAAGTGGTAGAGCTGAGATTCAGACTCAGGTCCATGTGATGCTGGAGTCCTCGCCACCCCCACTGCACATACAGCCCAGCAAATGTTTGTTGAATGGATGTGGTGATGCTGCTTCCTTTTTGACTCAAGACTCCTATCTGCCCAGGATTCTAGTTTGTGGCCCTTTGTGTCAACGTCTCCTGTACTTACTTGTGGATTGGCAAGGCTGACTGTCCCACCTGCTCCTTGCAGTGGCCTATTTCCCAGGGCATTTTGAGTGCAGGAGTTGGTTTCAGGTTACAGACTCCTCCACTCCCATGCCCTGTGGAAAGCTTGCTGTTTAGCGGACCCTTGGTGTATACCTGCAGTGCACGAGGTCAGTGCTGCTGGAACGTGGTAGTCTGGCTCCGTGATGGGCCCCACAGCACATTTGGAACAGTTGTGCTGCTGTCACTTGGGCTCCACCCCCCGACTGTCAGTGTCTTGCCTGCTCGTCTGCTTACCCAGTGACTTGGCAGTCCCGATATACTTCTCCCCTTTGTTCCCTCTTCAGGTGGACCAGCGGGTGTTCAGAGACCTTATGAGTGAGAAGCTGCCTCGGTTGCATGGCCACTTTGAACAGTACAAAGTCGACTACACCCTCATCACTTTCAACTGGTTTCTGGTGGTGTTTGTGGATAGTGTCGTTAGTGACATCCTCTTTAAAATATGGGACTCTTTCCTTTATGAAGGACCAAAGGTGAGTTAGCTCAGCTCAGCTATTTTCAGATATACACACTTGAAAACCGTCAGCAGCGTTGGTGGCGGTAGAGCGGCTGGCTCACCTGGAACTTGTGAGGGTTACGACGGTGCCCAAGGGATCTCAGCACGGCCTGCACTAGAGCTGGGTCCAGGGTATCAGGAAACCACAGTCATTTGTTCATGTATCAGAAACATTCAACTCACATCAAGCCCTGTGATAGGCGCTGGGAGCTGTGGCTTACAGTTTGAGCCTGAGCCTCACCATCTGTCAAATGGCTGGTGGTGTTACCCCATCATATGGAGGAGGAGATGGAGGCCCAGAGATCTAATAAGCAGGGGATTGGGGGACTAATAAGGGGGACTAACTCAGGGGAGCCAACTTCAGAGTCTCACTGCCCATGAGCCTCCCACCCGCTCTGTTGTATGTTTTTTAAAAATCAGTTTTTGAATAAGGAATATATTTACATATTAAACTCTGATTGTATAAACGGGTGTATGTAATGGAGTGGAGGCCCCCCTAGTCTTCTAGTTACTCTTCTCAATTTATTCTATACCTTAGCCGGGCACAGTGGCATGTGCCAATTGTCTCAGCTACTTGGGAGGCTGAGGTAGGAGGATCATTTGAGCTGAGGAGTTAAAATATAGCCTGGGTAACATAGCAAGACCCAGAAAACAAATTCAATTAGAGAAAGTACAGGCCCTTAGATACGGGGAAAGCAGTTTGTTCCAAAGCTGCTTGAACTTGCAAGACTACCAGGAGTCCATTCCCTCTAACCTCTAATGTACTCCAAACACAAATTAAAGAAAAAAAAAAAGGCCAGGCACAGTGGCTGACACTTGTAATCCCAGCACTTTGGGAGGCCGAGGTGGGCAGATCATGAGGTCAGGAGATGGAGACCATCGTGGCTAACATGGTGAAACCCCGTCTCTACTCAAAATAAAAAAATAGCCAGGTGTGGTGGCGGGCACCAGTAGTCCCAGCTACTCAGGAGGCTGAGGCAGGAGAATCACTTGAACCCGGGAGGCAGAGGTTGCAGTGAGCCAAGATTGCACCGCTGCATTTCAGCCTGGGCGGCAGAGCAAGACTATATCTCAAAAAAATAAATAAATAAAATTTAAAAAAACTCCTTCCCTATCTTCAAAAGTGCACTAGTTGAGATGGAAACAGCCTCTGCAGGTGGGACTTTCTAAGAGTTTCAGAATCAGAAAACCTTGGTTTTGGTTTTATTTTAAAATGATTCCTTATGTTTGTTCCTTATGCTTTATTGACTAGAAGTGTTCTCTGAATATGAAAGGATTCCACAAAGATCTCCTATAAGGAGATTTTTGGTTTGGGCTGATGTGTTGTTGAAAACCAGCAGGGTTTATTTTCCTGTAATAAAGGAGTCTTGGCCTAGCCAGTGAAAATTGCCCCTCAGGTCAATTGTCTTTCCCCAGGGCAGGGACCATGAAAGCCATATCCTCCTGTCCCCAGTAGGGCCAGCACCCCCCTGCAGTCCAGGCTTGTGCCTGGACTCACAGGGTTTTTCGACTAACAGATTTCCCTGTTTATTCCACAGGTTATTTTCCGTTTTGCTCTGGCACTTTTTAAGTACAAGGAAGAGGAGATTTTGAAATTGCAAGATTCGATGTCTATATTTAAGTATCTCCGCTACTTCACTCGCACTATCCTTGATGCTAGGTGAGTCCTGGGGAGTTCTCAGATGTCAAGGAGAGCAGGAAGCCTGGCCCCGGCCTCCTTGAGAGCAGCCTGTCCTTGCTGTCTTCCAACTCAGAGCCATCCCAGGTGTACAGTGTTGGAGAGGGCACTGCTTTCCAGGGAAAAGAGAGCAAGGGGTGTGAGCCCCAAGTAGCCTTACCTAGGAGGAACTGAGATGAGGATTCTGTCCTTTATCCTACAAACATAAATCCCACCAACCAAGAGCAATAGTTTCATTTGTCTAGAAAGCATTTACTGAGTACCTGCTTCGTGGTAGGGTCTGTGCTGGGCCCTGAGGATGACAGATGGAGAGTAAGGCCTGTCCTGGAAGACCGTGCTGGGGACACTGTTGCGCATCATTTGATCCATGCTGTGGTAGAGGGAGCCCAGGCCGGAGAAAGGCTGAGTAAGCTGGGCAAGGGGCAGCAAGGAAACAGTATGGGGACAGGGGGTCCTTCAGGAGTGGTGGTGCACAGCTGTGGGGCACATGTGTTTGGGGAAGTGTGGAGGCAGCTCAGCCTGGCTGGTGCCAGTGTGGCTGGGCCATAGCAGAGCTGGGCTGTCAGGGTGCTTGCAGACTTCGCTCAGGACTTGAGGCTTCATCCTGAGCGCTGGGAAGTCCTGCAGGGTTAGGCAAGAGACAAATAGGTCAGATTGGGGCAGGACTGGTGGCTGTTAGAGGGCTCTAGGGAGAGAGGTGGTGCCACAGATGGAGAAGGGGGGTAGATTGAAGAGAGGGAGGGAGGAATTTGACTTGGAGGACCCCTGGGTTTCTGGCCTGGGAGACCAAGTGTTCAGGAACCCTCCCTGGCCACACGGTCATTGCCTGTTCTGGGCCACCCTCGTCCATATGTCCCCTGGACCGCAGCTTTTGGCTGATCTGACCCTGAGAGCTGATTTGGACAATGGGAGCTGAGGTGCTGGCTGAGGCCATGCCAGGCCTCCTGGAGGTCGTCGCTATTTTCAGCGTCTTTTGTTGGGGAGTGGGTTTGTAATAGTTTCGTGCTTACTAATAGCACCAACAACAGTGCCCTGATTTCTGCCAAATGAGGAAGGATATGGGAATCATATTTGCTGGGGAAAGTTTGGTTCTGAGTGCTGGGGTGAACCTGGAGGGTTTCTGTTCATCTCGTGTTGGGTCAAGATTGCTGAGAGTGACAGGGAGTGAGCTCGCCCATGCTGACAGCTAGGGCTGTGTTGGGAAAGCCGCTGCCCTCGGTTCTGTACTGGGTCCCAGGCGCTGCCAGGAGCCGAGGCGAGTGGGTGTGGCTCTGGCGAGTGCCCGCCCCTTCCCTGGCACCGCAGGCTGACCTGGTCCCTCCCATGCTGCTGGGCCTTGCATGGTCCTGCAGCGCCTCCTTATGAGCGGCTCGCGGTACGGTCTCCCCTGCAGCTTGCTTTAGAAAGCGGGGTCGCCACACCAACAGGTGCTTTAAGGAGTGCCAAGGCGTGGTGGCAGGCTCCCCGCTGTTACCAAGACTGCAGGGGCCCATAACCCGCCTCTGGGCTGGAGCCTCAGTGTTTTAATGACCTCCCCAGACTAGTGGTTGCAAGGAGGCCAGTCCTGCAGCACAGCGATTGGCCTTCAGAAACACAGGGAGGGAGTTGTGTGGTCAGCTGCATTCAGGAGATGGGAGTTACACAGGATTGAACCAGGTTCTGCAGCAGGATTTCTAGGAGCCTTTTAAGGCGCTGAGCATCGTCTCCCAAATTTAGCTGACTATGGGGCACCTTCTCATCTCCTAGCGGAAACTTCCAGGCCTGAGGCAGAGGTGGGGTCTGGCTTCCCGGGTGCCAGCCTGGGCCGAGGGGCCTCTCTCAGCTCCTGACTGAGGAACAAATGAAGAATTACACTTCGGGCTCGCGTTCTGCAGCACAGGAGGGTTGGGCACCGTAGGTTTGGGATTGTGGGGGCTGTGGGCTGACAGCTGTCGGGGAGAAAGGACTGGTGGTGGGGACCCTGTGCCCTGTTCACACGGATCCTCCTCCCGCCTGCTGGGGCTGGTAGCCCAGTCTGCAGAGCCAGGCAGGAGGCAGAACCTGAGAAATCCACACGCGGGGACCCCTGTGCTCGGGCCTTCCCTGTTCTCTGGTGCTTCCATGTTCCAGAACACACGCTGGGGAATTCGGAATATAAATAAAGCTGGCCTTTCTGACCTTAAGCCTCTGGACGAGAGTTAAGCATGTCCAGGTAGCGGGTGTTTTGAAACATAAAAGGTTGCACCCTCGTGTGTGCCTTGTGTTGAAAGGAGCCGACGCAGCTGACAGCAGCAGGAGCAAATGGCCTGCGCTGATGGGGACAGGCAGGAAGTCCTTTGGGGCATTTCTGTTTCATCACAGCTTTTCCTGGGGCTGCTGAGTCTGTTGGGCCTTTGGTTGACAGGAAAGCGCATGAGCCCATGTTGGTGGATACAAAGCATCTGGGGCCTGGCAGAATCCAGAGAGGGGAAGAAGGTGGCCCCAGGAACTGGCTTATTTTGTGACCCCCCCAGAGACCAGTGTGCTGACCCATTAGTGCTGCAAATCCATAGCCAGGCCTCAGGACAGCTTTTGGTTTTGTTTTTATTAAGCCACTGACCAGTGGTTAGGAGCAAGTGGATCACAACCTTAACATTTTTATTGAAAATTGGAGCCTTGACCTGGGGATAATGTGAAACCCATGAGCTGCACGTTTCTCTGTAGACTGCATCTGGACACTTGTCACATTGCTGACTGGGTCTGACAGTCATCGCCAGGACTGCCTGGGCCTGTGTTCATTCCCAGTCAATGAGTCCTGGGACACAGACGTCCCGGACTCGTGCCCGGTGCCAGGCCTCATGCCTGCCTGAGGATGCAGACACACCCGCACCCGCCATCACCATGCAAGTGCCGGGAGCTCTTCTCAGCGCTTATGTGTGGGAACTCGAGTAATCTCACACCCTAGGAGGTGGCACTACAGTGTGCAGATGAGGAATCAGAGGCCAGAAAAGGGGGTGACTTCAGTCACGCAGCAAGCATGTGGCAGAGCTGGAGTCCAGGCCATCATTCTGAACCTGCCCCTGGCTGGGCCTTTGTTCCTTGTCACCTCTCTGCAGAAGGTGGGCCTCGTCCCCTACATCAGGCCCCCAGCCTGGCCAGCGCTCTTCCCACCCTGCCCCAGGCCACCTGCTGTGCCTGTGAGGGCTGTGTGTGAGCACTCACTCAAGCCCCACTGATTCTCTTGTCTCTCCCGTGTCCTGCGAGGAAGCTGATCAGTATCTCTTTTGGGGGCCTGAACCCTTTTCCCCTACGCCAGATCCAGAACCGACACACCTACCACTTGGAGAAGTTCCAGCTGGAGCTGACCGAGCTGGAGGCCAGCCGTGAGGACTTCCTGCGTGAGCGGGACACCAGCCCTGACAAGGGTGAGCTGGTCAGTGACGAGGAGGAGGAGGATACCTGAGTGGGCTCCGGGACGCTGCTCTTCTTGCCTTCACAACCAAAATGTACCCAAAGGGCAAAAACACACTCAAAAGCCAGAATGTAGCATGTGTGGCCTCTGGGGATCTGCTGGGCAGATGTCCCAAGCCAGGCTGCACTTCCTCATTTCCCACTGTGCAGGGGCAGGGGTGGGAGGTCTAATCTGTTTACAGCCATTTCTGTGCCATGCTTTCGGTTACACGTATCTCAGTCACGCTTTCTGCCTGATTGGTGGATCCTCGGGCTGACCAGTGGCTATTTGCAAGAGCCTGTTTCCAGCCTCCGTCAGCCTGTCGGTGTTCTGACCCTCTGAAACTTTGCTTTGCTGGGCATCTCCCCATGTTCTCTCTCCTGTACATAGTGAGCAGTGCTGTGAAGGATGCCCACTGTGCTTCAGGCACCTGTAGGCCAGAGGGTTGCTGCCTCAGGCATAAGGTCGGTATGAAAAGGGGCTGCCTTAGAAAAGCAGGCACATCCCTTGTTCAGAAATAGCCACTGTAGAAAGCCTGTGAACCTCCCACCAGTGGCTTTAGGCTGCCAGCCATGCCCCATTTCTAGAATAGCCTTTGCTCTTCCACACGCAACCCTTCCATCAGTGGCTCCCGGCCTGCATGGGGAGAGCCTGGCTGCCCAGACACCCACCCTCACTTCTCATGGCCCGCCTGCGTTTGCAGATCACTGGGCTGCTCTGTCCCCAGCTTGCCCCTGCCTGGCATGGCTCTGTGAGATTCTGTGGAACGCCCTTCTTGACTTGTAGAAATCATTCACCAAGTACGATGGGACGGGATTCCAAGTAAACGATGGACCGTCATATTGCAAAACAGGCCCACGCCTGGGCTGGCCTTGGTTGAGGGGATGGAGGAATGTTTTTGGGGGTGCTTTGCAGGGCAGTGGTGCAGCTGCAGCATGAACGCTCTTGGACAGCTGAAAACCGTGGCCTCCTTGGGGATGGCCAGTGCTCCTGGTGTCTCCTCCACCTGACCTGGGCTGTGCAGGAGGCCGGCTGCCAGTGCCCGGGGCTGGGAAACTTTTTTGCTTGGGGCCCAGGCTTGGGTGAGCTCTCCCAGATGTGTGCCCACTCCACCACTGCCTGGAAGCATCCTTGTTCTTTGCCAGGATGCAGGGTTACTGTTGCCTCTGACACAGCAGTTTCTGGGAACTCAGAGGACTGCCTTTCTGAGGGCTAGGGAGAGGCTTTGAGCAAGGAGCTTATTTTTGCTTAATCCCTCTAGACCATCCCTGATGCATAGATGTGAGAGGATGTTTTCTGGCACAGTGTTATGAAAATACAAGAGAAATGGTCTCAGTGGAATGTTTCATATCACCCGAAAAAAACCGGAAATCCTTTGTTGATACGAACACACTGAGATTAAGAATTGAAGCAATGCAGTTTTAAGAAGTACTTTTTTCCAACTTTTTTTTGCTGTCAGCTTTCTAGCAATGCCACGGTGAAGTTGGCGTTTGAGCACATGCTAGACTGAGCTCCGGCTTCATGGCTTTAGTGGAGTTGGTTTATGTTTCACTGGGTAGAGGGAGCTGGCCTCTATATTTAGCCAGAAGCCTTTGCCTCTTTTCAGGCATCAAAAATGGGTTTTGTCTTTGTCGTTGTCTTTGAGAGCAGCAGTTTGAGGTCTGACTCCTTCAGTTGTCCTGTGAGCTGGGCGTTGCAATCCGCTTGAATCAAGTGTTGGAACCCTCCACCCCTTAGCCCATCGTGAAACGACAGCTGTCAGCCAGGGGGGTGGCTGCTGAGGAGGTGCAGCAGGAATGGGGCTGGGCCCGTGGGCCGGCCCCAGCTGCCCTCAGGTTTTACTTTCCAAGCCGATGGCCCCTGGAACATGCCAGCACACACTGCCATGTCCTGGGGCTAAGAGCTGCCTTTAGGGACAGGCTCGTGTTGTCCAGTTTGCCCCGAGAGATGCACCTGACCAGGGGCCCGTCGTGACTGCAACCCACAGTGGTATGTTAGTGTTTCCAGGCAGTTGTCAGCAGCTGCCGGACAGTGTGTGTGCGACAGCAGGAGAGTTCCTGGAGGAAAGGGACTGGAGACGCTTTCTCAGAGGTTCTCCTGCCTGGAATCAAGTGACACGTGTCCAGAAGGCAAGAGAGGGCAGCTCCGCCTAGTTCCAGTTTAGGAACAGGATGGAGCCAACTCCTCTTTCCAGGACTGTGGGCCTCACTCTTTCGCACTAACACTTTCCCTCCCTCACGTCACTGAGGAAAGAGCTGCTCTGTCTCCTCCAGTGCCCTGGAGGTCCCTGGCCTCCACTGGCTGCCATGACAGGGGGCCCTTCTGGCAGGGGCTGCCCTACGCTGCTGTTCCTCCTCCGAACCTTCACCCCAACACCCAGCCCGTGGCCCCTGCAAGGGGGAACCTTGCCAGCTGGGAAACCCAAAGGCCTGTCCAAATGCGCGCACCAGGACTGAGGGGAGCTCCCTCCCCACACCTGCTGGGAATTGCCAACTTTTAAATGGATGGGGCTTTTCATGGGTTGAACCTCTGTTCATACTTTTGTACACTTTCACTACAGTTTATATTTTTATAGGCTATTTTCTCAAGGTGTTTCTAGATTCCATATATCTATTTTATATAACAAGTTCTTATATGTGACTCCCTTGTGTGTATCTGTGCCAGCCTCAGCCTCCGAGTTGCTCTTCCCTCTGGCCCTGACTCTCACTGACTCACCGATGTGATGTGCGGGCCCACTTCTTACCCCAGGTAGCCTCGGGCGCTGCCTGTAGTCATGCTGACAGCTGTACAGTAGCCGCCAAGACTGCTGACAGCTGGAGACGGTTCTGGTTTCAACTACGGTATGTCGATATCTGAAGTATTCCAGACGGATCCTCGGTTGGGTTTTCTAACTATATGTTTGTATTGCACAGATCCCCACCTGCCATCCTATAGTGTTGTCTTCCCGTGTGTTCCGGGGCTTCTGGGCAGCTGGGCCTGGCCGGGGAAGTCCTTGCAGGTGGGAGGCCATGCAGAGACCCAGTGTGTGCCACTGAGCGTCCCACCGCTGCTGGGCAACTGGAGGACTGCAGGGGGCGCCAGGTGACTCTCTCCTTTTATATCACAGCAGCTCCTGTGCTGACCTTCAAGTTACGTTTTGGAACTGTAATACTAAAGGAAGAAATAAACTACTAATTTGTATAATATTCTGCTTTGAAATTCAGTCCTAGTCACTAGTGATGGGGCTCACCCCAAGGGCTTGGAGGGTGGGGCAGGGCTTATTGGTGTTGGGGGGTGAGGAGGGGCTCTCTGACCTTCCAGCCTGGCGTTTCTGGGTGTCCCTGCCCTTGGCTTACCCTGGGGCGGGTGTGTCAGGATGCCTTTGCCAGCAGGGGCAGCCTTGGGAGGCCCAAGGACCATGGCCAAGCTGCAGGTGTGGGCTGGGGGCACCGAGGTGGGAAAGCCGGCAGCTGGAGACTCCCTGTGTCCGGATAACCCCCCACCCAGCCACAAAGAACAGGCATGCCTCCTTCTGCCAGCTGTGCCATGCCCTGCCTGAGTCACAGGCTTGTCTGTCTCCTGCCCGGGCTGACAGCTCAGGCCCAGCTGCCACTGGGGACACCCCCAGCCATCAGTGGAAAACACCCAAGAATGATGAAGACCAAAGGGGTTCCCATAGGGGTGTTTGGGGGTGGTTCCAGCAAGGATTCCCAGACAGGGCAGGCCAAGGCCTGGCAGGCTTTTCTCTTCTGGGGACATGGATTCAGCGAGGCTGGGGGTTCCTGAAGTCACGCAGCACAGCAGCGGCAGCAGAGCTGGGACAGGGACTGGCTTGGTGTGTGGGACAGGGAGCGGCTTGGTGTGTGGGTCAGGAGCAAGTCGACAGGCCCTGCTCCCCACCCCTTGGAAGGGACTGCCACCAGGGGCCATTCTGACTAAGGCCTGGGAAGCCATTACTCGGAGTGTGGGTCCCCAGGGTCTCGGGCCAGCCGGGCTGCTGCAGACAGACAGGAAGCACGCCTGATGCTCCTCCACCCTCGGGCAGCACAGCGGGGCTGGGACTCACACTAGCATGCCCAGCAACTTGCTTTCCTGCGTGAACTCTGGCAGGCGGACCTCTCTGTGCAAAGCCGCCACTGGGGCCTGCTCGGGGCCCTCGCCCTCTTCCACCTGCTGAGGGTGGCCTGGAACTTGGAGGTGGGCAGTCAGGGCCTAGGGTGGGCCTGTGTCACCAGGGCGTGTGCCCTTGGACCAGTTACTTCCTCTCAGAGCCTTGGGCTCCTCTGAGGATGGGGCTTGTTGGTGTGAAATGAGGTGAGCATGTTGAGTTGGGGAGCAGCAGGACACGCACCTGCAGGCAGCCGCCCTGGCCACACTCCCTCCCTACCTTCCAAGTCCTGGGACAGACACTAGGGCACAGCTGGCAAGCCTGCTCTCCTCTTCTCCGTCCACTTTTTGCAGAGGAGTCAACAGATACAACAAGGCTAGGGAGGTGCCCCTGGGGGCCCCAGTCCCCATCACTCCAAGGGGCAGTCCCTGCAAGTGACAAGGTGGGCCCAATCCCTGTGGAACAGGTCTCTGAGGACCACAGAGTAGGGCCCCAGGGAATGCTGGGAGCCTGAGCTGGAGGCAGGCAGCAAGTAAGGGCCAAGCTGTGCCCCTGCCCAGAAGACCTTCCTGCCCCCAGAACCCCAACCTCTGCAGACAGCCCTCCCTGGGCAGCAGCCCCCCGGCTTCCAAGGCCCGTGCCTCACCTGACGCCATGCTCTCACGGACTCGTTTGCTGATCTGTACCCCGCAGATCTGCCCCAGAGAAGCAGGTGAAAAGCCGTGCCTGCCGAGGTGCTGCAGTGGTGGAGTTTTGGGCAGAGGGGTCGGGGGAAGAGTTTCTCACTTTTAAGATTCCCCAAATCCAAGATGAAGTCACGCTGTGCTTTGGAATGGCAGATGCTCATTTATGTAAAATAATAATAAATGTTACACAAACTGTTAGAATAAAAAAATACCTTTCTTGAGGGGGAGGAGGTCCTCAGCCTACCGCTGGGTAGTAAGAGGGGGTTAGCACCATTAGGGCGCAGGGGGCGGGAGCTCCGCCACAGCCTGTGGTGGGCCCTGAGGTCTGTCAGTCGGTCTGTGCATCCTGGCACGGTCAGTGGCGGGCAACCCGCTGATGGCCTCGGGAGCGGGCGCCGTGGCTGGGCGGAGCACAAGCAGCAGCACTGGGTACGGACTGTGGGCAGCGGGCAGCTGGCAGCGGCCCAGTAGGTGCAGCGTCTTGCAGAACCCGAAGGACAGGCGGTCCCGCTCACAGCCTGGAGTGGGGCGGGGGGGGGAGGGGCAGAGGAACATCAGAACCAGTGGTTTGGGGTACCCAGAACCTGGCTCCCCACCCCAACCACCTTAAGGAGGCTCCAGCAGCTCCCCACTAAGCAGAGAGCCCTGGTTTCTGGAGCGGCTCCCGAACCAAAGTTGCACGTCTCCAGCTGTTGCTGTTTCTGTCCCACCTGCTCATGGCCAACCCCAGGACTCAAGAACGGGCACTGCTATGCTGTTTCTGGAGGAAAGGTCCGGAGACCCCACCCTGACCCCCTCACATGCCCATGAAAGAGCCTGCCCAGGGTGACACCCTGCCACCCCATCTCCATCCTTGCTCATCCCTGGTGTTCCCCGACAGATCCTGGCACAGAACTGCGGTCCCAGGGGCCTCCTGCCAGCCTGCAGCGGCCTCTGTCCCTGACTCCCACCACCGCCCCCTGCCCCAGTGCATCTGTCCTGCCAGACCTCCATGACCACCTCCAGCCACAGGGGCTGTACACAGCCTTGAGTTCTGGGTCATAGGGTCCCATCTCCCAGGCCAGCCTCCCACTTCTCAGGTGGGCCACGAAGCCTAGAGTGAGTGGGTCTTACGGGCTGTCAGTGGAAACCAGGGACTGAGCCGGCTGCAGGCTGTGCTTGTCAGGGCTGAGGCTTGGCTGGGCCCTCCTGCCCCATGGTTATCAGAGCTATTTTGGGATGTGGCTTGTTTCCAGCCTCCTAGCCTTGCTGCTGCTGCTGCTGCTGCTGCTGCTAAAAAACCCCAGGCCCTGCTTACTCCAGCAGGAGGAGCAGGAAGGCAGCAGCCAGCCCTGGGCCTGGGACATCCCCAAGGCCCGGCAGAGGGCATGAGGCAGCAGGCAGGCTCCTCCACTCCAGCTCCAGGCAGAGCTCCAAAGTACACATCTGCAGGCCTGCATCCTGGTCTCCCTGGGGTGACCTCAGACAAGCTGTTTCACCTCTTGGGCCTCGGTTCTCTCCTCTATCAACCCCACCTCCACAGCAAACAGATGTGGCCGTGCTGTGTCACTGCAGTGAGCACACACGTGAGTTTCCCGGCTTTCCACATGTCCCGCCAACTGTCCCACAGACCAGCAGAACATCTGGGAATCCTAGGTCTCAAAGTCCAGGACACCTCCCCAGCCGCCCCTCCACTGTTCACTGGTGGCAGAAAACTCCTCACTTAGGACAGCTTCTAGTTCAGCCACCAAACCAGCCCCCATAGCCCACTCCCTGCAGCCCACTCACACCTGCCCCTGGGAGACCTTGCAAGCCCAGAGCCTCCTGGGCCATCGGTCCTTGGTTCTAGGCCCCCAGGGGCCTCAGTTCCTGTTCTCTGCCCCATCTGGTCCTCACCCCCGCCCTGGGATCATAACCACCCCGCTCCCTGTGGCCAGCCCTAGCCATGAAGGCGAGAGACGTGGTGCCAGCACCCAGCTCAGGAGGCACACAGAAGTGCTCTGAGATGCTGGCTGGGTGCGTGCTGACGACAGGCAGGACAGGGTGGGGGCACTGCCACTGGGCCTTGAGGTAATGGGGTTTGAGGCAGGAAGGCCACCCATGCCAAAGGCAGGGTAGCAAGGCATGGCAGGGGCCACTCAGCCCAAATGAGGGCTGCCCAGGAGCCGGTGCAGGTAGAGAAGGCTGAGTTGGACAAGGGGAGAAGGCATACCGGGGAGAAGGCATACCGGGGAGAAGGCATACCAGGGAGATTGCAGGAGGCCCCAAATGTCAGCTTGAGTGCCCTGGCTGAGGACTCTGTCCTAGGGTCAGGGGGCAGACAGCCAATAGCACAAGGGATGCAGCTCTTCACGCCACAGCTTCTGGATTCCTTAGACTGCGAGGGTCAGCCCCAGGCCCTCTCCCCGACCTTGCAACTGGGGATGACAGTGGCTGTGGGGGAGGGGAAAAAGCCGCCTTCCCTGAGTACCACCTGGATGCCCATGTAGTGCAGGGCCCTTCATGCCCAAACCTCATTTATGCAAGGATGGGGCTTGGCAGCCCCTTTATTCAGCACATGAAGGCCTTGAGAGGGAAATGGAGCCCAAGGTCACACAGCTGGTGAGGGGATCCCAGGTGACACTCCAGGGCCACACCATTTCCTGTCCTCAGCACTGCTGGGAGCAGCTGGGGCTGCAGGAAGGAAGTGTATGACTGTGTGTGCGTGTGTGTGTGCGCGTGTGTGTGTGTGTGTGTGTCTGTGTGTGTCGGGGGCAGGGGAGGGAGGCCCTTCCTGCGGTTCCATTGCTCACTCTAGGCAGTCCTCTGGCCAGGGAATGGACAGGCCACGGCTAAGGACAGGGACTCACCCAGGCCCAGCTTTCACACAGCCTCGGGGCCATCCCTGGCCTCACTGGGGGAAGACTGAGACCCAGAGGAGAAAGAGCTTACCCAGGTTCACACAGCAACTCAAGGGCCAGGGCCACTCCCTCTTCTCCCCTGAGGCCAGATAGCTGCCTGTGGGATGTTGTGTGGCTGGGACTCCCCTTGACTGACTCCCAGCACAGCCTAGCCTCCAGCATGGCATCCTGTGGCATCAGGATTTTCAGTGGCTCCTGAGCCCAGACTACAGATGGAACCAGCCAGTGCCGTGGGCGCAATGGTTTGACGACCCCATTTCCCCATCACCCTCCCCATCCCACCTCACTTCAGCAGGGAGCCTGGGGTCAGGAGACTCACGGGGAGGCTCGACGGGCTCACAATCCTCAGTGCCACACGGCCGGGAGCTCTCAGGCCAGGCCTCGTGGCCACACTGGTCACTGTCTTCCTCAGGCAGCCCCGTCTGGGTGTTGACACACTTGACCAGGCGCCGCTGGATACCACCGCCACAGGGGGCTGAGCACTGCGGGGAGCAGGGGAGGAATGAGTGTCTCCAGGGCCAGCCCTAGCACTGGGGGCAGGGACACCTCCTCTGGGAAGCCGTCCCTGTGCCTGACTGGCCTGCCCTTGCTCCCAGCCGCCCCCTCAGTGCCTCCTGGAGGACCTGGTCCCATTCCTAGAGCCCACTTGGTGCTGGAACCCCACTCTCGTTTGTGGGATTGGCTCCTGCAGAGGGAAGGGGCATGAGAACCATGGGACAGGCCTCGGGGCTGCAGGGCAGTGAGCCCCTCACATGGGACATGCCTGAGAGGCCTGGTTAGGGCCCCCAGGATGGAGCCCTGATGCAGCAGTGGGCAGAGATGTGGACGAGACACCACTGTGCCCAAGGGACGGGAGAGGACCTGCCGCAGCCCAAGGGCAGGAGGAGAGGAGACGGGTTTCACAGCCAGGGCCCAGCCTGCCAGGCTTCATTGTTATCAGCCCTAAACATGCGCTGAGTCTGTGCCAGTGTCGTGCTGTGCCCAGCCCTGTGCTTCGTTGCATTCCTTCATTTAATCCTCCTGACCCTCCTCTCCTAAGCTGTTCCAATTTTACAGGTGAGAAAACAGTGACCCAGCAAAGCAAAGCAACCTGCCCAGAGTCACTCAGCAGCCAGTGGGACAAAGACTCAAACGCTGGCCCAGCCGACTCCAGGGCCCAGCTCAGGGCCCAAATCTGAGATTTCTGAACCCCTGAGTTCCAAATAGGCCAGACAGAAGGTGTCCTGCCCATCCGAGGCCCCTCTTCCGCCCCCTTCTGCCCCTGACCTTTGCCGAGCTCCCTGGTCCCCCCAAGCTCGTCATTCCTGCCTCAGACTTCACACCTGCTGTCCCCTCGATCCCTGTCCTTGGCATCACTGACTCCTCCCTCGGGTCTCAACCCCAGACCCCTCCTCGGAAGGCCTTCCCTGACATCACAGCACACCGCCCTTTCCTTGTCTGTTTCTCCCTGGCAGGTGTAAGCACCAGCAGGGCGGGGCCTCGTCCAGTGACAGGGCCACAAAGAGCCTGGCTCACAGCACACCCTCCACAGCTCCTTCACCCAACCCAGGACTGACCAGGTCCCACCAAGCACTTGCTCCCTGCTCCTCCCCACAGCCCGGCTCACCTGGCCCCAGGGCCCCACCACCCACTGCGTGCAGGGGTGGGTGTTGCAGGGCCGGGTGGTGTTGGGTCTCAGCGCCTCCTCGCAGAGGCCTGGCTCCGGGCAGGTCACCAGACGCTGCTGCTCGCCACCGCCACAGGCCTCGGAGCACTGGGTGGGCAGGGAAGGAGTCAGGGCACAGCCAGGGTCTGAGGGCATTCCCTCCCCCCATCTGAACCCCCAAGGCCTCACCTCCCTCCAGGAAGACGTGTACCAGCTGAGGCAGGGCTGGGCCCCGCAGGGCCGGTACGCAGGCGGCTTGGCAGGCCCGGGCTGACAATGGAAGGGCTGCAGTGGCCGGAGGTCCTGTGTGTCCACACACTGCACATCCCGCACTGAGGAACCTCCACCGCAGCTGCGGGAGCACTGGAGACCAAGACACCCACATGCAGGCCCACGGGTGTGACCCCGTGAGGCATGTGGCGGGAAAGGCATCAGGCCCACGCCCCAGCCTGGGGGAAATCCCTGAAGAACCCCAGCGAGAGGCCAAGGCTGGCAGGCCCCAGGCAAAAGGTGGCATGGCCAGGGGCTGCCATGGGCTGGGACAGACAGAGAAAGGGAGGAACAAAGGCAAGCTGGTGAAAGACAAGTCCAGATGGGGTCAAAGATACAGAGGAAAGGAGACAGGCCAAGCCAGACAAAGATGAGAAGACTCCCAAGAGATTCGGAATCCGGTGCGATCAGGCACACACACATGCAGCCTGGAGCCCTCCCCTGCCCTGCTGCTCTCGGAACACAGGCCGTGGGGAACCAGGGCTCACCCCATGCCCTGGGGATGCCTGTCCTGGCTCCATCCTCACGCACCTTACTCCAGTTGCCTGAGTGCCAGGTGGCACAGGGCCTCAGGTGGCAGCGGCGGGCAGGCTGGGGCCGGCCAGCAGGGGCGCAGTCTTCATCCCGGCCGGAGCTACAGCGCACCGGCCTCCAGACCGCACCCAGGCCACAGGTGGTGGAGCACTGCGGGACACAGACCCGTGAAAGCCAGGCAGATCCCATCCCCGCCAGGCCTCCACAGCCAGGAAACTACCCACCTAGGCTAGCGAGACCTCAGCAAGACAGGGCCTCTTCCGGGCCTCAGTTTCCTTATATGCAAAATAGGCTCCTCCAGCCCCTCCCAGGAAGACCGTGAGGATGAAAAGTCAAATCCCCCCAGTAACCAGCCGCCCCTGCTCACATGGGACAAAGGGCCTGTGTTCCAGTGTCATCGGTGCAGAGGTGGGGGGAGGGGACCCTGTGAGCACCCCTGACCAGCTATCCTGACCAGCCTCGTCACTTCCCAGAGGCACCAGGGAAGGGAAGGCTGGGTCCTGGTACCAGCAGCCAAATCGCTGGGTATCCCTGCGCAAAACAAGCCCTGTGGGCCTCAGCCTGCTCCTTCCCGCCCCAAAATTAGGGATCTGAACAGAAGCTTGCTTCTCCTGCAGTGACCATCTGGGGACCCAGGGAGGGGGCACTAGCCAGCTTCTTTCTTACAGCTCAGACCCCTGCAGGTCACTGCCGGAGGAGGGTGGAGCCACTGAGGGCGGAGCCAGGTGGCAGTAGGCTGAGCCCAGCCTGGAGGAGCCAGGCAGAGCCTCAGGGAAGCTGCTGCCTGCTGGGCAGGACTGGGCCTGGCAGCCATGCAGGGACCCTCCCCACTGCACAGCTCTCTGAGCCAGCTCCATCCTGGGGCGTGCCGTGCTGCCAGAGTGTGCCTGTCCCTGCCTTCCCTGAGGCCCCCTGTGCTGCCCAGGAATGGGCCCCGGGGTCCCCTCATCCCCCTAATCCTGGGAACCCCTGCCCCGAGGGAGGTGAGACAGACGGCGCCTGTATCCCACTCTGCTCATTTTCAGATGAAGAAACAGTCACCAAGGTCCCGCACAAACTCCCTGCCCGCCCAGCCCACACCACTTGCCTCGCTCCAGTTTCCCGCTTGCCAGCTGGCATTCCTGACAACCAGTGGGTCCGTGGGGGGCCCCACTTCAACCAGGCTGGGAGCCAGCGGCTGGGTCTCAGGGGCTCTGTAGCTGTTGGTGGGGCTGTCCCAAGCTGGCGTGGACAGCAGCCTAGAGCTCAGGGGCACCTCAGGGCTGAGGGACTCAGACTGGCCCTTGGGTCCTGGGTTCAGGGCAGGCTCAGGCGTGTGCCTGAGGCCAGCAGGGTTGTGGGGAGGAAGGTCCCCCACACTGCCACAGTCTGCAGGTCCCATGAGCCTGGTCCTGGGGTTGGGAATGTGGGAGTCCTCAGCTCCAGGGGACTGTCCCTGCCCTTCATCTCTGGAAGAGGGGCTATGGGAGGAGGAGGGGGAGAAGCCACCCCAACAGTGGGCCACAGTTCACTGTCCATGGGCCCCAGGCCACCCTCCAGAGCTGGCTCCCGGGCGACTGTCCCTCCTGTCCACAGCTCTGCCACGTCAGGACTAGGAGAGGAGTGGGTGCTGCCGACCGGGGACAAAGTGGGCAGCGTGGGGCTGGGTCTCGGGGGCAGGTGGGGTGCTCCGCGGCCCTCAGGTTCCTCATCATCCTCGAAAACCTCATTGGTCCTGTCCCGCCATGGAGGGGGCAGTTGGCTCTGGCTGTCCTTGCCAACTGGGAAGTCATTTTGGCTCTCAGGGGCGGCAGGCATCTGCAGGCCATCAGTGGAAACCCTGGGCCGGGGCAGGCTGGGGAGCCCAAGATCTGGGGCCCCTATGGGGGCGTCTTCCTCAGGCAGGAAGTTGATCAAAGGGTTTCCCAAGGGTCTGCTCTGAGGGTGGGGGTGGGGAGCGGCTGGCCTGGCTGGGCCAAGGGCTAGGGGACCAAGGTCCCGGTGCCCCCTCCTCCTTGGCTGCGGGAGGCTCTGTGGCAGGCACGGGGCTACCCGTGGAGGGTGCAGCAGGATGGCTGTGCAGTGGGGGCATCTGATCCCCTGTCCCCGCCAGGTCTAGATCGGGCTCCTCCTGTCCCAGCAGGCAGGGCAGTAGGACAGATCCTCGTGGAAGTTGATGAAATTGTAGTCGTAGTAGAAGTCATCCACAAACACGGGCCCCGGCAGGTCCAGCTCTGGGGCCTCCTCCTCAATGGCGTTGCCCATGGTGCCTGGCTTGGGTGATGAAGCGGGTGAAGGGTGTGGGGCCAGGTGGCGTGGGATGAAGTCAGCCTCGTTGAAGAGCTCGTGGCTGGAGGAGCCGCTGCCTGAGCCTTCAGGGCCCAGTGTGCCCAGGGGTCACCTACAGAGTGGCAGAGAGCAGGTGACTTCGCTGGCTGGCTGCTGGGCCTCGTCACAAGGGACACCGGTGTCATTGATGCAGAGGACATTTTGGCGCTGAGTGCCCTCCCCACATGTTACTGAGCACTGCAGGGGAAGCCAGGGTGAGGGGCTTAGGCTGGGAGGCAGGCTGCCAGGGGACGCTGGGGCAAGGCTGGGTAACCTGTCCACTGCCCGATGTCAGAGTGGCAGAGACCCCAGCCAGCCCTCTCTGGCCCTGCCCAGCTCAAGGCCATGGCTGTGGCCACACTTGCCAGGGGCTTCCTGATCCCTGAGGCTTTAGAGTCAGGGGCTGGACCCTGGAATGCCCAGGCTCCCTCCCACCCACGAGGGCTCCAGGAAGGCGTCTGCCTCCCTGTAGCCGAAGACCAAGGGTGGAGCTGGAGGTGGGCCCCCTCCCATCCCACACTCACCTGAGACCAGTTCCCCACAGCCCAGGTGGCCGGACAGGGCACATGGCGGTTGCAAGGGGTTTCAGTAGGGGGCTGGGGAAGGTGTTCACAAGCGGGTGGCTCCAAGGCACTCTGCTCATCCAGCCCCACACTGCGGATGCAGAGCACGGCCCAGCAGGAGAGGCTCCCAGGCACTGGAGCACAGCTGCCACTCACCTGCCCAGCAGCTGGTGAGGGCACATGGGTGGCATCAGCATGGCATCAGATGGGTGGCATTGGCAGGCTCATCAGCAGGGAGGGCCAGGCTGGGCTTCCAGGGTTTGGGTAGAGCGGAGACTGAGGCCAGTGGATGATTCTCCAGAGCTCCAAGCCCAGGTAAGTTTCCTGCCCTCAAAGCCTGGTGACATGGCACAGTCCCTCCGCTCCTGCCACCCTCCCCTCAGGGAAACTGAGCATGACCTGAGGCTTATTTCCACATCCAGGGACCCAAAGAGAAGGACCACAGGTATCTGGGCTGGCCTAGGCTGGGGTGAGGGGTGACCCGGGGTTGGGGCTTCAGCTTTGGGAAGAGAATGAGAGCCCGGTTCCCTCTGCTCCTCCCCGGAGCCTCCAGGGACCCAGATGCAGGGGCCTGTGGCAGACCCAGGACGCCTAGGGGTGGAGAGTTGGCGGGGGATGGGGGCGGGCTCACCTGGCAGGGCACGGCTGCTCGCTGCACTTCCTCTGGCGGTCATCGGGCCGGCCCAGGGGGTCACAGTGCTCCTCGTCCACGGGCCCTGCCTGCTGCTCCGAGCAGTACACACTCTGCCTCTGCACACCTAGGGGCCATGGGGCTCAGCCTGGGACTGGCACCCAGGTGCCCACCACCCAAGACCTAAAGACACCGTCTCTGCCAGAACCCTCCCAGAACAGCGCTTTACTGCCCATGTCAGGATGAAGGCAGACCTCCACCGTCGCCTCCTCGCTGTCCTCCTGGTTCTCACCCACCCCCTCTCTCCTATGTAGCCTCCCCTCTGACTGCCCCTGGAGGGGTGGCACAGAGTGTGGAAGTTTAGTGGGTTGGGTGCCCAGACCCTCTGCTTCCTAGCTGAGATGCCTGGGCAGCTCATTTGGCCTTACTGAACCTCAGCGTCCTCCTCTGTGAAGTGGGAGCAACAATCCTGCCTCCTCCAAGCCCTGGAGGAAGGACCGCGTGTGTTCTTGCATGTGCAGGCTCAGCCCGTGCCCAGCACATCCTAAGAGCTCGATCCGTGCCAGCTGCTGCTAGTATGCAAACCCAACCATGGTGGCAAGGCCGTCCCACCATCCACACCCTTCCCAAAGGCTCAGAGAACGTCTGGACAAGAAATGGGGCATCGAGGGGCAGCCCCTGCTCCCCACCCCCACACCAGCCTTGGCACTGCTCCTGTCCTTCACACCCTCTGCCACTGCCCACCCTGGGGACTTTGCACAGCCACGCCCCTCACCTTGGACACTCACTTCCATACTGCCTGTTGAAGCCCAGCTGCAGGACCCCCTCTGCTGGTGGCTCTGCCTTCTCTGCTCCACCCCCAGCCCCACGGTCCCGAGTAAGTTGTCCCTCCCCTGAGCTTACAGTCCCACACTCATCCCGCTTTCCTCACCAATTCTGATTTTGTTCAAGGCAGCAATGGGACCTGCTGAAAACACACCCCACTGCTGCTCCCTTGCAACTAGGGGGGTCTGGGACACAGTCCTGGCTCGGGAGAAAAAGACACAAGCCCCTCACTGGGAGTCAGCCCTTTCCCCTATCCTTCTTCCTGCCCAGAACACTGCAAGAGCCCTGGAAGGGAGGACACCATCTGTGGCTAGCAGGAGTGGAGGGGAGGCTGCTATGGCAAGGACGGTGTGGCTGAGGGCCAGTCAGCTCCAGGTGCCGCCAGCTTGGACTGTGCACCTGGGACTTCCTGCCTGAGACAAAGAACCCCTGTCTGTTCCAGCCACCATGGGGCACTTGCCTCTGCAGACGCTCCTAAGTGGTCCACCTGTGAAGCAGCCAATTTGCTGAAAGACAATTCCCCAAATGTCTAGTGCTGCAAATGTATTTGTTGGTTTTCAAGTTTGTCCATTTAAAGACACCCATATTAGGCCAGGCGCAGTGGCTCACACCTGTAATCCCAGCACTATGGGAGGCCAAGGCAGGCGAATCACCTGAGAACAGGAGTTCGAGACCAGCCTGGCCAACATAGTGAAACCCTGTCTCTACTAATAAAAAATTAGCCAGGCATGGTGGCACTTGCCTGTAAATCCCAGCTACTCGGGAGGCTGAGGCAGGAGAACTGCTGGAACCTGGGAGGCGGAGTCTGCAGTGAGTTGAGATCACGCCATTGTACTCCAGCCTGGGCAACAGAGCAAGACTCCATCTTTAAAATAAAATAAATAAAATAAATAAATAATTTTAAAAAATAAAATAAAAAAATAAAATAAAAAATAAAATAAAATAAAATAATAAAATAAAATAAAAAAATAAAATAAAATAAATAAAATAAAAATAAAGTAAAAAATAAATAAAATAAAATAAAATAAAGACAGCTGTATTAGACAAAATGGGTTTCCTAGCTTTGGAAGGTATCTGCCCAGTTCTCCAGATTTCATTTTGTCATAATAGCATTTTAAAGAATGCTCAAATGTCTGTATCTCAGATTCCTGATTCTGAGACCCTGAGGACATTGAGTTTCAACGATGGGAAGACTGAGGGGAAAAGGGGAGGACTAAGAGACAAAGGGGGAGACTGAGATGTGGGGAGACCAAGGAACGGCGGGGGAGACCGAGTTGGGGCAGGAAGACCGAGGGTCATTGGGGGGTACTGGGGGGTGGGGGGGAGACTGAGAGGCATGCGGGGAGACAGAGGGGCGGAGGGGAGACTGAGGAGCAGTGAGGAGGAGACAGAGAGAGGGGAGACTGAGGAGCACAGGGGGAGACAGGGAAATATGGGGCGGAAGAGTCAGAGTTAATGAAATTGCCCTACTTTTTATAAATAGTTCAGGGAAATAAGTCAGTGTGATGAGGGGCCACTGGACTGGTCTCCGGGACGCAGCAGAAATGCAGGCACAAGACCTGCCAGAGCTGAGCAAGGACAAAATCAAGGGGGAGCTGTGTCCCCTGGAGGGAGAACACCAAGAGCTGGAGCATGCTGAGCACGTGCCATGAGCCAGCACCCACCTGCTTCATCCATCTTCCCTCCCAGCGGGCCTGGGACACGGGGCAGTTGCTAGCCTCATCTCACAGATGGGGAACTGAGGCTCAGAGAAGCAAACTTCTAAGCCCATGGTGGCCCAGCAGTGAGCTGGGAGCTGAAACCAGTGTCCCTGACCACAGATGAAGCCCCTGCTGGCGGGGCTGTGCCTCCCCACTTCTCACCTCTGCTGCAGGTGACTGTGCACTTGGTCCAGGGCCCATAGTGCCAGGAGAACTCGGGCGGCGGGACCTCGCCGTGGCCACCTGCCTCCCTGTGGATGGTGTACTCGTAGTGCACCCGGGGTTGCTCTCCTGGAACAGCAGCTGGGTGGGCAGGCGGGGGCCCATGAGCACCAGGTGCCTTCTCCATCCACCCAGTCCTAAAGAAGCCGGCCCCAGCCACCTCTGTGAACTGCAGCTACACGATTCGGACATTTTAAAGATGGGGAAACCGAGGTAGAGGCCGCAGCAGGAGGGCCGGACTCAGAGCCAGGCTCTGTGACTGACCCAGGGCTCACTCCTCCAGGACAAGACCTGCCATGGGGGGTGCTGGGCCTGGGGACTCCGCCTCTGCTCCCCCCGCCTGGGCCTCAGGAGGCAGGCACCTGGATCCAGACAGGCTCCTTGGTGGGACCTGGGGACGTGAGGTTCTCCCAGTTGCCCCTGCGTGCGTATGTGAAGGTGGTCCCTGCCACCTGGTAGTCCCCGTTCCACTGGATGGTCCAGTCACCATTGAGGAAGTACTTCTCTGGGTCCTCGCTCCGCAGTGCCAGGAAGTTGGCAGCCTCGGCCACCTCCTGGATGCGGATCTCGCGTGCGCCGGCTGGGATCAGCCCCACGTCCACATACCCTGTCAGCCAAGGGTTGCGCATAGGTTGTGCCCGGGGTGAGAAGGTTGCTTATCCCAGCCTCCTCCCCTCATGTCTCTCCCCACTTGCCTCCGCCTGCTGATGCCAAAGATTTCGCCATTAGCTTTAAAGTCTGAGCTCCCCAAATTGCTTGTATCTGTCGTGGGTCACCAAAACCTCACAGAGGTGCCACAAATCCTAACCCCATGGCCATGCCCCATCACCCCTCTTGGGGACCTAAACTGGTCTCATCACAAGGCTGGATCCATCCCCTACTCTAAGGGCCGGCTGGCATCTTCTTTCTAAAAGGGCCAAAGTGCCCAGGCCTTTCTCCTGGGACACCCTCCTCATCCCCATGCGGCCTGCTTTTATTCATTCACTTCCGTCACACCCATCATGTGCCGGGCACTACTCTCAGCACTTCACGTGTGTAAGCTCATGGGTAACGGCCCTATAGCATAGGTACTGTTGTCATCCCCATTTTACAGATGAGCAAAGTGAGGCACACAGGGATAGTAATGTGCATGAGCATCCTGCTGGGATATGAGCAGCCTCCAGGGCCAGTGCTTTATCCACCACACTACACTGCATCTCTGGGATGAAATCTAAGCTTCTCAGCCTGGCACTCAAGGCCCCATAGCTGGCCCTGCCTTCCCTTCTTGCCTCCAGGGCTGTGGCACAAGCTCTTTCCTCCATTTGGAATGCCCTTTCCATCTCTTCTGAGTTTTATGATTCAGCTCAACTTCCGCCTCCTACAGGAAACCTTCCCTGACTTCCCCAGGCCAGGACCTTCTTCCTCAGTGCTCCCACAGCCCTCTGGGCCTCCCTCCACTGCACTAGTCACACCAGAAGGTTCTGTTCCTCTGCAGGACTGAGCGCTTCACCTGCATGTCCCCATCACCTAGCACACAGTCAGTACTTGAGCAACATGTGCAAAACAGATCGGAGGTGAGGGTACGGAGCTGGGGGGTCTGAGAAGCTTCAGGAGGAGACTACCATTCTTTGAAAGGCCCAGGGGCCACACACAAGCCGGGTCTCTGGGACAGGAGGACTCCCCATGGGGACAGGTCTCTGCACGTGGGCCAGGGGTCCCCTGACTCCTGCAAGAATCCACCCCAGCAAGGCTTCCCTGCTTAGCCATCTCTAGGCTGGGTGGGGGCCACCAGGCCAAGGACAGGGGCCCGGGGGGAGATGGGGAAGGGGCCACCAGGTGAAGAGCACACCCCTCCCCACAGCGGTCCCACCCCATGCCCAGGCCCTCGGCCTCCTCGAAGGTCCCGCTCACGGTGTGGCAGGTGGAGCCGTTGCCGTGGCACACGCCACAGTGGTCCTCCCTAGCGCCAGAGTCAATCTCGAAGTCACAGCCCACGTTCTGCAACACACGAGGAGGGGAGGCCCCTGGTGCTGGTGGCCAGCCCTCTGTGGCCCCAGCCCCGGGGGCCAGCCAGGGTCAGGAGGAGAAACTGGGGGTGGGGATCGGGAGGCCTCTCTCTGGCCCTGCCCCACCCCAGCTGTGCCTCTGACCCAGGTGAACTTCTCTACCTCCCTAAGCCTCAGTTTCCTCAGATGTGAGACGGGGAGACCCACCCCTCCCTTAAAGGCATGTCGTGAGCATCACAAGAGACAAGAGAAGGGAAGAGTTCTGCAAAGCCCGGGGGCAGGCAGGGGATCTGACATGCCACGGGCTCCTGACCAGCGCGTGCAGGGAATTTCAACGTCAAAGGCACTGGGGGTTGGCACCTCCCTGCTGGTCCTCCTCGGAGCCCAGGCCTTGATACCCCAGAGGCTTAGAGGGCAAGAAGCAGGGACAAGTAGGTGGCTGGGGACATGGGCAAAGAGGAGAGGCCATTGTTGTTATTAAAAATAAGAACAAAAATTGTTACCAAACACTGAGGGCTACTCTTCGCGGCTCAGAGCCCTTCGTGTCACCTGTGCCACCTCATTTAACCCCTTCTATCAGGGAGCAAACCACTGCCTGGGGTCAGCCAGCCAGCAAGAGGTCAAGCCACTGCCTGGGCTCCAGTTTCCTGGCTGGGGCAGTGCTGGTGCAGGCATCCAAGGAGACACAGGGGGGCGAGGCCTGACTGGGAGGGTCCCCAGTGCCAGGAGTGACATACATCCATGGCAGGCTGGAGGCTCCGGCTGGGCTGGTAGCTATCTGCAAGGCTGCAGACTGGGGAGCTAGGGGTGAGCAGCAGCCCCAGGGAACAGTGGGAGTGGCCCAGGCTTGGGTTGGAGGCTGGCCCTCCTGCTTGCATCACAGGGTAACCTTGGACCCACACCCCCACTGCCCTCTGAGCCTCAATGTCTCCATGGGAGGCAGCACTCACCGTCATTGACCACAGGCACCCATGTGTGCAGCTGGCCTACGTGAGTGGCGTCAAAGTGACTGCGCTGGACGTGGCGGAAGGAGGGGCGGCCAGCGGGGCAGGCCTGCAGGTTGCAGAGGCGGAAGCGCTTCCGCTCACCCACACAGTATCTGCCTTTGTATTTGGGCCTGTGGGGAGAATCGAGGTGCACCCCAGTGAGGGCCCAGTGAGTGCTACTGCATGGCCACAGCCCAGAGCAAGCAGCTTCCTCCTGCACCCACACCCCGAGATCCCTGCCACCCAGCTTTGTGCACACTGCTCCCCTCCCTTGGGCTGCCCACCCTGTGGCCCAGACACACCCTCCCTGTTTGTAAAGACCTGCGGGGAGGTGGCAGCAGGAAGCCTGAGCTCTGCCCCCAACCTGCTGTGTGACCGTGGGCAAGTCTTCGGCCACCCTCTGGGCCTCAGTTTCCTCATGTATAAAGTGGGGTTGGGGCTGCCTCTGCAGAGGGCTGTTGAGAAGCTGGGACAAGCTGCAGGCATGACTGGCACTGGCTGGAGGGACTGCTCCGAGTCTCCAGCCCATGACACCAGCATCCTAACAAGCCCTTGAGTCCTCAGCCTTCCTCCTGGTGGCAGTACCCCCAGCCCAGGTCTAAAGGAAGCGCCCAGGGCCCCAGCCAGCTGAAAGGTCTGACTGAGCACAGCTCCTGAAATCCTCCGCATCTAGGCCAGGGTCGCTGGCCCCCACCCAGCTCAGACCTGAAGGCCAGGAGGCAGGGAGGGGCACAGGCCAGTCTTGGGTAAGTAAGTGCAGGGCCCTGGGTGGGGCTGGCTGTGAACCCCATGCCTGCCCCGGGTGGCCTCCAGAAATGAAGATCAGCCAGGTAGTGCCTCGGTCTACAGTACCACTGGCCTGTGCGTCTCACCAGATCTTCACACCTCCCCGTTTAGATGGGGAAACAGAGGCCCAGAGAGGTGAAGTCAGTCACCTCAGGCCACCCCTTCAGTGCTGTCCCATCCTCCCAGCTGCTCCGTCTCATCTCAGACCCTTGTTGTGCCTCTGAGGCCACCAAGCCCCTCCTGCTGACTGCCCACTACAGATGAGCTGCAGGGCTGAGGGCCTGGCCTGCGTAAACTGCATTTGCCCCTGACTACAGCTTTACTGGATGGGCACTGCTATTATACAGATGGGGAAACGGAGGCCCAGAGAAGGGGTGAAGAGGGGATTCGAACCCTAAGCCATCTAAGGTCCGGGGCCCATGCTCTTCCCCACTGCCCTCTCCTGCCTCCTTCCAGCCAGCAACTGCTTTGCCATGTGGCCTCTGATGCGTCTCTCCAGTCTCTGGACCTCAGTGTCCCCTCTCTGCAAAGGGGTCAGCAGTGGGGATCCTGTCAGCCCCCAGAACACTCCTTGAAAGTGACTCAAGGTGGCCTGGACACTCGGACTGACCATTATCAGGACACTTCCAAGAGCCAGGGGCTGGGACAGAACCAAGCTCCTGCAATCGGCTGACTGTCTGGGTCCCTCTGTCCCATTGCCCAGGGCACTCTGGGCCCCACACTCACGTAGGCTGCGTGCACTGCCGCTCAGCGCTCTGTACGCCCACGCCACAGCTCCGCGAGCAGACGGACCAGGCGCTCCAGCCAGACCAGCCACCATCCACGGCCTCGGGCCGGAAGCCCACAGGTACACACTCCCCATTGAGACACCACTACCGAGACAGACGGAGGTAGAGCCAACGCCCCCCAAGCCTATCCAGTCATCCTCACCCTAGTGAGAACAAGGTGGGTGGGAAGGCTGCGAAAGGCACAGAGGGGAAGGATGGAAGGTGAGACAGGCCCCCTCGCAATCATCACAATCATCTGTGACCCAGGCCACAGGGAGGAGCTGAGCGGGGAGTAAAACAGCCCACGTGCTGACTCAGCTGAAGACACCCTGGGGAATCACGGAATCAAGCCCTGGCCCCAGTGCCTCCACTTTGCAGGTGGGGGCTTGGGCTGCAGAGAGTGCGGGGCTCTACTACAAGCACAAGCAAGACTGTGAGCCGGGGCTGACCCCAGGGCCCGGTCACAGTAGGAGGTTTAACCTTTCCCACACCCACCACCGGGACTGGGGACACCCCCCACCGGGTGCCGTCCATGGCTGCTTCCAGCTTGGAGTGACAGGTGGTCCCCACAGAGCACCAGAGTGTGTGGCAGACATTCTGCGAGAAGGAGGGCATGGGCCATACCCTCACACCCTACCCAGTGCTGCTACCCACCCTGCCCCCCTCCCTGTCCCCAAGGGTCCCCCCGGGCAGCCTTCCACATGGCGGGGGGCCCACAGACCCCCAGAGGTCCCTTCTTGTGTGTCTGCTCCCATCTTGCTCCCCTGACCATGTGGTGGTGTGGGGCGCCCGGGGCTGCGCTGCTCAGAGCGGTCCCCAGCTGTCCACACCTCTCCTGGCCCAGCCCCTCCTCCGGAATCACTCCCGTTAGAAGATCACTTCAGGTGATCTCCGCCAGGATAAACAGACCCTCCCCACAGGGCTTCCTTTTCCCTCTTATAAGCCAGCTCCAGAGAGGCGAAGGGACTTGTCTGAAGGGTCACAGTTGGTCCATGGTTGACCCAGAATTCAGAGCTGGGTCTGTAGCCGCCCATTCCTGGCCTCTCCCACAGGCCACTTGACGTCTCACAGTGTCACTCGGGGGCGCAGCCCAGGCCAGGCGAGGTTCCTCCCAGGCTGGCATCCACAGGCTGGTGAGAGCTGTCCCCTGAGCCCTCCTGCCAGGTCCCCACACCCCCACACCCACACCGGCCCCACTCACATCCATGTCCTCGCAGAAGGCAGAGTAGGCCCCGTACTGGAGGTGGCACTGGTGGCTCACATCATAGAGGACACCAGGGGGGAACCGAGGGGAAGTCGATGATGTCCTTGGCAGGAGGGTCGTCCAGGCACAGGCCCCACCCACGGCTAGAGATGGGATGGGAGGATGGAGCGGGGTGCAGCCTGTGAGACCCATCGGAGAAGCCTCGGTGGGGCCGGGAGAGGAGGAGAGGTGGGAGGGGGCACAGAGCCCTGCAACTGTAGGAAACTCCAGCCTCCGTGCTCGGCTCAGCCGATCCTCCACCTGCAGCCGGCAGCACAGGCCCTCCCGGCCTCTCTCATCTCACCTCCTAGGCACTCCAGCTGGCTAAACAACCCCAACCCCAATCCCAGGCCTCTGCACACGCTGCCAGGGCCCCTCCCTCAGAAGGCCTCCTGGACCACCAAGCCGTCATGTGGCCCTGCTCTCCGACCCTGCAGCCTCCGTGTCTGAGCCCAGACCCTGGAGCCAGGTCCGACGAGGATCCGGAGAACATCACATCACAGTTGACACAACAGAGCCTCCAACGGCCCCACCCAGGCAGAGACCTCGGGTCATCTGTAGAAGGGCGAGGTCTGGAAAGTAGCCTCTCCCCTGGGAGAGAACCCAGGGCAGTCGTGCCTGTCCCGTTTCCCCCACCCCCTGACAGGGCTGGCCTCCGGCCTCTGTCATACCCTATCTACTCCTGCTTTCCTCCAGCTGGCATTCCCTGGCAGCGGTGGCAGGGAAACTGGCAGACACAAGCAGGCGCCATCTGTATCCACCACATACTCTTGCTGCTGTGGTGTGGCGAAGACAAGGCTGCCCAGACACAACACCATGAGGCAGAGAGCACGGAGGCGGGGGCCCTGGGGAGGGCGGCCCAGGCCCAGCTGGCACCCGCTTCTGCCCCTGCCTCACTCTGTACAACCCTCAGGCATGCCATTGCTTCTGGGACCAGTGACCAGCCTGCTGCCCCTGCTGGGCCTTAGGCAGGCACCACTATAGCTTAGCAACAGGAGTGCCTGGCATGCTGACCACCTTGCCCACGGCTCATTGCTGTCCTGGAGGAACTGGAGGAAGGTTTGGGGCCTTCTGGGGGCAGCAGTGGCTGGGGAGAATTAAGCCACGCAGACATGCAGGGCTGGGGATGACCCAGGCAGCCACGACTTGGGCAGAAGCAATGGAGGGAGGCAGGACCTGTGGGAACTGGGGCCTCTAGCCAGGCAGAGGAGATGGGGATGCACAAACCCTCCAGTTCTCCAGTCTGGGTGGCCTGAGGGCAGGTGGCACCAGGACAGAGGGCCAGGATGAGCATACAGTCCTGATTGGGACAGGTGGGGGGTCGCACAGGGAAAAAGGGCAAAGGTGATGGATTCTGGAGTCCAGCAGGGAGAGAAAGAGACACTCCGAGATGTGGAGAGGCTGGGAAAACACGAAAGGGTCAGGAAACAGGGCCAAGACTGCTGAAGGCAGGTGTGGAGAGAGGCTGGGAGGCTGGATCAGACCATAGAATCCTGAAGCCCAGATTTCAGAGGAGGAGGCCTGGCAGCTGGGAGACCCAGGGTGGAGTGGGTGTCTGCATGGTCTCCTAAGTCCCCTGACCAGTGACAGGCGCCTGGCCCTGCCCAGAGCTGCGGAGAAGAAAGCCAAGGTGACCAGACTTCTACTGAGAACCCTGGAATCCTCCTGGAATCACCCAGACTGCCCATGCTGGCTGGAAACAGATCCTCTAACATGGGCGTTGGCAGATGAGCAGCTGCTGGATGCAGTCCTAGTGCCCAAGATGACCACGTGCCAGGCTGGTCCAGGGTGCTGGGGGCATACCCTCTCCTTTGCTCCTCACAACATCCTGGGCAGACTCTACCATCATCTCCCCTCATGCACTCAGGGCCCATAGGTCACTGGCCCCGGGTCGCATAAGAGAGATGTGATGGCCAGGATCTGAAGCCAGGCCCAGGTTGCCTGCACCAGGCTGTGTCTACTCACTGGGCTGCCCCCAGTGCAGGGCTCCTCCCACTCAACCACGAGCCTGGCCTCAAATACTTCACCCCAAATACAAGTTCAAAACCATGACAGCCGAGGCCTGGCGGGGAGAAAGGAGTGTCCCAAGTGCTCCTGTGGCTTGGGGCTCCCTGAGCCTCCCTGGGCCTTTACCCGGGGCTGAGTGTCAGCGGGGGGTGGTGGGTTCAGCTGGCCCTGGGCTCCCTCCTTCCCGCTAGCATTCCGTGGCCCGAGGAGGTAGACTGGGGGCTCACACATCCCAGCCAGGGGGTCCTCTGACCCAGGGGCTGAGGGGTCCAATGCGCCTCATCCCAGCACCAACAGTCCCTGGGCTGCAGCCCAGCCCTTCTGCTTCCTGGCTGCCCCAGTGCTGACTCGCTGCTCATGTGGCTCCTGAGGGCCTGCTGTTCGGCAGCTGAAGCCACAACAACCTCTCAGCCCACCCTGGGTGTGTGGGAGAAGTCGGGAGCATGAGGCGACCCTCACAGAATCCACTGCCAGAAACAGGCCGAGGTGCTGTCTTGGGAGTCAGAAACCCAAGTTCTACTCTTTGCCTGGCTGTAGATGCTGTGTGGCCTTGGGCCTTCACGTCCTCATCTACAAGAGGCTGATCCCAAGCTACAGGGGTATAAATAGCAGTGTCTTCTTGGGAAAAATCATGCAGGCGGCCGGCAGCCAGCCCTTCCTTCCTCTGGCAGGCTCACTGCCAGGTCCTCTGCGCTGCTGACACACCCGGATCCCCAAAGCCGTCAGCCCTTCCCCTCCACGCCCCTCCTTAAGCTAATTATAGCGGGGCTGGGCAGTCCCACAAGAGGTCAAAGCAGACAGTAGGTGACTCCGGTCAGAAGCCTCACTCTCACCTTGAGACTGCAAAGAACTGCCCACCAC